>NW_024038115.1:1200000-1627500 GCF_016077235.1 Cyprinodon tularosa
CCTGGGTAAGAGACATGTAGAGACTGGGAGGGTTATAGTGGAGCTGGACAATGACACATTGCAGGGCAACAACATGGAGAAAGAGGGAGAGGATTCCCTGTGGAAAAATCCACTGTTGTTTGATTTGTGTGTTTGTGTTTAGGAGGTCGGCTGCGACTTTGGTATTGACTCAAACGCAGTGGAGGATCGTTGTGGAGTGTGTCTGGGAGACGGCAGCAGCTGTGAGACAGTTTCTAAGACATATGAGGAACAGAGAGGTTTTGGTGAGTGTAGCTGCAGTGACAAATAGCCTTGCAAAATTTCTCATACCTCCTGATTTTTTCCCCACATTTTTTCACTATTTTTATGTGGATTTAAAGTGATAACTGAACTACAGCTGCCCTGTTTCGAAAAGTACACCCACAAAGTCTGGCAGACCCTTAAAATATTCACAGAACTATAGGTGAATAATTCAACATATCCTTGTTTCACTCCTTACAAAGGAGTTTTGAAAACAATGTATGATTTTCTGTCCATTTCATAATTAGTTCCAACCTTTTAGAAATAAAATTCATTAAAGCTTGCGATTGCAACATAGTGAAATGTACTGTGTGAACACTTTTGTTAAGCACTGTGTCCAAACATGAGAGTTCACGGAGCAGGCAGACCCCGAAGAAGGAAAAGCTGTAATAGGCCAACTAAAAGAGTGTGAAAAAGCATCTGGGGTTGTGTATAAAAGATTGTACAGTTTTTCTTTATTGCCATGGCAGCAACCCCTTCCACACTCTCTGCAGCTGTTTATCAAGTTGTGCTCAGATGTGAGCATGCATGCATGTTCATCTACAGGCCCATTTTTGGCTAAAGTTGCACATCTTTGTCTGGTTTTACTGCACTAAGAACAAAATAACTCACCAGCTAAATCAACATACAGTGAAGACAGATTCATAGTGAAAGAGGCCCTAAAACAATAAAAAAAATCTCTCTCCCGCCCGCCTTCTTCTCTGCATTCTCTGTTTCTTTCTGTGTGTGTTTGTTGCACGTTGCATCCCTTCCAGATAACCGGCCCAGATGTGTGAGACTTCAAAAGGCTTACATCTAGGGCTAGTGCCCCCCACCTCCTTTCACAAACACACACCTTCCCACAAACATCATTAAACTGCACAGACCCACTCATTGCTGCTTTCGTCTTCCCTCAAACCACCCACCTCCCATCCCCACACAATAAAAAACAGAGACAGGGCAGTGCACCCCCCGAACCCCACCCCCACCACGCCAAATAAGCACACATTTAGTCACAGATGCCAGCAACCCCTGCAAACTGAGCCCACCCGGGTAAAAAATCTGAGACAAGGTGTCTGAACGTCTGGATGTGAGTGTGGCAGCTGCCATGGTGGGCCATCCCATTACCTCAGTGCCACTCTGATTTCCCTCCTGACTCTCCCAGGGTACGTGGACGTGGGGGTGATACCTGCGGGCGCCCGAGACATTCTGGTGAGGGAAGCCGAGGAGGCCGCTAACTTCCTGGCCCTTAGAAGTGTGGAGAGAGACGAGTATTTCCTCAATGGGAACTTAATCATCCAGTGGAATGGCGAATACAAGGCAGGTGGGACAACATTCTACTACGAGCGCAGTGGAAACATGGAGAACCTCACATCACCTGGCCCAACCAAACAGCCAGTAATGCTTCAGGTAGAGTGGATGGGAGCAACTGTTTTTACAGTCCTTAAGAACTTCTAGTAAAATAGATTTTCCCTATTAAATGAAATCAAAAACATAAACCTTTAAAGATTTTAAGGATGCAAGCTTCAAAGCAGATTTCTTCATGTTTTTTTCTTTTGTTGTTTGTTTTTGTTTTGTGTCAGTTTAATACTCTGGATAATTTTAATGCTATTTAATTTCTTTTATTTTTGCTGGAGAGAAACATTCATGATCTCATCAGTTTAGCTGCTGCCCTCTTAGTAAAATATTTAGTTCGGATAATGTCTCACACTGTAATTTGGCGGAGTCTCGATAATCATTAAAATCATAAAATTACAACCCTTCATGATGGATTCCAGTGATTTTTTTTCTCATCTGTTCTTGAATTTTCTTAAATCAAGACGAGATTGGCATCTTTTTGATTTTAGCTTACTTTATAGTGCACAACAGGTTCTGTTTAGGTTACTTCTGAGTTTCCAGAATAGACATTAAACAGAGCTATGTGCAAATTTAAAGTGATATCTCCATTTAAAAAATATGTCTAATCTATGTTAATCATCATCAATATAAAAAGGGTGGGTTCGGTAAGCGTTTTCCTAATAAATGAGTCATCTTTTGAAAACTTTTTGCTTTTTCATTGGATGACCTTAACATTTAAGCAAAATCAGAAACCTGTAAGGGCCCATATTAGAGCACCAAATGTAAAAAGAAATAATAAGCAAATAAGTATTTGTATGAAGTACAATACATTGTTTTGTGTGTTTTTTGTTTTTCTTTGTAGTTGCTTTTTCAGGAGGAGAATCCAGGTATCACGTTGGAGTACACCATCAAGAAGAGTAAAGTAACAGAAAATGAGGTCCCTGAACCTATTTATATCTGGAGACACGGAGCCTGGACACACTGCAGCACCACCTGTGGCCTCGGTTTGGCTTGAGATGAAACATCTTGCTTTTGTTTTGTTTAACAATAAAACTTAATGAACCAATAATTTGTTTATTCTTAGGAGAGCAGCACCAGCCAGTGCTGTGTTTTGAGGTAGACGTGGGTGTCGTGGATGAGTCGTTGTGTGACCAGGACAGCCGGCCAGAAGACAGACACCGCAGGTGTAAGAATATGGAATGTCCTGCGAGGTTTGTAGTAACCAACATTCTTATTTTTATACTTTTGAAAAACTCAATTCACTTCTTATCTTACAATATACAATTTAGTTGAACAATGTAGATGTACTTTATCCTTACTACTTAGCAATTATAACAGGTAACAGTTTAAAGCTTTACATTGATGTAATTGTTTGAATGTTTTAACTAATGGATTCAAAACTGTTCTGAAATATTAAAAGCTTGTATTGACTTACAAACAATATCTAAGAACATTGTCATTGTGTTTATTAATGAAACACAATAACAAAATATGTATATATATTTATATATTTAGATCAAGTATTTAGATCAAGTATTTAGATTAACCTTGTTGTAGTTTCCACACTGGACCATTTCATTACAGGTGACTTTATGTCTTGTAAATTATAACAACATGTGATAGCGGTGCATTGAAAAACAAGAACAATAAGAAAATAAGAAATCTAGAGTTCTGAGTCTAGAAAAGTTTACAGGGGCCCTATGAAAGTAAACAATAAAACTGCTAATGATAAAATTCACAAGATCTAAGAGTTTCGAGTATCAAAATACATGATTTTATGATAGATGCTATAAATTACTTTTATAAATGCACATTAGTAGTATCCCAATATAAAGTGAAGCTTTAAAATAATACCTAACCTAAATTTAAAGCATAAGTTTCTGTTACTAACATACTAGTGCCAGGTGTTTGAAATTGTCCCTTCATTTTATTTACTAACTTGGTTTGTTTAGCTGTCTTTGCATCCAAAATGGGGCCTAAACATTGTTAACCTGGTGGTCCTTAAATTATGTTTGTTTGTAGCAGGACATTATAAACAGTATTTGTCCATCTTTATTTGCTAAAAAGACCCTTATACCTCTGTATCATTGGCTGAAATATTCTTGCTTACCTTGTTTTTCTGTCCTTCTCTTGCTCTTAGGTGGTGGGTTGGTGGTTGGCAGCAGTGTACAGAAAGCTGTGGATCAGGAGGATTGAGGAAGAGAACTGTTCTTTGTGTACGCAATGTTTCAGGAGAAGAGAGGGTACTCCACCCTGTGGAATGCAAGCATCTGCTGAAACCAAAACCTTCTTTACCATGCAACAGAGATGTTCCATGTGGGCAGGAATGGGCTTTTGGCAACTGGGAGGAGGTAAACCTTTTTTTAAGGGTAGCTTGTTTCCTGCTGATAAAACAGTTTTGTTGCAAGTATTTTACCCCCTAGCCCGATGTTGTTCATTGTATCCTCTGCCTTTTAGTGCCCTGTCACATGTGGAGGAGCTGTTCGATCACGCACCGTGACATGCACATTAGCGCCTAAGATGACCTGTGACCCTTCAACCAAACCCAGGTCCAAATCACTGTGTGCTTTGCAGAGCTGCCCAAACTCAAGTCTTCACAGACGATACGGGATTCCTCCTGCGCACCGTCGTATTTACCCAAATAAAACGTATCCAACTATACATCCTAGTTCACCTTCATTAACATACATAAGCTCTACAGCTGTGCCTACATCAACCACCGAAGAAACTACAATAGCTACCACAAAATCCACTTTTAGTTCTCAAGCTACAGTTTCTGAAATTATAGACCCCAATGATCGTGAGTTTAGTGCTTTGGTGAGGAAAAATAAAGATGCAAAAAAGAAGGTTTATCCCAAAAAGTCAAGTTCAACTGATAAGAAAAGAAAAGCAAGTGTTAGAGCCAAGGAAAATATAGACCTAGAAGAGGGAAGTGCTGAGGATGGGGGGCTGTACTCCCCAGGATATGATTATATTGTGGAGGACAACACGAAAGAAGAAGAGAAGATTATTGACCTGGATTTTTTCACCACGGTGACGTCTCTAACAAGTCTTCTTCAGACAACCACACCAAAACCACAAGCACGTCCACTTACCAAACATATAACTAGAGTGCCACCCACAACTGCTTCACCATTCTTTTTTACCAGTACTGACACATGTTCAAGGACAACCCAGCACTTACCCAACATCAACACCACCTCAAATGTCAAACCATACCGCCCATGGACACAACGGGTTCCTCAAACAACTCCCATGTATAGGTATGGCTCAGTCCTCTCAAAAACTGGCTTCAAAATAAAGCAGGTTCCTAAACCAACCATGAAAAAAACATCCACCACTGCAACTGTACCTCATGTGCCATTAACTCACATGAAGAAGACCTCTGCAACAACCAAGAAAAACATTCCAACTGCTCGTGATATGAAAACCTCTTCCAGGTCCAAAGGAAGCCACTTTAAAAGCCAAAACCAGCAGCCAAGAAGTCTGCAAAGCAGTTCCATCAGTGACCGAGGCAACCTGATAACTAGAGAACCTGTTAAAATGGATACATATTGGATTGTTGGTAACTGGAGTGAGGTGTGTAGAGACATTCTCCAAACATTTTGTTTAAAATATAATAGAATGGAAAATCCCTTTATTGTCCCACAATGGGGCAATTCTAGTGTTTACAGCAGCAAAAAGGTTATAGAAAAAATGGTCCCACAAATTTGGACCTTAGAAAGATCCATCCATCCATGTTCTAACACGCTTATCCCAAGTGGGGTCACGAGGGGTGCTGGTGCCTATCTCCAACAGTAATTGGACAAGAGTCGGGGTACACCCTGGACAGGTCGCCAGTCCATTGCAGGGCAAAAAGTGACAAACCATTCACACCTAAGGGGACTGCAGAGAAGCCAATTAACCTAACAGTCATGTTTTTGGACTGTGGGAGGAAGCTGAAGTACCCAGAGAGAACCCACACATGCTCAGGGAGAACATGCAAACTCTATGCAGAAAGACCCTGGGCTGGGAATCAAACCCAGAACCTTCTTGCTGCTAGGCAGCAGTGCTACCCACTGCGCCACTGAGCAGCCACCTTAGAAGAATAACAAAGTAGTGAATAATTAAAAGATAAACAATAAAATACTGTACTGTAAAGTATTTTAACAATATAAAACTGCACCTGGAGAATAAATATACAGTATACAGCTATGGCCATACATTACTGGCCATATCTACAGTAATGGATATTTGAAAATAGCAGCAACATCAGAGATGTGCAAAATGACAGCAGCAGGTTATTTGCCCAACTGTGCAAAATCAGCATAAATGTAACAACTTATTGAAGTTCTTGGGAAAAATGGTTGTTAAGGGTCTTACACCTGCTGGGAGGAAGGATGTGTGATTACCCTCACTGGTGTATTTAAGGTGCAGCAGTCTGTCACTGATGGAGCTCTCCAGTTCTGCAACAGCTTCATGCATGGGGTGGGAGACATTATCCAACAGAGATTTTAATTTACTTAGGATCCTTTTGTTTCCCACCTCTAGCACTGAGTCCAGAGGGCATCCAATCACAGAGCTGGCGTCTCTGATCAGCTTATCCAACCGCTTTCTCTCAGCTAAAGATAAGCCACTGCTCCACCAGACAGCTCCATAGAAAATGGATGATGCCACAAAAGAGTAAAGAAAGAGAAATGCCACAAAAGAGTAAAGAGAAAGAGTAAGTTAGCCTATTTATATCAGAGAAGTTTCACTCCAGTTACACTGGAGCATAAATTAGTCTAAAATCTAAATCGTTGGAATATTTAGTTACTCCCCTTGTCTCCCCAGATAGTTGAAAATATACTGTGAATATTCAGTTTAAATTAACCAAAAAATTGAAATGTGGATATTTTAAATCTGGGATTATTAAAGATAATGTTGTCGTTAGGGGAGAGGCAAGATACAACCAGAATATGTTGAAAATCTATTGTAGAGACGCACATGACAAACAACCAAGCCATAAAATCCCATTATAATCACACTAGGGCTGCAACTAACGATTATTTTGCAAATTGATTAATCTGTAGATTTTTTCATTTAATCAATTAATGATCATCTCTTTAAAGAAGATTTTTTAATTAAATCTAACCAAGTGAAACTTAAACTTAAAGTTTTTTTTATGTTAAATGCAAAATGTTTATATATTTCTTAACAATTTTTTTCAATAATTACTTCTTAACAATAATTACTGCTCTAAGTGGGTCTCCAGTTAACAATTAATTGATTACTAAATTAGTTGACAAATATTTCAATAATCGATTCATCATGATTAATCCGATTAATTATTTCAGCGCTAAATCACACTTATGATGTCTTTGAATGAGAATATGCAGATTCTACTGAAAAGGACCATTGGTCAAGATTAGAACTTAGGACCTTCTTGCTGCTGCAAACAACTGTGCCACAATTCATCCCAGTGATGCATGGTGCCTATGATGCTTATGATAGAAAAAGAAAATATCAGTCATCAATATATAGTCCTGTGTTAAATGAAAATCAGAGCAGAAATTGATTCAATAATAAATTGTGAAAGCACAAGCATAAGACCCAAAATATATATGTAATTGTAAAGCAAAACTGATATGGAACCAATCCTATAGTAATAAATTTCAGACTAAACATTTGTTAGTAGCCCACATCAAGCGTCAAGCATCTTGGTTACATTTACTGTTATTTAGTTTGTTTTTTTGTCTTTCACAAGCTAAAAAATAAAAAGAAGCCTGTCCTAAGATTTAATGTGGCCCACAGACATGTTTTATGACTGTTTTACTTCCCTGAAACACAGACCTAAAGTGTAATGCTGTTATGTTACTTTAAGCAACAAAATTTAATTTTAAACTTACATTAATTTATGGTCAGTGTTCAACAACGTGTGGACTTGGAGCTGTATGGAGAACAGTGGTGTGTAGTTCAGAGAAGGACGAGGACTGCACCAACATGAAGAGACCGGAGCCTGCACGAACATGCCGCCTGCAACCATGCGCTACCTGGAAAACTGGCAGCTGGAGCAAGGTCAGCAACTTAAAATGTCCAACAAATTTAAGGCATACAGAGTATGTATTTTAAGGCATACAGAGTATGTATTACTTGCCCTTAATAGTAAATTACAATAATCAGTGATTAGATATTATGTGTCACTGAAGTAGAATAAAAAGATAAATTCTTGGTTCTCTGTTATATCATTTGTTTGGGACATTTATTGGATTGACATGTTCCTTACAGTGTCCAGAAAACTGTGGGTTGGTTAGAAGGAGGCATCGTGATGTCCAGTGTGTGGATTCTCAGAGCAAGCGTCCACTCAGACCTTTCCACTGTCAGACTGTGTCCAGCAGACCTTTAAGCTCCCTGGTTTGCCCCCACAAGCCGTGTATGAACTGGACCGTGTCACCTTGGGGGCTGGTAGGACAACCATACATTAAAATCCTCAATTTACTTGTTAAACTTAAGGCACATTTTCTAATCCACAGATCCTAGAAGACTGAAAATATTTTGGTGTTAAATGTCCATCCCAAATTCATTTTCTTCTTCATTAATTCTTAGTTAATGCATAAAGTCACTCTATTTATTTATTTATTTTTTACTTTAATACTCCTTGAACTGTTTGGCACTTATGATTTATAATTTGTCTTTTATAATGATTAACTATTAGGTTAGAATAATTATAAAATATAATCAGAGTTACTCTCTGAGGGCTTCAAACTTTGTTAGAGAACATAGGAGAAGAACAAGCAGCATCATTAAAACCACGGAGAAAAGCAGATAAGTCAGGAAAGGTTTTAATTCTTGTAAATATATTTTAATGAAAAAGTTATAAAGCAATAAATCCCAATCCTTGGACATCTGTCAGATGATTGTTTAATTTGTCATCTGATAATGGAGAAATAATGGACTAGTTTACAGACGTACTAAAACATGACCTCCTGCCTAACTGGACTGATTTATCAAGGAGAGCGTAACTTCAAGAAGCAACCAAGAGGCAGTTTGTTTTCCATAACTCAGGTGGAAGAATCTATCAATAAATAGCATTTACAGAAGAGAAAGCCTTAAGAAGTCCCATTAGGACTCAGAAAACAACATTTTGGGAGCCTGTCTGTGAAAATGTCCACAGCTGTATATTGATTATTTATTCTCCAGATGCATAGTATTTATATTTTAAAGAGCTTTGTATAGTACAGTATTTCATTTATTTAACTCTGTCACTTGTTCTGTTATTTTTAAGGTCCACATTTGAGTGACCCCTTTTGCTATAATATTTTGTTGCTGTAACACCACAATTTCCACAGTCTGGGACAATAAAAGATTTTATAATTTTCTATTCTATTTTATTCAGCAGAGACAGACAGGCTGAGCAGAGCTAATGGGAAGATAGAAAGAGCTATAATATAAACAAGAAAACCTGAGGCAGCAAAAACTGGAGTTTGGGGCTGAGTTCAACATCTCAGCAGTACAACCCAAAGAATAGATAGTCAAGGCTACAAAACAAATGATTAGATAGAAGCACATCCATTGTGTCAAAACGGTGTTCTGGTAAACCTGAAATATTAAATAAAGCAGATGTAACTTAAGAAAAGCTTTGTTACTAACAGTGCTCTGGTAGCTGTGGTGAAGGCATCAGAGAGCGACTGGTGTCCTGCCCAGAACCTCATCGCTGCAGCTCCACTTTAAGGCCGAACAGTACAGAACAGTGCAGTTTAAAGCCCTGCGCACGTTGGAAAACTGAGGACTGGGAGGAGGTCGGTTTTACTCTACCTACCTTTATGTATATATAGGTCATATATTATAGATATTTAAATGTTTCCAATTTGTCACTCTTATTTCTAGTGTTCTGTGAGCTGTGGTGAGGGTCAACAGCAGCGTGCTGTCAGTTGTGTGGGAGAAAAGGATTCGGCTGTTGTGCCAAACCGCCTCTGTGCGAAGATTTCAAAACCAGAAACACTCAGGAAATGCAACGTACAGGAATGCAAGAAAAGCTCAGGTCTGTAGGCAGCAGTCTGTGTTTGTGCTTCTCTGGTGGGAAAAGTAGTTAATCTGAAAAGCAGACTCTGTGCCAACACACGTGCATGCAAACATACACATCCTGACCTTCCAATGTGAACCTCACACACATCAAATTTAGTTTATTTTGGCAGGCTTTGTTTTTAACGTTAAGCTTCACTTCTAACATTTTCTGTACCAGTGTATGTTCAGTCAGCCATGCCGTTTACTAATAAAGCAAGATGAGTTAAAATTAAAGTTTGTTTTCAGGTGAAGACAAGGAAAAGATATGATAACAAATAATATACATATAAATAATATATTCTGTCAGTAAATCAGTAAAATTATTACATACTGTATTTTTAAAAATACAGTCTTATACAAATATATATGCATTTATTCAAATTAGTTTACCAGTTAGAGAGACTTTGGCAGGTGCAGTTTATTGCAGTTTCTCACCGTTTCATACTGTAACAATTTTGGGGTTTTTCTTTTATCATGAATGGACTATTACAAGGATTTAATTACCATTCAGAGATCGGGTTGCTTGTTTGCTTCGGATATCCTTGCTACTTTTTAGCTCAAAGTCTGATAGTCAGTCCCAAGGCAACCCTGAACCCCCAGCATACCTATAAAAAAGGTTTCAGTTTTTTTCTCATCAAGTCACAGAATATTTTCCAAAAAAGATTTATTTAGCAATGGGACATGTATTCAGGCTATCATTGCTTGATATTCAAATTCGTTTGCTCTGACAAACTGCAGTATGACAGAAAATGTAACCCTTTAAAGCCGTATCCAAGAATAAAACAAAACAGAAAATTACCTTTTTTTTGGTTTGAAGTCCTTATTTGCCCTTTTAACAAAATATGTAAAAAGAAAAAACAGAAATACATTTTTGATATTAATAATTTATTACTTACAATTATTTATTACTATTGTGTAGTCTTCTACTGGCTGTTATCAGGTATATCTGATTGTGTACAATAGGATTTTGAGCAAAGTTTTTACCATTAAATTATGCAAAAGGTGTCAGACGCAATACATTTCAGAAACCGTATGTATCAAATACGATACATTTGGCATTATAGGGTTAAATGAGGAGAAATCTGTAAGGTGGAAAATGCAACAAAGCAATTTTAATTGTAACTTAATTAAACAACATTTTTTTCTGTTTTGCTATGTAAAACTTTGCTACTAAAATAAAAATCCTCAGCACCCAATGTCATGGGCCAAAAGGTTTAAAACTTAAAAAAAAGTTGTTGAGGACAGAGATTTTGGACAACTATGTTTCTTATCAATAAGAAACATAGTTGGCTGTTCAAAATACATTTTCAGTTGACTCTCTAAATTGTATTAAAATAATTTATGCATGCATTTAAATGGTTAATAATGATTTCCAAAATCAGTTTTGAAATGAATTGGAAACACCTAACAGCTAAATCTTATTGATCTAACGATTTTGCAGTTCTATTTTTAATTTTGTATCTAGATAAATGTGTAAATGCATTGGATTTCAAGTTGTGTTTTGGTCTCTTATCTGTTCAGTTTGCAGAAAAAACACCATGTCCTCCCGCTTCTGTGACAAGCTGAAGCTGTTGGGTCGCTGTGTGCTAAGGTCGGTCCAAAAACAGTGCTGCTTTACCTGCAGAGTGACACCAAGACTGGAATCATCATGACTGATAATAGTCCAACCCAACAGCCATCCACAGACTCAGAAACCAAAGTTCTAATAAAATCTTTAGCAAGTCAAACTAAATCATTGCAAACAGGGATGCTTCAGTGATGTTTCAGAGGTCAACTGCATTTCTCTTGTTGCTTCCTTCATGTGTTTGGTATTTGTTCATCTGCTTTAGTATATTGTTGGATCATAACTAGATAATATAAAAGGTCAAAACACTCACAGAGTATAATAGATATACCTGACCATGACAGACATTTTAGTATCAAGGCAATTTATGATAAAAAGCTAAATAAACACTATTGGAAAAGTACACAGCAGTGGCATGAAGGTAATTAGATAACTAATAAACACAACAAAAAAATAGCAAAAATGAATACATAAAAAAAGATATAAAAAATTATAAAATGAATAATTATAAAAAAATTAAAAGTTGGTTTGCAAACATAAATGCCTCTTCAGTCTGCCAACAACACTTCCTCATGCTGTTTTCACCTTAGTTGAACAACTGCTATCCACTACATTTTCACTTAAAGGTATAGTGGAGGATTTTTGCAAATTTTTGAAAAAATATGCACATGCACAACCCTGTACCTGCTCCTGAAAGGGAACACCTATTAGACGCGTGTGAGAGCATGCATGAGCCCATTTATCCTCGGTTATAAAGTTGCTGTTTGCATCGCTCATACAAGCTTACTTTCCAAAAGAAGATTTGCAATTTTTCCACTCTGTCAGACTCACCGCCGGTAAATGGGGATGAGCACGTAGGACGGCCTTACGTAAAAATATCACCAGAATGATTGACAATTAGGCAAACCACTTATTTTGATAATTCACCCGGAAAAAGGACATCCTCCACTAAACCTTTATCCTGCTGGATTATACCCTACATAAGTAGAAATCAAAAAGAAAACCAGAACTGAATGGAAAAAACAAAGAGATATCTTAACACAGTAGTAATGCCATTTTGAGTGTCTGTTAACCCTGAGATGTAAAACATCAATGCTCAAAAATCAGCAGCTTTCTAATTACTGTATTTCCTTGTGCTTCTTCTTCTCCTCATGATCAGGCTCTGATTTTCTACATCACCGTCTAACATAAATTATATCACAGTGTGGTCAAGCACACAGTAGAGGGGGTATGAGGTATTAATCAGGGCCTGGTTTTCACGCCATGGCTTTCTAGAATTTTGACAACAGGCATAATTTCTACACAGTTACATTTACTTTTGTTGTATTCCTGGGAAAAGGGGGGCTTGCTTTTAGCAGCCAGCTGAGCAGCTGAAACCTACATTACTTTATTCTCAACAGAGACGGAAACAAAATGTGGTTACTCTAGCCTTTAAAAAAGGACTTTAAACAGCAGGAACAACATTTTGAGTGATAAACCGTACATTTTCATAACCTTCTAAGCCAGCCATGCCTGATTATGTCCCACCAGATGTAATTTCTGGGTCAAAAGTCCTTTCCAGTTTAAAAAGGTGCTCAGATTATGCTGCTCATAAATCAAGGCTAAGCATTTATACTTGTCAAAATGAACTGCGGAGAGACTATGCATACAGATTTTCTGTTATTTAAAGCATTTTGGATGGACTGTTTCAATATTTTTCTAAAACTTGCTGAGTAGTTTTTTTTTGTTTTTTTTTTCAGAGTGAGCACTGTTTACTTACAGTTTGATGTAGAGCTTTCTTTTTTTACTGTTTAAAATTGTTCAATTAGCTGCAGAATGTTGTGCTTTTTTAAAAATAAGGAAGAGGTGTTGCAGGTCATCCCTCCTCAGGTCACTTTTAAAACCCACTTGTATTTGAAGTTGTCTACCATTTCGTACATCTTTGATCTTTTCCCTGACTCCTCATGGTATTTTCCACTATAACTCTAAAGTGGAGGAGGCTTGGATAAACATGAGGAGTAGGCAGTGGAGATGACTAGTTAAAGAGGGAGATGGAAATGAGGAAATGGATGTCAAGGTATGTCATCTTTGGTGATATGCTGAAATGCCAAAAGTATTTGCTTCTCTGCTTTCACAGAAAAATAAACACATTTGAGTAGCATCCCATGCTAAGTCAATTATGCCAGCGACAACAGCTTCAACATCTCTGGAAAAGCTTTCAGTGATGTCAGGGTGCATGTTTTGGGGAGTTTTTGACCATACTCTCATTATCAAGGCCAGGCTGCTTTAACCCAAAGTAATGAGGTGGAACTCTCCTGCAGGTAGTACTATACAGTCTTTTTTTATGTTTTGTCTGGTTAAGATCTGTTTGATTTGTAGGTCATCCCTTTAGACTTAGACTAGACTTAGACAACTTTTATTGTCATTTTGTATACACAGAGTATATACAAAACAAAATTTTGTTTTGTACAGCTTGCAGACAGTAAATTAGCAGCAGATTAGCAGTGAAATTAAGATTTCCATTTCATATATTGTAGCAGCGATTGAATGTAAACAGCTTGGGAGAAAAACATGGTGCGAAACGCATTGATATGGAAGTCCAGAGCAGTGCAAAGACAAATATATATGGTGCAAAAATGTTGTGGTGCAAAAATGCAAAAAAACATTTTTTGAGTTGAGTTCCATTTGGTTTGGTGTTATCAGTGTGATGAAGAGTCCATTTGTTACTTGCTTTAGAGTTTTTTTCAACCGTGCAGCAGTCTGATGGCAATGGGGCAAAAGCTTTTGCAGAATCTGCTGGACCTTCAGCAGATGCTGCGAAGGCTCTTCCCAGAGAGCAGCAAGGAGAACAGTCCATTGGTGGTTTGAAGGGTCACTGATGATGTTACTGGCTCGGGATCCTTATTGTCCCAAAATCAGGAAATTTGTCTTCTGTGTTCAACCTTCCCTTTAGGGAACAGTTTGCTTCCACCCTGAGTAGCTTTTGGTGGAGCGATCTTGCTCAGTGATCCAGACTGACAGTTATAGTTTTGAATCAGCAATCTTACTGCCTCTACAGGCTGCAAACACACTGCTGTCCAGCCACAAGGCCATTACTTCTCATATTTACTGTAGTTGGTGGGAAATTTCACAACTGTTCCAATTGCACAGGTAGAATCTGTTCACTATACTAAAGGAATTCATCAAACGGCCTAGAACGACAGATTCTTTCGCAAATATTTGTAGGTTGAATAAGTGCTGGATTTTATACACCTGGAACATTAACGATTTGGATCGATAGGCAAATACTTTTGGCAATAGGGTGTGTGTGTTTTGACTTCATCGTTGTAAATGTGATCAAAATAAGGTTTGATGTTCAACTCTTTTGGAAAAGATACATCAAATAAACTTTTGTTGAAGAATTTTGATTGTGCCTTTGTTGATTTCAGTTTGTTCAGCCAAAGATTTTTATTTAATATGCTATTAAATTTAAGTTTTACATATTCATACAAGTATCCATCTGCAAAATTTTCATCTGAGATGTTTACTCTGTGATTTTATTATTTAGCATATATTTTTATTTGTAAAGCTGCTAATACCTGAGGGTGCTGGCATGCCGCTGCTGCATGAGTAACACCTGAATCAGCAGCTCTGTTTCAGGGATCGTGTTCTGCTGGCCCAGATTCTCCAGGCTTCGTCTGAGCCAGATTATTTGACACAAAAGGACCTTGCTCCACTCCACGCTCTGTGCTTCTGTCATTCAAACCAGAGACCAAGAGTTAGTCAGCACTAATGGAAGGAGTAACATGATACTGGGTCAAAGGGGAGCCACTGGTGTGTGTGCAGGATGTGTCTGCATGATGTCATGATGAAGCAGCCACCGTCCAGCTGAATTACCCTTACCTACATCTTTAATTGTGTTTCATTAAGCAAGGACACTGAATGACAATGTTTTCCTAAATGAAAAGGTTTTGTTTTTTTAAACTTAGATTGTACATTTCACTCAAATTAATGTATTTGTCTGGCTGAGTCTGAGCCTTTTTATAAGAAACAACTGTTAGCTTGTTCTCTACAAGCCCCTAAATGGTCATAAAAATACTCTTTAAAGCTGGGGCAGAGCAAGTTCGGCACTCTGAAGCGAAGACTGTTTTGGTTTTTGAAATATACTTCACTAATGTGTATCTTATTAAATGTGGAGTTTTCGGAACCAGTCCCTGCATGTTGCCCTTTTAAAGCTTTAAACATTAAACAGGAAAACAAACTGCACAATTATTCTAGATGCAGAGTTTCCTACTGGAGCTGTTAAGGCAATTCAATTTAACTATAATTTGCTGTGATGGGTAATAAGAAAAATTCAACAATGCAGGGATTTTGTTTTTGTTTTCTGGCTGATACCGTAACCCAGGACTGCAACCAATTAAGGAAAAAATGCCCAGGTTTATTTCTATAGATTTTATCCTACCATTAGATAAAACTGAATACCACTGTTGCTATTCCTTTTTGTCTTTCATCAACCATGCTTAGCTCCAAGAAATTCTATGTACTTTACAATTTCTATGTTCTCTGCTTGGCTTTAGGGGCTTTGCAGGCAAGGATAAAGCTATTAAGAAAAGAGGTTCTTTTGCGATGTGAAGGCTCAAACTTTCCTCTGAGAGTCTGACAAATGCCTTGGTCATCTCCAAAGGTTTACAAGAAAGGAGTTTTGCACCGTAGAGAGGTAGCATTACTGTTTTAAAAGTGAGGCAAAGATCATTAGATGATGTTGTGGTGTAAACTAAAGAAGCTACTTATCTCCAATAATAACATTATGGACAGATGTCTTTACCATGTGTTATTTGGACAGTAAAATGCTGGAGAGTTGTTTTATTCTCGGAAAAAGCCCCCCTCTGTCTGTTTTGGTTGTCTGGTAAAAGCAAAGTTGGCAAAAAAAAAAAAAAAAAAGATTCTACAACAGGTTTGTCATATCAAAATCAAATTATCCCAAGTCTATATCCTTCAGCCTACAATGACAACTTTGCTTAACATTCCTGAAATATTCTGGTGATTTTTTCATGGATTTCATGGATTTTTTCTTACTGCTTTTAAGTCCCTTCTTAAGACTCATCTTTTTTCCTTGGCTTTTGACACAATTTGAGACGTTTTACTTTGTTTTATTCTTTTTGTATACTAATATGTATTTTACACTCGTTTTTTTTTCTTTCTCTATTTTATAATTTTATTGTATTTTATGATTGTGTACAGCACTTTGGTCCTGTTCGGTGTATAAAGTGCTTCATAAATAAAGTTGGTATGGTATGGTATGGATAGTAAAGCACTGTGTCACAAGACAGAAGTCATCTCAGCATTTGGCCCTGAAACGATTTTCTTAAGCGTCAATGCATACTGCAGATCTATTGAGGAGCAGGATTAAAATCATAACTGTTTAATTAAAGTTGATGTATGTCTCAAGAAAATGTTTGTAAAGTAATTGAAATTTTCTTTTAAAGAATAAGTTAGACATGTATTCAACCAAAGTTAGACTTAGAGTTGCTAAGTTTTTGATTTTTGAAGTAATGCATAAAAATGCATCTTCTGGCTATTAATGAAGCATGTTTTAATTGACATAATTGTCAAGGTTTTGCATTTTTTTGTTCTCCTTAAGTTTTCTTTTGGAGTCTTCATTGGTTTCCTTTCTATTTTGTGTTGTTTTCTGGCTGTATTTGAGTTTGTATATATTTCTTGTTTACCCTCTGTTGCCCTCTTGTGTCAGTCTCCTTTCCTTTCCCCTAGCTCCCTTCTATGTTCTTCTGTCCACACCTGCTCTCAATCATCTGATCACCCCAGTATTTGTTCTGTTTGGCATATATGCTCCTGTTAAGTTTTTGGTTTTCTGTATACTTTTGCTTCAGTTTTCACCTTTTGGTCATTAAATTTGCAAGAAATCACTTCAACTTCCTTCTTTGCATTTGGGTCCTCTTCAAACCTCCACACAACCTGACAATAATATTTTATTATATGCAGTCTATGCAAAATAACAAAGAACATTTCTGTTCAAATTATTTTAGGGATAATTATTTATTTATCTTTACATTTCCTGCCTACTTTCAGTTAATTCGGGGAGTAAAATATTTGTTTTCTTTTTGGTTTTCTAATTTTTCATTTTGCACAAGCTCTACACTAGCAAATACCAAATGTTTTGCTGCTGTATGGATTCTAACACCTTAGTGATAACTCAGGCAACATCAGTTATTTTAAAGCATTGCAGGATTTCTGTCCATGCTCACAGATTAGGGGAAGAAAGTAATTGCAAAATCTCCTACATACTCATCTCAATATTGTGCCGAGCATGACTGTTGATCCAGTGTTTGATCTGTAAGTAAATTCTTCAGCTGTTCTGAAACTGACACTCTGCAATGAGGGGTGATTCAAGTTCCTTTTCAGGTTGGGAAAGATAACATGACTAAGGGTCGAGTGATCCTCGTAAAGCAGGATGCAGCAACCTCATCTTTTACGGTTACCAGACACCAACAATGCAACAGCCAAGAACACATGAAATATTTATGAATGATGTGCAGGAGAAAAACAAGGCTTCAGGTTTAACTGAAGCCTATATTATTCCCTGAACATATGTAGTAATAGTTTTTTTAGATATCCATTAAATGTCCATGATTTTTTTTGTTTTCTCTTTTTTTACGATGCAGATCCCAGCATAAAAGCAGATTTGTTCAAGGAAGATAGCGGTGAAAGCTCATCCCTGAATCAACTGGCAGTGTTTTGGAGCAACATGTCAGGTCTGGTGGCTCTCATCTGGACTCCATCAGGTTTTGTGTCCCCAGGCGGGCAGACTGGCATCCCTGTACCAGGGATTTTTCGTTATTAGTGACCCAGCACACACAGATCGGGCCCCAGGGAACTCACAGAGACACACACATGGTTCCCATAGGTCAGTTCGGTTGTTTGTCTGGTTTTGCGTTTGATTCGCTCATAGACCACATATGGATTTAAGTTTAAGTGTCCTAGAGTGAGGTGCTTTTCTCTCTGTACAACATCTGCTTAATGATAGTGTACCAAAAGAGAGGGGCCAATAAACTCACAATGATGGTAAGTAAAATCAGAGACACGTGAGAAAGCTTAATAAACATATGCAGTTAAATTGATAATGTGGTATGGCAAATAAGGCAGAGAGAAATGAGATTTTTTGCTGAAACTGACCATTTTAGCTCATACAAAGAAATCCTCCTTTCTGTCCTCCTTATAATAGATAGAAAACTGAACCAATGTGACTGTTTGATCTGATCGAATTGTCTCTGTAAAGTGCCTTGAGATGACATTTGGCTTGAACTGGTGTTATATAAATAAACTGAATTGTAATTAAATATTTTGCTCACCCAAAAAAGTAAAAAAAAACCAATCCACTTGACTTTGTTAAAGTTTGAAGATGTTTCACATCCAATCTAGGAAGCTTTTTCAATTCAAAATGTCAGAAAAAGCATTGAGATCAAGGCTTTGTAGAGCCTTGTTTTGGCTTAGAAAACATGCAAATTGAACCGGTTCAATCAGCAAAATATTTCTACTGGAGTCCATTGGAGTGTTCAGACTGATGTGAAGTATTTGATTTCCTGATATTTATAATTTTGCATTTAGGTCTTAATGTCATATTTTGGTCTCATGTAACCAGGACACTTCTAGCACGTTTCCTGTATCCTCTAGGCAGCTTCAGGAAACATGCAGATCCTGCTACTTAGAGCATTACTTTACAAGAAATGCTCTCTTGCTGCTGCTCTTCCATGAAAGCCAAATTTGTGTACATGTAAAACTACCAGATTCTCCCACCTAACCTGTGCATCCCTGCAGCTCTTTCAGAGTTGCTGAGGGCCTCTGGGCTGAATGTCACTTTAGGTGAAAAGCCATGTCCTGGTGAAATTGCATATGTATCACATGCTAAGAAGTGTTGGAGGAAGAATTTTATATCCAAGCAATGTTTAACAACAGGATCTTGTTTTAGAATCTTTTAGAATCTTTTCTAGTCTTTTTTAACTGTAATATGCAATTACCTTCCACTGCACTTTAATTTAGATAGCTTCTGCCCAAACTTTATTTATTCATTTTATAGAAAAATCCACCTGTATATTATAATATTGTACATAACTGTAAATGTAGTAATATCCACCTGTATAGTATATTCAGTACATATCCAGCTGTAAATTTAGTTCATAACACTAGTTATCTATATATTATATTCATAGAACAAATCTATTAGTAAGATTCCATTATAATGGTATTCATCTCTATATTTATTTAGTAGAAACCCATGTCCTGTATTTATGGAACCATTATTTATCCTGCACTTGCTGCTAATGCACTTCTGGTTAAACCTAAACTGCATTTTGTTGCCTTGTACCTGTACCTGTGTAATGACAATAAAGTTGAATCTAATCTAATCAATGTCTCCACAACTTTCTCCCTGACCTGCCCATTGTGTTCTTTGATCCTCGTGATATTGTTTTTTTTACACTAATGTTCTATAAATACTCCTGAGATCCTCATAGGGTAGCTGTAATAAATTACACACTTGTGGACTCTGTCTGCTTATTATGGGACTGTGGAAGTCAGGGAGTTGCACTGGACCATTTAAGGGTAATAGTACTTTGGAATGGGCTACAGGTTGGAGCAGTTTGTGGCACTCTTGCCTTGCAGAAAGAAGGTCCTGGGTTGGATTCCTGACCTACATTTTTTCTCCATCAAGTTTGCATGTACCTCCTATGCTTGTTGGATTTATAAAGGTTTGTTGGTGATAAAATTGCTCATGGTGTGTGCATGGTTGTATGTCTTCCTCTTGGATAGACTGGCAGGGCGTACCCCACCTTTTACCCATTGAAAGCCAAAGATGGGCACCAGCCACCAGTGACCCTGAACAACAAGCACCTGGAGATCGATGGTGTTTTGGTGTATGAGTAAAAGGGGATGAACAAAAGTGCACTACACATTTTGGGGATTTTATTTGTAGAAAATATTTAAAAGCACATATATGAACCACTATTTGGGTTTTGCAGATATGATAAATGCACTACTTTGGGACAGTAAGATAACAAAAGTTGGAAAGCAAAACATTTGATGTAAAAACACTGTTAATCCCACTCTATTGTGAGAGCTTCTTACATTTGTCAGTAGTTTCCAGTGGCAATTTGGTTACGGGATCAATTGTCCCTTTAATCAGAAGCCTGTGGCAGCTTCTTATGCTTAAGTTACATTTATTTTTGTTTTCCTTAAAAACAGTAGTACATCTCATTACTGCCTATTATGTTATTCAGTGTGTCATACATAGTCTAATAATCACATTGATATTCAGTTAAAACAAGTATTTTGATATGCCTTAATCAAACAGGGAATGTTTTGATAAACTAAACTGACTTAGGAACAAAAGGTATATAAAACCAGTTAGTTCATGGAAAATGCTTTACATATTGTTTTCCTTGTTGCAGCTATAACTGTGAACATTTCTTCTATTAGCCTTTCACAGACATTTTTGTTACCATGTTTTTGTTTTCTGGAATCGTGCAAAATCGCTTCCACAGCTACAGCCTGTAGGGAAGGATCAGTGGAACATTTGTTATGCTCTTTTGTTTCTTCTCTTGAACTTTGAAAATCAAATCCAGGGGATAGATGTATGAAGATATGCTAAATGCTAAAGCTGAGAGCAAGGATGGAGATGAGTTCGACACCGGTCCCTGCAAATCTCACTTATATTGCATTTGGGCAAAGAAAAAGAAGATAAGAGTGCTCAGGTTTGCAAAGAATTTGCTCCTTGGCCTCTGAAGAAATCCTGCAAATCTTGTGCGTCTGTCAGCATCATTTCAAACCTCCATTCCTCTGAGGACCATGTTGCCTCAGAGGGAAGAAAACTTAAAAGACGTAGAGATGTATCTGGACAGTTTTAAACCAATCTGTCTCTCTAACCAGTTAAGAATATTTGTGCTTCCCTACTAGCAGAAAGCAAATAGATTAATTTGACTTTAGAGCCAAAAAATTCATATATGTATTTCCAAAGACATCCATATAATCAATATTATTATACAATTAATAAGAAAAACATAATTTATATGCAAAACATATTCACAATGTTGCAGTTTAAAAGACAAAAAAACAAAAGCTGCAGATTTATAAATTTAAAGACTAGCTTACTTTTGGATGAAATTATTTACACAATCATTCAAAACATTGCCACTGATGAATTCAAATGAAACTATTTCTAAATGAATGCTTTCAGTAGGTTATCACAGAAAGAACTGACACTGCAAAGGGAGGGCTGATAAGATTTGTTATGTTTGCATCCCCAGATAAAGTCAGGCCAAGACCGGCGTTAGGAAGTCCTGTGCTCTGGCCTGTGAAAAGAAGAAGATGGGCATATACTTGTTCTTTTTTTTTCTTTTAGAAATAAAGACAAATACATAAAACCTCCAGTGGCGTGTTTTGTTTGTCATGCTGGATTTTTCTAAACACCAGTAACGTCTTTCACATTTCCCAAACATATTTGACATTGTTGTTTAGTCCGCAAGGAAATTGTCCATCATGTGCCTCCCTTGCCTTTCGGACTAAATTTTTTAGGGGTTCTCACTGGCTAAAGGCAACTCAGACACCCGAGTCACAGAGGAAGGCAGAGGTCTGGTGATTGAAACTGGATAACCTCATTGAATTACAGCATTTCAAGCGAGATAGCGCACAACAATAACGCCTTAGGAGGAAAAAAGAGAGGCCTCTGCAAGATGGTAAAGATAAAGCAGTGTTTCAGAGTGGAAGCAACAATGGTAACTTAATATGATTTTTATCAACAGAGATAAAGGATGGACACTTGTCGAGAGGATCACGTATTAATGTGTCCATTTCAATTTGTAAAACTTATCTCCTTCACACTCAACCTTACACCGCAGATGTGCCAGATAGTGAAAAGAAAACTTTCAACTTTATGATAAAAGTAAATCTTTCAAAGAAATAAAAAATCCCCGAATTTAGAAAGAAACAAAATATTTAATAAAACTATTTTCTAAAGCAGAGTGAGCAACTGAAAACTCTCACTAGTGTTGGCCCTTGGATCAACATAATCTTGCGAATACATTAGAGCCAGTGTTTCATCATCTGGATTGCAGAATTTAAAGATAGATTCAAAAACACAAACAAGGACATCTTCTTTACAGGTGTACATGTATGTATAATTGATACTGTAAAGATGCCCTCTTGTTATCCAGGACATGAACATAAGCAGGATAAAATGCAGTAGTGGTAAAGTTGTGTTATGCTGTTAGCTTCATTCCCCTTGTTAAGTGGCTGCCTGTTAAGCTGTTAGTCATTAAACTCCTACTTGACACCAACACATTTATAACCATCAAAAGCAAAATATGAACATTTTAAATCTTTGAGCCTATTCAACTGATGAGCAATAGGCCTAATTATTTATCATGTTGGTTTGTGGTTTTTGACCCACATGCAGAATCATATGGAGAACAAGTGAATTTTACAGTTTTATTTACAAAAGAAACACAAATCAGGAAGAGGAGAACTACAGGAAGTCAGTTGAACTTTCAACTGACTTCTGGTTGAACTTTCTGGCTTTCTGGTTGGTCTGCTGGGAGAAAGCAGACTGATCAGGAAGGAGTTCAGGTGTGCAGAAACACCTGCTTCCCAGCCACTGGCAAAGATCCTATCTGTGGTAGGAAGCTCACTCATATCAGAAAAAAAGCAAAAACACAAAAATTACCCAACCCTTCAAGGACTGCACCCTGGTGGTCCAGAGGAGGAAGGACCAATTCTGAACAAGGTCTGAGTCCAAAATAAAAGAGCGAGGGATCCAAGACTGTTTCTCAGGTCCATAACACTACTTATCGACCAGATAATGAAAACCACTTCGTTGGCAACAAGCATACAAAATCCTTCGCACAGTGAAGGCCGGGTGCAAACCAATGTCTCTGGCGGGTGAAGGGGGACTGGCAGGGTGTAAAAAGGACTAGACAGGACAGGCTGGATATGAGATACATGAAAAACGGGATGAATCTTTATGTGATCCAGCAGGGGAAGCACTGCTGCTTTGCAGCCAGAAGGCTCTGGGTTCCATTCCCGGCCAGTGGTCTTTCTGCATGGTGTTTGCATGTTCTCTCCGGGTACTCCGGCTTTCTACCACAGTCCAAAAGCATGACTTACTTCTCTAAATTTTCCTTAGTTGTGAGTGTGTGTGTGAATGGTTGTTTGTCCTGTTTGTCTCTGTGTTGCCCTGCAATGGACTGGTGACCTGTCCAGGGTGTACCCTGCTTCTTACCCATAGACAGGTGGAGATAGGTACAAGCAACCCTCGTGACCCCGCTTGGGGTAAGCATGGCAGAAAATGGATGGGAGGGATGGATGGATGATCCGTCAGCTTGAAGTAAACGGGTGGTTATAGCCAAACCTTGTCCAGGGGTACTGGGGAGCGGGAATCCTTCTCCAATTGGTCAGATTTTGATTTGTTTCCACTGACCAGTTCAAAACAGAAACCATCATGATTCAAACCGGTCTGAGGTGTTTGACTGATGTAACCTTAATGTCCTGTTAATCAGATGGAAACAGGGAAGGTTTTTTATCCTAGAGAGGACTCAAATGGATACAGACCAGCAGACAGTTTGAAAGGCACTGTGTACTCCCTGACTGCACTATTGTCTCTCAAGTTCAGGTAAGGATTATGAAGGGTGAGGGAAGAGTAAAACAATAGGAGATTGGGGTTAAAGAAAACAGGAAAAAAAATATTTCTTCAGTATGATTGCCTGACACCAGAAGTAATATTGGTTTGGTTCACTGCATGATTACAGGTAGAGGACTTGCATCTAGAGCCGAGACATGAACCAGTTCAGGTACAGTAGGCATACAACAGGAAGTGGTAATTGTTCAGCTAAATTGTTATCCATAAGGCTTCGCTCACAACCACAATCGATTAAAGAGCGAAATGGTTAATTCTATGGGAGAAAGCAGAGTAATGTCATGCGGAAGAATCTGTTCTTAAAACTGTCCACTGGCCCCTTCCTTACCAGTGGGCCCTCCCTTTTAGCTACTTAAAACAGGAAGACATCAATTGACCACTCGGTTTTCATCTAACATTGTCATTCCTCTGGGTGTAACCAATCTGCATCGGTTCTTTTAGATCTGACCTGGAAGAGTCAGATATTTGTGAGAGATCTGCAAGATGAGATTGGGAAAGAAGTAAATTATTCTGTTGGTTTGCCTGGGTCCTTTCTCGAATTCTGCCTTCAATGCAGATAGCCAGGGAAATTGGTTAGAGTTTTAGACTCCTCTCTGCACGCTAGTTCATCCTTAATTCTTTCATCAAAGGCGTGAAGAAAAGCTACCTTTAATGCCTCAGAGCTCCAGGCTGAAGAGGATGCTAGAGTTTGAAACTCAATGGCAAAATCTGATACTGGCTGGTTAATCTCTTTTATATTCCACATGTTATGAGAAATGTTGGAAACTGAATCAGTACATGTGAATATCTATTTGAACTCAGAGATAAACAGGTCAAAGGAAATTTAGTATTGAAATTAACCCCCAAATCTTGCTTGAGTCCACTACTGGGATTGACCTCTCAATGATGAAAATAAGGTTTTATCCATAACAAATAAGACCTGGAGGACCGACTGAAAACTAGCTAACATTGTAACAGGAATCCACAACACCTTCCAATTTCACCCCCATAAGGCAGGGGTGTGGGGAAATTGGCTAAATGAAAATGAGAAGTAGTGGGAGGAGTTAGATCAAGAATGGCAGTTGTAGATGGGGAGGTCCCATGGGAGCGGTTCTGTTAAGAAGCTACTGAAACATTTCTGTAAACTGCTCCATCTGCTGATCTGAACATCTTTGCTGTGCAGCCAAAGAGTGGATTAACTGATTGTGGAGATAAAGTAATTCACAATTAGCGCAAAGCCCCATGGGAGATTCTGCTGGGTCAGGCTGACCGAATGATTCTCTCATGTTGGTTTTTAGACTGGAGACAAAGTGATGTTCACTGGTTGTCTGGAACGATGATGGAGTCTACATTAAAGAAACTCACAATAACACAAATTTCAACAGGAAAGCTAGACCTGGTTTAGGCCTTTGGCTGGAACACCATCAGCAGTAATCAGCTGGCCAAAAGAGATAATCCATTGCCTCGTTATGTACACACTAGTCATCTTGATTGAGAAATGTTCTAAGGTGTGCAGCAACAGGGGTCGGTCCAGCCACCACAAAGATCCTCTCTGTGACAGGAAACTCATTCACACCAGAGACAGGATACATGGAGTCCTCTAAAAACTTCCCTAGCCCCATAACCCTCTTTAAACCAAGTCTAGTCAAGTATTAAAATAACCAATGCCAAAAACTTGTACAAAATGCTTTACTAGAACTTTAAGACTACTTTGCACATCACTAAACTGGCGCATTTATAAAATTAAGGTGAAGGCTTAAAATGTTTTAAATTTCTGACATTATGTGCTAAAGTGGTAAGCTAATTCTTTTCTTCTTTTCAGTTGGAACACATGACACCGATATTGGTTGCAAATCTGAAGTGACCCCTTTGCATCTATCTGCCCGAGCTCTAGACAGTGACCTGATGAGTCGACTCGAGTCACAGGGTTGTAAACTTTAAACAAGACTTCTTTAAAAGAAAATTGAGTTTGTACTAATACTTATCAGCAGTGCTTAATTTTCTTACATTTTTTTATTTTCAGGGATGGCTTATTATAACCTTTTCATGGCTTAAAATATTGGACTTGGGCTTGACTTGTTTGTCTTGAATTGAACCATGATTTTGAGAACTTGAGACTTACTGCGGTTTAGAATGTAATGAATGATCACCTAGCAGGTCAGTCAACTTCTTATTCAGTCTAAACAGCAACTTTTTGGATGAAATGGGACCAAACAGACTGAAAGTAGAACCATTGTTGATGATTTTTATACATAATCACTTACTGAGTTCATAGTAAATAATCTGCCCCGTCATATGCGCACAAAAATGAAGCTTAAGCATAAATTCAATCTGGAAGACTATGATGAGCCTCACCTGAATCACCTGCTGGAGCCCTACCTCCAAACCTCAGCCAATTAGCTTCGGGACCACACACCTCCCGGAGGTAATCGATTTGCAATATCTCTGTCTTCAAGCATCATTCCTGACATCCTTCCTGCTCACCATCGATATCTCTACCCACCTCCAACCCTTCTGCTCCCCAAGAAGTGAATCTCGGGCACAGGCTCCATCCCATTCATCCTGGGCTTATTCCACCATCGATCTCCAGACACCTGGGGAAGTCTTATCCTCTCTCTCCTAAATTCACCGATTTGATCATCCATCAGCTTTTAACACAAAGTCTTCATCCAATGTCCGAGTGCTGAAGAACTTATATATTATTCATGTCAATAAATGCTTCTAATTACAACTTTTGTCTCTGTGAGTCTTTCAGAAGATGCAAATATACACATCTTCATATGCCTAGTGTTTAAAAAGATCTTCAGCTGTTAACTGAATTTGCTTTTGTATTTTTTTCTAGAAGGCTGTAGTCCTAATTTAACAAGCATCATTCTGTATGTGAGTCATTAAATGACGTCTCTAAGGTTGAAGGACTTTGGATACAGTACAGCAGTCTGAGGTTACTTTCCTACCCTGGATAGCATTCTTACTGTTGACACTGCAAAATATGAAGGAGGAGCTAGGAACAGGAAGTAGGAAAATAGGGATATATTCAGAATTGGCCAATAAATCTTGCCTTCAGGAAGTTGAGCTCAAAAAGAGAGAGGTTAGTGGTCTTCAAAATAAAAGCAAAAAAAAAAAGAAGCAAACTTCCGGTTACTCAGCCTTAACATGTGATATAACTTAGTGACAGAGATGCTTTACAGAACCCAAACAGAACTGGATACAGTTGGTGGCACGGTCACAGAAAAGTTGGCATGTGCCTTTCTGCTTATTTTACACATGGAAATAAATGTCCACCTGGCTTGAAGACCAGCTTTGCATTATTCAGTTTGCATTTTGTTTTACAAAAGTAAACCTTTGGAAGATCAGGCCATAATTGGGATGATGTGAAATGTTTATTAAAACCCTTCCCATTATAGGAAGCATTTATCTACAAAATGTAATAAAATACTTATCTACAATAAAGAAATAAACCAGTATGTTATGACTTAAGTTCAACAGTACAAAGTTATCTTTCAATAGTCACGTCACGGAAGAAAGAGTAGATAACATGGCAATTAATGGATACAATGTCTGGTGGAATAAGGACATGTTTTATAGATTTTCGAAAGGGCAAATGACATGGGATTTAAATAAGAACTGATAAACTGAACAAATATGACCACCTTGTCTACTTTTTACATGTCATATATGAAAGTAAGTCAAGAATGGTTTTATAATTTTGAGTATACCAATGGTGCAATCAACAAAACTAGGCAAAACAAACAACACTCCAGCAAGTAATACAGTAAATACTGTAATTAGTCTTTCAGCATCTTTTTGTCTGAAATATTAAAATGCTGCATGATAGAATAACCATGAACCATGAACCACGATAAAGAAATTATGAAAATTACACTGACATATTAAGATATGTGCAGACTATTGCATATCATATTTACAATTTATTTACAATGTAATGGCAAAGCAAGATAGATAAGACAGATAGCATAAGTAAATAATGTTATTTTCTATAGACTAAAGTAAATTACATAATACAGGGCATGGTGGGATTTAGGCTGAAACGGGGAGAAAAATATGGCTTGGGGTGAATTTTTTGCTGTAATACAATATAAAGCATTAATTAGATTAACCAATAAAGCAATCAACATGACAATCAGTAGCTGCAAAAACAGTTCCTGTGCTATCTAAAACTTCTTCCTGCCCAGGATTATCTACAAAGATAAACCTTTTGCTTGTATGGAGGGATGCACAGGAACACACACGTGGGAAGCTAGACACACACACACACACACACACACACACACACACACACACACACACACACACACACACACACACCCACACACACACACACACATCTACTCTCACACATACAGTGCAATAGTTGTTCCCATATGTTAGAGGGAGGTTGAAGGAAGAGAGGGTTGGATCGAGTGACTTGTAGCCTTACCAGACCCCGTCACACGGCACACAATTTTTTTTTTTAGGATCACTCTGAAGGTGAAGAATTTCTCAAATCAAGTAAAGGGTAAGAACCACACGGATCAACCCTAGGACCTCCCCAGACATCTTTTGCATGAAGGTGGAGTCATTAGAAAGAGGAGAGGAAGCGAGATGGGGAAAAAAAACAAAAGGAGCTGGACAACTGAAGAGAACAGATGGATTGTCTGTCATACATCTGGATATTTAGGTCCTGAATCCTTTGCTTCGCATTGTAATATCTGAACAAAGGTCCAGAGGGAACATCAAGTTTAGTCTTTTTCAAAAGTGAGGTGAACTATTTTCCTCTTTTTTAAGTTTTGGTAAACTTTTTTTATATGGATTGGAATTTTTTTCTTTCATCTTTTTCAACCTTGAATTGCCTGGAAGTATGTGGATTTCTCTAATGCAACTAAGACTATTGATTGGAAAATCATAAAAAAATCCAGAGAGAACTGGCAAACACAAGGAAAACTCTGGGTTGTAAGAGAAATCTTTGACTTTGCTTTATCATATAAAAGGTTTCTAATAATCAGTCTTTCATTTTCAATTTGGAAACATCCTCCTCAAAGAAAGGCTCAATGTGTTTTTTCAGATTTGCATTATTAAATTAATATTTCATCCAGATATAATAAAACTTCATGCAGGTGGTGAAAAGTTGTGGATTGTGGAGGGCTCTCTCCCTGCCCTCGTAGTTTATCCTCGCCCCCAGCAGCATGTCCCAGGCTCTGAGGCTGCCTCTAGTCCTCCTCACAGCACACTACCATGATCAGATGGGCTGCTGGAGGGAGTAAGGCTGCTTTTGCCTCGTTCTGCTCCTGGGCTGTCTTGGTGGCTTGCTCTGTCTTCAGGACCAGCTTCCGACGAAGGTCATCCGGACTGCTTTCTTCCCTGGCTTTCTCAGTGCTGGTTGCTCTGCTGGTATTCTCCCTGTTCTTACCTGAGGCCTCTTGTCGTCAGCTCCACAGAGACAGACCAAGGTCAAAAGTTTCGGAAAAATCTGGGGTACCACTGAACATTTCAGAGAGTGAACTAATCTCTAGACCAAGAGCAAACAGTGGCCCACTGCGTCGGGCTGGAGGACCGCAGGGGAGGCATGTGCGCAGCTACAGTCACTTACAAGGAGACATTCGTAGGAGAAAGTTGTTCTCTTTCCAGAAGTTTTTCCTAAGGATCGACAGGAATGGACAAGTCAATGGCACCAAGAGCAAAGATGACCCATTCAGTGAGTAAAATATTTTAACGTGTAAAAATAGATGGAAAGATTGTAAACAAATTTTACATATGGGGTTCTCATCATCTACAATCTATAAACTCAGCATTATTTCTTTTTATTAAAAAACTATTAAATGCCTGTCTTCTAGTGGTAGAATTTTCTTAAACAAAGAAAGTATTCTCTCAATGGAAAAATCTCTAGAAATATTAAATACCTGGGAATGATATATGATTTTTTTTTTCCCAGGATACCTACTGGGTTCTGGCTTGGAGGAAGAATTTCAGATTTGAGTTGTCCTTTTGTTTTAAACCAGACATCTCAGTGATATCTCTCCTGTCCAAACACTCAGCACAATGATGGTAGCTCTCAGTCGGTTTAAAAAGGAGCAGGGGCAGATAACTGGTCCATTATCAGGCAGTCTTCACAGCCCAGGGTAAACAGAGTTGATAAGAGCCGCAGAGGATCAGGGCTGGTGCAGAGTGGGGGAGTTTATGATTGTCAGTCTCATTGATGCTTTTAGGCCCATTTTTTCTACTTCTCTTTCTCTAATCTCCAAATCACACTGACCTTAAACCAGCCAAGGTTGGAGCAAATTGCACACCCTCAGTCACATTTCAAACGTTTGTTTGACTTTTTCCACTCGGGGAAACGTGTCCTTAGAGGTGATTACATGTTGTTTGTTTCACCGGATCTGTCAGTAAAGCGGCATTCTCATTTGTAACCCAGCGTCCTCATCGATCTTTGTGTTTGGGCGCCCATCAAGCACCCACATGTTCCCTGTGGGTGTGTGATCATGCAGTAGAAGACACTGATATTAGCTCACACAAGTTGTTCAATTGTTTATTCAGGAAGTCTCATTCACGGAAGGACCCTGGCCAAGTTCATAAGAAATTAAAATATACACATTAAAGACATTAGGAAATATTAGGATATCAAAGAAAAATAAATCACAAAGTAAAATCTAACCTTGTGTGCCAAGCACTGTTAACAATATTATTCAAAACATTACCTGGCACTGACATTGTCCAATGCATTTTTTCGCTGACTCCTTCATACACAAGTTTGCTATTCACCTTTGCAGCTTACTGTATTTGTTGTATTTTTAGGTCTTATTAAGAGCTGGTACACTGTACAAATTTCATGAGTCCTTGTGCTTTTTGTTTGCAAAACAACAACATTCAAATATGAAATATAGAAAAGAGGTAAATGTCAGAATATGACATTTCAACGCTACATTATAGAAATATTAAAGTATTTAAGCGCTCAAGAAATTATGTAAATTATGTTGTCATAGTCAAGCAAGGACAAATTCAGATTTTGCAGATATAAATCTTTTTGTATACATCTGTCACACTATTGCATATCTTGTTTGCAGTTCAATGGCAAACAAGATATGTTGCATTCTGTCAATAATGCTTTGGCATGGTCTTTCTACATATTTAAACCTGTAGCATATATAACAGGTAAGCCAGACTGTTTCGGATCCTTTAAAACATGATAAAAGTTTTACAACTTGAGCATCAATGCTGTCTCATGTCATATACCACAAATATTTAACAGAGTGATGGCATTTACACAACTGCAACCAAAATATATTAGCCATAAGTAAATTCAAACATCACTTATTCTATTGTTAGACAATGCAAATGCTCTCTGTGGTAGCAGATGTTTTGGGGTGCCAATTGAAAGAGAAACTGATCTTCTTTCAGAATTGTTGGGCTAATATTTACAAGAGTACATAAATGTACGTAGATACTGTATTTGTCACTGATATTTCATTCACTGATAGTCAGAAGATCCTTTAATACCGGAAAACAAATGCAGGACAATCACATTGCAGGAAAGTATACAGCTTTGTCTTTACTGGTGGATGTAATGGTTTCACAAAATGCCCTTTATTGGAAAGATAAAATGTAAATTTTATTAACACCGTTGTTATTTATCAAAATCTTTATTTAAAGTTACAGAGAATGAAAATAATATAATATATAAACATTGATGACAGCTATTAGGAGTTGTAACAGAAAATATAGGTATATATTTTAGGAATAGTTTTTAAATGAGAGCTTTTTCTTTATTTTTTGGCGTATTTTAGGCGTTGATTCGACACGTTACATTACCATGTCATTAGAAAAAAGCTTTATATGACACATGGATACGCCAGGTCTCCCTCGAAAAAGAGATTTTATCTCAAGGGACTTCCTGGTAAAATAAAGGTTAAATAAAATTAAAATGGATACATTTAAACATGTTCTTTATTTTCCCGGTCTAATGATCCCACAGTGAGTAGATATAAAACACTTTGCTTTTCCTCTTGGGAGAGCCTGACCACACATTCAATCAAAGTGACTAAAGGGAAATAGCACAGCGGAAGCAAAATGTCAGGCAAGATGTTTGTTTGGACAAGGTCATGACAGAAGAAACTTTATTGAAGCGATGCCTTTACTGCTACCTTTGTTAGTGGTTTCTTTTAAGTTGTAAAACTGGGCTGCAGCAATGAAGTCTGACTCTGGTTTTTTTTTTTTTTTTTTTTTTTTTGTTTGTTTTGAATTTAGCAAAAACCTTTGTTTAAAGATTTATTACATTTTTTGTCTTTGTTTCTGCTGAGTGAGTTTTTTTTGTTTTTTTTTTAAATCATTTAGACTTCACAGTGGATTGAACCCCAGTGCAGAAGGTGAAAGGGAGATCCTCTAGTGGTACAAGTTCATGAATGAGCTGACTGAACGTCATTGTAGCCACATCAAAGGTGTGCATCTTCAGTATCAATGGTGGTGCCATGAACAAGCTGTGTCCTAAGGGGGTCTGGGGGCACTGTGTGTGGATTATGTGCCCTCCTATCAGGTTCACATGGTAAAGAATACTATACAACAGCAGCTTCAGTATTTTTTCTGGCCCCTAGGGCTAGACATGATCCTAAAACTGATGTCTTTTGTAGAGGAAATGTTAAACAGGGTTTTCCTACCTTTTCTGACTGCAAAAAAAAGATACATTGGTTATATTTAATCCACTTTAAAGGATGTATTGGATGTGCAGATTTTTGGTTTCAAGCGTTGCAGTTGATTCTGCAGAGACGAGTCTCACTCTGTGTTACCGAGCCAGTATCCAACCTCCCACAGATTTATGGGGATGCCAGTGTAAAACTGTCCCACATGGCTTTCCAGCCCGCCAGGGGCATGTGCTGAGGTTACAGAGGCGGTGAGAAGGGGAGGGAGATCACCCTAAAGTCAGCAAAGTAGCTATCTTTATGGTCTAAGTGTTTAATTAAAATATCTATCATTCACAATGACTTCTTTGATATTTATAGTCAACAAGTAAATCTAAGTGAAATATTTCTGAATAAGACTGAGTCTTAATGCCTGGTGGTGAACTGGTTTTGCTCCTCATCCATGATGGTGTGAGAGGCAGAGGCTGTCAAGATGGGTGTTAGTGTGTTGGTGGGCTTTAGGCCATGTGTTTAACGCACTTTGCAACATGGCTCACAAGGTCTTTGTGTGTGTTTTTTTGTGCAGCTTCAAGCTGAATGTGCACATCAGCATCCCAGTGGATATTAAACTTTTTCAATCAAAGGAAATACAGACAATGGTCTCCTGGGTGTCTAAAGAGTGGAATATGAGGCTTTTCATACTAGGCTTTTCATACAACAGACGTTGTTCTTTTCAACTTTTTCTTTTGTCTGTACACATTTTTTTCTGTATTTTCTCATCTGTAGAATTCATGAAAAAACCCAAAGTTGATGATTTTACTCTTGAAATAATAATAATAATAAAAGATTAATAGAAGTTTAAATTAGGCTAGATCTTTCTTGTGTTTAAAATAAGAACATAAGAAACACAAGAAAGTCACTTTTTATTTATTATGGACAGGAACACTATTCTCTAACTATCATATGCTGTAGCTTTAGTAGGGAAAGTTTTTGATGTATATTTTTTTCAACAATATAACAAATATAAATAAACAAAATAAGGTAAAAGCTGTCAAAAAAATGAGTGGCATGACTACCACAACTAGAGATACTATAATGACTTTTCATATGGAGTGCTACGACGGAATCTGATAAAGATTCACTTTACTCAATATGCTGAACTCCATCTGATGGGACCCTGACTTACTTTATTATTAATTCATCAATCCATTTTCTGTCATGCTTATCCCAACTGGGGTCGCTGGTGCCTATCTCCAGCTGTCTACGGGCAAGAGGCAGGGTTCACCCTGGACAGGTCGCCAGTCCATCCCAGGGCAACACAGAGACAAACCATTCACACCTAAGGAGAATTTTAGAGAAGCAAATTAACCTAACAGTCATGTTTTTGGACTGTGGGAGAAAGCCGGAGTACCCGGAAAGAACCCACGCATGCACGGGGAGAACATGCAAACTCCATGCAGACCCCTGGCCAGGAATCAAACCTGGAACCTTTTTGCTGCAAGGCAGCAGTGCTACCTACTGTTCCACTGAGCAGCCCTTATTAATTCAACTAATATTATGTGACCACTGCATACTGTTCATATAGTATAGAAGCCTCTTTCAGAGATGACGAAATTATAATAAAGTAAAAAGAAGAAAAAAAAACAAGTTGATGCAACATAGCAAAAGCAATTTACTAAGCCCCATTGATTTTGTTTCGACATGTTAGAAACAGCATTGCAAGAAATGTTGCAACTTAGACGCAGAATATTGCAGGATTTATGCAACACAGCCTCTGTTTTTACATAAATGTTGTTCATATTATGTCATAAGATTGATATAATATTGACTATAGACTGTGTATAACTGCCCTCTCTTGTATCAAATTGGCTAAACTACCCTAATAGCATACAGTCAAGCTATGCAGAGCTCTGTTAATGATTCGGTATTTGAGTCTAGTGTGTTGAAGCGGAGACGTATCTAAAAGTGGCAGAGTAGCAGCCCATGAGAACAGGGGTTTGAGACTTCTGTTCTAAACATTAGTCCTTGTTTATGCTGTGGAGCTGGAAACAGAAATGGTTGGAACTAATCTCTTTACAGGCCTTTTACTTTTTCTAAACATGGATAACCAACTTCTGGTGACATTTTGGCAGCGTAATCTGTCCAGAAAAAGACACAAACACTATTTACCCTAAAACTGATATATGCTGCTGATAACTGAATACCTGTAACAAGGTTTAAGTTAAAATAAAAAAAGAACAGTAAAAGCTGCACAGTTCAATACCAATTTCCTCTAGCATTACATTTGTTTGTTGGCTTTAACCAAACAGGAAATGCATCAGGTATCCAAAAGAAAAAAGCCACAACATATAAATGTACTCTTAGCCTGTGAAGAATAGTTATTACAATTTTCCTCCAAGATTTGTGGAAAACCACATTCACCTGTTACATGTATTTTATGGGTGCATGTTTAGTCTGTGTGCATGCATGTGTGCACATAAGCACGCGTGCATGTGTGTATATACAACCTGTCTCGCCCCTGCCTCCGGTGGCTGACTTTGATCAGTGATCATTACAGCCTTTCTAATCCTCACTCCACCCCCAGTCTCACTGTCATGGCTCCTCTGTCCTCCTCTGTTCTCCTTCCTTTCATCCCTCCCATGTTTACAGAGCGGCCAGAGACTGCCATAGATTGTCTTACATCCTCACTCCATACCTGACATCCGATCCCTTACAGAAAACCAGCTCCACTCAGAACTTCAATGACCGTTGTGTCACAGTCCCCACCACCGCCTTGTGGCCTCAGACCTCACAGCCCTCAGGTGCCATCGTTTGAACTAGAAACTGATACAGTCTAGATATCTTGGACAAGGAGGGAAGCTGCTGTATATTTATGAGGGGCATATGCTCTTTGGTGTTGGTGCTAGGGAGGGGGGTGCACACCTGGATTCTCCTCTGTCCACTCACATGAGGCTTCTGACAAATGAGAGTGGGAGTGACAGTGGACCAGAGAGCCACACAAACAGTCATCAGACACAGACGAGGCTGCAGATTTGATCAAAGGATGTCGTTGACTCTCCGGAGTTCACGCCCCCACGATGGACTCTGTCTGTGTGTGCATGTCTGTGTTAGTGTGTGTGTGTGCCTACACATGCGTGCTCATCTAGATAAAATAACGACAGCTCACAGGAAGTGGGGAAAGGAAGTCAGGGAGGGCGGCAAGAAATCAAACATGTCATGGGAACCAACGGGACTCACTCCCAAACACACATCAGTAGCAAAACATGAGACAAGTGGGTTCTGTGGTCAGAGGACACATTAGGAAGTTATATCTCTCTGACCTCTGATACCGAGACCACACAAATAATCGGAGCTGTCTGCAGGAAAAACACACGCTTGTTACTCCAGGTATAAATTAACCCCTCTGCCAGCCAATGAGAAACCCAAATTATTTGTGTAGCCTAAATACCAAACAGAGCATAAACAGCCCAAGAATCTCGGTGGAATCCACCTATTAATTTTCCAACAAAATGACCTGTGCAGCTGGAATCTGTTACGCAGGTGTAGGCTGTAAAGTAACTTTATAATATCACCAAAATGATAAATGTGCTCAGGAATAATTGTAACCTTAAAAAAAAACTCCCACACATTCCCACATGTAAATGTCCTGCTCTTTGAATGTTGCTAGTCATTATATTCTTACAGATCCAAGGTTCTTAATCTGTGGCACAACTAACACTTCTGGTATCTGGGTTTCCTTTAGTGGTACTCTAAAATGTAAATAGCATTTGCTCACAATAAAGAGCAATTAAATTAACTGTGGTGCAGAGCATAGAATGGCAAAAGTGCTAGAACCAATAACAACTGTAGTTGTACTCATAGAATCCAATCAGACAAAGCTGTCATGATGGGTATACTGAGAGGCCCAAGATGCAGAACACAACAGACTCAGAGGAAAAGTTAACAAGTTTATTTTTACACAAGCACGTAGTAAAATGTACAGTTTGCTGGTTCAGGCCTGGGGACTGGTTCACTGGAGTCTGTGAGGGAGACAGTTCAGTTAGCGTTGGCTTGGTAGGAATTGATCTTGAGGGTTTCTGGTCTGTACCTTGAGAAGCGTAGAAGAGACTTTGGGAGAGGAACTGTTGGGTCCGGAGATGGTTTGGTTCAGCAGAGTCCGATAACCGTTTCAGCGTCTTACTTCTAGTGAGGGTGTTGACCTTGGTTTGAGTTCCCAGCTCTAAATCCTGAGCTGCTTGGAAATCCAGAGGAGAGTCTTCAGGTTTGGGCTCAGAGGGCAGGCTCGGCAGGTTAAGCTCTTCCAGAGCTTCACAGGAGAAAAACAGGTAACCTGGAAGCAGAGACAAAAGGTTAGAATCCAAACTGGACTCAGAGATAACAAAGTTCTCAGGAGGTTCTAGGCTTAGGTGCTAACCAAACTAATTAAACACTGCGGCCTTGAGGCAAGGTCTGAAGACAGCTTAAGTACTGTGGTCCTCCTGATGAGATGATCAGTCACAGGTGTGCAGGCAGCTCAGCTCAGGAGGATCCATGGCGGACTCTGCTGGAGGAAGGTGGAACTTCTCCAGCTCCCAACAAAAGCTGGGTTTAAGTGCATACGACAAACTTCTTGGTCGGTTAGTGTTCCCATCACAAGAAAGCAACTGTGTAACCTACAACATTTGAAAGCAGCTCTAATAGTGAATAACACTGAAGCCACCTCCAGTAGTTTCTGCCACGATACTTCCAAATGTCCAAAACCGGCTGCAAAGTTGTGTGTTTGCACATGCTTGATAACACAGCCCTTAACACACACATGCCAACACAAACAATGACATTATGGTTGTATTTCAGAACCAGTCGATGGTCCACATAAGGTGCATTTCCATCAGCTTCTTCTAATATACATTTTGAATTATCACATCAGAAAGATTTGATGGTATCAGCAAAATTTAAACAAACTCACAAAAATTTGGGAAAAATGTTTTTATGCTCAATTGAGTATGTTTTTCACACTTGTAAAAAGGGTCAATGCACAAAATGGGAGATGGAAACACTTTTTCGAATCAGCTCTGACAGCCAACTTTAACTCACATGACTGATCAGCTGTCCCTGATGTCGGCAGCTGCCACATGTTCCTATGTGTGTAAACATGGCTGGAAGCAACATTGCCATTACTAACTGAACTTTACAACTTTCCCAATTAAAACACATTAGTTAAAAACTTCTTCTGTTATACCCCTTTCACACTGGCTGAAAAACCCGTTTTAATCCGGAAAAAATCGGGTTTTAGTGACAGTGGGAACAGCTCACTGATGTGTGTCTACCCAGGTCAAACGACTCGGCAAGCACCCATGATAAAATTGCCTCGGCTGTAGGAACCCCAGACCCGGGTTTATGCGCTAAATTATGTGATGCCAATTGAATGCAATGTATGGACGTTAACACACCGCACCAGTCACTTCTGATCTAATTTAAAAGATGGCATACTGCTGGTGAAAGGGATTCAGACAGATATAAGACCGAAAATATAAAGAATACTGACTACGCGCTGGATCCCATCAATGTGGCTTTCCATTATTTACTTCCCTGATTTCCATTGCAATGTCGACATTATAAACAATCACCTGACATGATGCCATCATTAAACACACAGTGGGGGGTGGGGTGGGCAGAGGCCACACAGCTTACCAGCAAGGGCTCAGACTCTGCTTTTTGGCCAAATGGGAAAAGAGCCGACAGCCGGTTTTTAGCGGGTCAACCCTGTTTTGAAAAACCCAGTTTTTTAGTGGGAAAGTGGCTTTATTGATCTGTGGTCAGTGCTAGATTCAAGCCGCAACATGTGACGACGTAATTTTTTCTTTGCACATCTTGTCCAAAAACAGAATGGACAATGGCGCAAACCCCACAAAATCCATTAGCGAGGTAGTGTACTTATTTTATAGTGAGGTCCTGAAATGTTATTGTCATTAACGGGTCCCTTATGAATAGTAGACAGATGCCACATCGCTTCTCTTCCCCTTAAAATTGTTTACATTCTTCTTCTTAAGGCTTAAGTATTACAAAATCTGTTACAGCTTTGATGACCTCTGTCAGTTTCATATTTTCACTTAAGCTTTTTCTCTGCAGATACCTTATTCAAACATAATTAGATGTAGACTTGGAAATAATAGTTCATTGGACTCAAGCATCACACTCTTAACCTTATCTCGACAACCCCGATCATTTATTGTCTGCGATAGCATTGCTCAAGCAGGCCGCCCTTTTCAGCAGGTCCCATTTAGCTTTCAGTTTTTGATTTTAAATCAGTTGTTTAAGATGTCCTGTGTGTTTCTGTTTTTGATTTTCTTTCCCCCATCCTGCTTGTACACACAACGCAAATTACCAATTTGTGACCAACCATACTCCTGCTATTTACACAAGAGATGAGCTGTTAACTTTCAGCAGCTCTGTTGTAACACTTCCCATCCAGCTATTCCTTGCAAGTAGAGAGGTAGGATACAGGAGTCCTGCTATAGCATTGACAGGAGAAGGTGTAGACCATTCATCCCATCCATCATCATGACAAACAAAGTGAATGAAATGGCGGCACTAACACTACATCAAAAAGGCTACAGAGAGATCAGCTCAAAGTCCCTCAGACTGAAGAAGCACTGAGGGACCGTTTCAGCTCCACTCAGGGACTGCATCATGGGCTACGATACTTTTTGTGTGGCCTCATCAGTGCTGAGGACATAACAAAAGTACAGATGTTGAACTCGAGACTGCACATAAATACCAACCAAAAGTCTCCTGATCAACTTGAGGAAAACCCGTGGATTGTGGATTTATGCAGGCACAGCCCAATGGAAGTTTAGTGGGGCTGAACTCACATTGGTGATCATTCAGGGAACTGAAATAGAGAAAATGGACTCTCATAAGTAGGTGTTCACCTGAACAATAAACCAAATTGGAGACACAACACTGATTCTTTTAACAGGAAAGGTCAGAACTGGTTTCTACTAGTTATGAATTCTTGGGCCTCTCCAGGCTGAGTAGTTTATAACCCTTGACAAGTAAGTTGAAATAGAATAATTTTAAGAAACCGATTGCATTAAACCATTTAAGCTCATTAACTAAGACTACTAAGATAACAGAAACCCCACTTCTGTACATTTAATTACATTTTGTTTTTTAAGATAACATGAAAATAAACATTTTATTGTGCCGTTTTATTCAGCAAACCGGACTTAAAAGAAGTATAGGTATGTGTTTTTGCTTAAAAATAATCTAAAATATGTTGATTGTAATCATCATTTGCAATCATTACAAATGTCCAGTTGTTGCTTGACTTCTAGACAGCAGCACACATATATTAATCTTAGTATGACCTAACTATCTCATCAGTTTATTTTTCTCATGTTTTAAGTTTTCTATTACTGTATGGTCTAATTCTTATTTTTGCTTTATTTTGATTTTGTTATGTGTGGGTATCTAGACAACAAAATAAAAAAAATGCCCTTTACTTTGAACACCTGAATTTCTCAAATTTTAAAGAGCCAAATATACTATTATAAAATATACTATTATAAAAATATACTTTTATTTATATTTTATTTGAGAACTTTCTTCTTACAGCTATTCTGATTCAAATACTTCTTGTAAGATGTATTATTGTACTAATGTTTAATCTTTTATTGATTATGTAATTAGCTTTATAAAGAATGTGTTACCTTTTTCACACTTTTATTTAGCTATTTATTTAAAAACAAATTGTAAAATCACTAACATGAAGATGAGGAAACAATGCAGCTTAAGAAAGTCTTTGTCATCTTACTAATTTATCCAGCTGCAAGTCTGAAAATGTAGTGAACTATTGGGATCTTTGAATTAAATAATAGTTAAAATAATAATAATGTGCTCGAGCACAAGACAGAGGCAAGGCAGTTGTGCACAGGTACCACTATCATTAGGGAATGTTGGTAAAGGACACAACTAATGAGAAAGATGATGCTGAAGCTTAAAATCAACATGCCTCTGTAGGCAGAACAAACCTCTGCACCCTACACCACAACTCAGAGTCTGCTATTGTTGAATGCAAGTACTGCACCGGGGGAATGTACATGCTACCTTGGCTGTGTATGTAAAAGGGTCTGTTGCGTTTTTGCAAGAATAAGATGTGAGATCTACTTAGCTCACCCGGCTCAAAGAGCTTGTCCAACTTCTAGCAGTTTATCAAAGGGGAAACATGAGCTTAAACCTGTCCCAACCCAACCTTTCTTAGCTTAGCTTAGCATTTTGCCGTGTAAAGCCGAAAACATCACTCAACAAAATATTTAATCTGCTGCTGTCAGATGCACATTTTAAAGTCAGAATAATATCAACCGAGCTCTGAAACAAAAAAAACATAATTTCACATTGTTTATAGACATAAGTAATCAGAATAAAAGGGCCAATTAGACTGAAAATATGTCATGCAAGTGTGCCATTCAGAGTATTTTGACTAACCTCTAGCCATTCAAATTGAGAAGACCCTGTGTTCGTGTGGGGTGCACATGCATATTCTGGTCAGCTTAAAATAACTTGATCCAAACAAGCGTTTGAATGCATGCAGATGATATTGTGAACAGGAATAAGCCATTTTAGTCTGAAAACAGTTTTATTCAAATCCTGCCTAATCTGTTTAGAATATTCAAACATGACATGTTTACATAACACATTTTTAGTCCAGTCTGCCGTTTATTGTGGCAACTTATGTTGACATGAACATAACAAGAGTTGCTTTAATTGTACTTCCTGGCTCAACACCAACTCTCTGGTGAAACTAATGCTGGCATAGTTGAATTAGACTAAACACACTTAAATTAACACTGCGCTGTCAAAATACAGCACCAACACTGGAAATCTAGCATTTGATTTTTCTGTGTAGAGATGGAAATGACTTCTGCTGAATAAAAATGTATCAAGATATTAACATGTCTGCTTGTGGATATATTTTAAAACTTTGCATCTTAAAACACTACCAACCCTCTTATGGTACTGACCAAAAGAAAATTAAGCATCACTGTCACAGATATTGGAATAAGATGTATCGGTGTGGATTTGAATTTTATCTAATATTTAAATGGTTTAGGGAATGAAATATTCTTCATTTAGTTTTTCTGCATACAGGGGGATCTTTTGTTCATTCATATAGTCAACATATTGTGATGTAACCTTGTTTTTCTAACTCCTAGGTATTTTTGAAATCACATCAGTGGAAGTGGGAGTGGTGGCCATTAAAGGGCTGCACAGCAACTATTATCTGGCCATCAGCAGGGATGGAAAGCTGTATGGAGCGGTACGTATCCAAGTCAAGGTTAATCTGAATGCCTCCCAAATTAAGATAGTGTTAGATTGCTAGTATTTTATTGCAGGCAAATTTATATTTATTTCCCAGCCAGTTTGTTCATATTCACAACTAGGCTTGTGAACACATGCAAACCTCCAGGAGACATATGCACTTCTTTGCACATCAGGCTGTGGAAATTCTCAATCGTCTGGGTCATGACAACTACAAAACAGGCTTAAATTGGAAAGAACTTGCTCTTTTTTCTGAAGATGTTTCCACAGCTATCCAAGAGTCTTGTTTTAAATGTGGTGGTGAGCAATCACTTAAGTGCCGGTGTATTAATGCAGCACAGAGGTCCTTCCCCCTAAGCATATTTCAAGTCAAATGCAAATTAAGGATCAACCTGTTGGGTATTTGGTTGTACATGCACAACTGAATGATTATTGGAGTGCTTAAGAAATTTCTTTGGAATACGTTCCATGACTGAATTGTAAATGCCTGGAAGCTGAAACCACAATCTTTCCCCTCTGTTCAGTGATGGTGTTTCCCTTTTCACAAAAATGGGTTTCTTCAGCCTTCTTTCAAACCATCTGTGCTCTCTGTCCAATATCTGAATATCTTGGATGTCAAAATTGTTAACTTTGTTTATGAGGTAAAGAGGTACAGATAATTCTTACCCAGAGCTACTGACTCTCTTATGCTGTGCCAGGCATCTGCTGTTTGGTTTCTCCGGTATCGGAGTCTGAACACTCCTCAGTGCGCTGGATTGCATAAACAACGACACTCAGCTTTGGGTTGGGTGTTCTGTCTTTAGACAGCTTTTGCCTGAGTGAATGGTTGGGTTTTAAATCCATCTGTATGTTGTGTTTCTCAGAAATCCCTGACATATATGTAATTACCAATTTTTCTGCATTTTTTTCGTTTTCTCCTCTTTGTAACATACCATGTTTTTCTTCCAGCTAGTTTTCTTTTTTGCTTACTTAACAAATCCCCACCTGTTCAAGGAATTTCCTGTGTTTTTTGCATTTTTTTTTTAACTGAGGAAATAGTTTCCGCTTGGTAATAAAGAGTTATGGTAACAGAAAATTTATGTTCCAGTGAGTGATGTGAGTCGAACTGCAGATATTGGTCTGTGGAACTGAGTTTTCAGTAAACCTCAGTATTAAGACCCTTTTTGTTCTCAGTGTACCCAGCACAGTCAAGAATGGGTCAACATGTTATTCTTGACATCCTCTCTAGTAAACTTGATGTTTCTGTCCACTGAGTTGATGTACCACAACTTCCGGGGTTTGGATTTGGACTGAAGTGTCATCCACATATCGGAACCAGTGAGCAAGCTTTGTTCCATTCAATATCTCTCCATATAGATATTGGAAGCTTCTGTCTATAAATGTTGTCACTTTATTTGAAATATGTAGTCCATAGGCAGAGATCCCACAGGTAGCAAGTCTGGTTAGGTGTTAAAGTGGTCCTGTCTTTCAGGTTTTCATCATGTTCCACTTGTGTCCTGACTTTGTTCAGTACCTCTGATGTGGGAATGCAGGTGAAGAGAAAGGTTACATTAAAAGAAACAATGGTTTCAAATTGAGCTCAAAAGCCTGACTTTGGAAATAAAGCCTGTGGAGTTTTGTATGTGGTGTGGAGTGTTTCCAATCAATGGAGCCAAAATTGTTGCAAGATGTTTTGCAATGCTGTGTGTAACTGAGTTAATGCTACTGACAACAGCGCTGTGTAGAATCCTTTTCTTGTGTATTTTTTGAAGCCCATATATAGATGATACAGCCTCCCTTGGATAATTCATAGTAGCAAAAGACCGAATTACTACAATCTAGTAAATCTGGTTTACTCTTTTTTTGTGGTTATTTGCACAACTTGTCAAAAAATGGCCCAAACCCCACAAAGTCCATTAACGAGGTAGTGTTGTTATTTTAAAGTGAGGTCTTGAATGGTTATCGCCATTAATGGGTCCCTTATGAATAGTAGAAAGATGTCACGTTGATGAGTTTATAGAAAGTAAAAAAAAAAATCACTAGGCACTTGTCAAAAGTTGGTGAACTGAAATTTCATTTCAGCTGATTTTTGCAGTGGAAAACAAATTGAGCATGTTTGATTACTAGAATCAGCACACTCAATAAAGCTGTTAAAATAATTTCTGTTTTCTAAGCAGAGCTATGTTCCTAAGAAAAAGCTCAAGCAATTGGTTAGGATTAATCAATCAGAGATTTTATACACAATTTCTGATGGCTAGTTTTGTGAAGCTTCAACCCATAGACACCTATTTCATTGGTTTCTCTTCCTCTGATGAAGCCCAGGTTAACTGGCATTCTTAAATACTGGTAAATCTTCTGATTTATCTTAGGTAACCAATAGCCTTAAGCAGGCTGGTCATAAATAACCTATTGAGAACTGCCTATTTTTGGACAAAAGGAAATTATTGGGACTAACTGGTGATAGAGAGGATATAGCATGTAATGGTAGCAGTTTTAGCATTACTAACAGAATTTCTTGTATATCTACCCTCAACTAGTGAGAACCAGAGTTAAGAAGGTTGTCTAAATTCCTTGGGAGAACAAAATAATGAATCCTCTGTAATAAGTTTAGCTTGATGTGTAACTCCCGGATGTAACTTGAATTAAAAGCCAACTTGCAGAAACTTTACAATATGCTATTCCCTTTATATAAGCTTCGAATGTCCTTTAATTTTTCGGCTTGAAGTCTTTCTCCCACAGCAATTACTTCTATACAGAAAAGAGTCCTATGTTACTGCAGGTTGTTGTTTTTTTTTTTACTTTGGTGTTGCCATCTTTAAAAAAAAAATCTCCAAAGATGTTTACAGCAATTAATCTGGATTTTATTTCTGGTGTTATAGGAGACTTTTAGAGATGACATGAAAGTGTGTATTATTGTTACTGGTCCTCATGAGCAGTTGGTCGTGCTACTGGCTGAACCAGACAACTGTCCTTGTGCAGCAATCTCTCCTAGCTGAAATCAGAATGGAGTTTCTCCTCTTTCTGTCCAGACTGCAAATTACTTTTGAACTCAGGAACTTAAAGGTATAGTGGAGGATTTCACGAATTTTTGAAAATACCCACCCTCTCCACTTTAAAAAAAATTAAATGTGCATGCACAACCCTGTACCCGTCCCGGAGAGAAAAAGTGTATTAATCATGTGTGAGCTCTGTTTAAAAGTTGCTGTTTGCATCGCTCATACGAGCTTACTTTTTTAAAAGATTTGCAATTTTTCACTATGTCAGACTCCACCGGTAAGTGGAAATGGGGACGAGCACGTAGGACGACCTTACGTAAACATATCACCAGAATGATTGAAAATTAGGAGGACCACCAGTTTTGATGATCCACCTGGAAAAAGAACATCCTCCATTTTACCTTTAAGTCAGGATCCTGATTTGGCCACTGAGAAAGAACCAGTGAGAAGAAGCATGTTGGAAATTGAAATATAACTTTACATCTAAATGTTATACACACTATTTCCGCAAATTAAATAATAACACCATTTAGAAACATAAGTTTTAAGCCAACATGTAGTTATTTGTAATACTGATTTTCTGTAGTACTATTGATGTTTGGCTGAGAAAACAACAAAAACATCAGACATAACAGTCCCTTGTAAAGGTGTAGATCAGTGTTTTCTAAAACCTGGTTCCCTTAAGAGACACTGCCCTCTGTGTCTTGGATGTTTCCCATCTTTCACACACCTGACATCAATTGATAGCACATTAACAGGCTTTGCTAAACTGCAATGATCTGATTTGGGACTGTTAAAGCAGAGCCACATCTAAAATAGGCAGGGCAGTGCACCTTGAGGACCAGGGTTGACAAACGCAGGTTTAGACTGTCATTATCTATTGTATGTTAAGTATCCCATGGATAGGAGCATCTTCTGTTGTCCTTATCGATCAAATGAGCTAAAATATGCAGTCTTTTAGTTTTTAGTCTTTGACAGCTATTTGTATACTGATTGAAATGTGACATTTTCCTTCAGAATGTAAATACCACTAATACATAAAATACAGAACTTCACTTAGAAAACACACCCGCTAAGGAGAATTCTATTACATAAGAAAAAAAATACATTACACAAGCTGATACTCACTGCAAAATAAGCGCACATGTTTCATACAAAAATATGTTTGTTGTTTTTTCACAGAGAGTGTTTAGTGTTGACTGCAAGCTGAAGGAGCGCATCGAGGAGAACGGCTACAACACGTACGCTTCGGCTAAGTGGAAGAACAAGAAGCGGCAAATGTTCGTGGGGCTGAATGTTCAAGGGAAGCCGCTGAAGGGGATGAAAACCCGCAGGAAGAAAACGGCAACCCACTTCCTCCCAATTATGGTGTGAATCAAGAAGCCCAACTGGATTGGAAGCAGCTATCTAGAGCACTGGACACAGGAGGTTTTCAATACCTGGCAGCCATGACATTAAGACATGCATTGAAAAATCTCACATTTGGGAAAGAAAAAGGCACTAACACTGTTACATGAAATGAACTCTGAATTGGTTGAGCTTATTTCCTTTTGATGAAAGGTGCTGAGTTTTGCGCGGCACCAAAAGCAGAGGTAATCTATATTTTTTTACTGTGCCAAACAGTTTGAAGCTGGAGTACAGGTATAATGTGGACAATACAGAAGATGCTACCCAAGCTAGATGTATCTAAATGTGTTATCTATCATCTAAATTTTCAAAAGAAGCAGAGACATTTGACTGGCAGAAAATGGGAAAGGTTTAGGTAATATCGTGACTATCCTGATTATCCTGACAGCATGACATATTATGAAAGCACATATAAAGTAATTGTTTGTTAGTTAACCACTGCGTTTTGGCTGAATTTTGATGACTTATTTATTTTTGTGAGATATTTAACTGGAAAAAAACACCAGCAATCTTCTGCATTCTACTTTTTTTAGGATCTCTATCATTAAATAAAACTACCATTCTCCTTCGTTCCGTCATGTGTGGAGCTTTATTCCTTCTCAAACAAAGGGCACAGGAAAAACAGCAAAGTATCAGCACATGTCCTGAGAAATCCTGGCAAGCATTCAGGTCATGGTAGGTCTCAATCTTATCTGGCTTACTCTGAGGTTGGGAGGGACAAATAGCTGCCATTAATGCTTGGCCAGATCCTCCATGTGGGAACCATTCTGCTAATGATTTATTCCCAAACAAACAGGGGAAAAAACCACAACAAAATCTCAGGGAGGCAGCTTCTCTGGTGGGACTGGCAGATACTGACATCATTTCCTAATATCATGCTATTGCTATGGGAGCGGCAACAATTTCTGATTGCAGGATTGATAGATATCAGCTACAGGAAAGCACCTTCTTAAAATAAACAAAGTAAATATAAAATCAGCTTTGTCATGATTATCTGGAGTCCCACTGCAAATAGGTTTGTGCATGAGGGTCTGAGCATGTTTAAGGGAAGAAGGAGATATATGGCCTGCATCTGACTGCCCCTTCCTTCAGCAATCATTTACAAATGCACTAATCAATGACAGCTGTCTTGATGGCAGATGAAAAGACTGTGCAGGGAACATTAACACCACAGGCTTCCGGGCCTCATGTTCTCTTATCCTGCCTTTTAGAGCATCTATCTCTGGACAGGCAGTAAAAAAAGGATTAGGAGAGGAAGTGGGGGAAAGAGACATGGAAGGATAGACACACAACTTCATTCTGAAATTCCTCCACACCAGCCTGTGACCAGAACAATGGACATCAAAGAACGTTTTTAGTATATTTCTCTTAATCTTTGAAGAATACAAATATGTGTCTGATATCAACTTACTTTTTAATTCGTTTTACCAGAGCCAGACCAAGATTGTAACACTCCCTAGGTTGAGGGTGCCACTCGAGAGAAAAGTAGTTAAGGTGGGTTCACACTCTGTCAGGCAAAACTCATTATCCATGCTCATAAATATACCATTTCAAACTCCAATAACTCTTGTGTTTTTGTTGTGTATTTTTGTTTTGTTATTTTTCTGTCTAGTGCCTGATATTTCTTGTTTGGATTGTAAAATTCAGAAACATTATACAGATACAACTTCAGTATCCAACCAAACTTCCCTCGTGCTGAATCCCTCCATTGATCCACTTGGCCCACATCAGGCACAATGCACCTGCACTGCAATAGTTAAAAGTTAACTAGCGTTATATTTAAAAGTTGAAAAAAATTTAAAACACCAAAATGCCTAATATAAGCAATATTAGTTGTATGTATATAATTATAATAATAAAAAAAATTTAACTTAATTCATCTCACACTGGAGAAATTTACCTCTCTATTTAACTCATCCCATTGGGGAGCAGTGGGCTCTCACTATGTGGGGCAGTGTGGGGTTAAGGGTCTTGCTCAGAGACCCAGAGTGGAGGCTGTGGGGATCGAACCGGGTAATAGCAACCCTATCAGAGCACAAGTGCACTGCTCCAACTAAGAGGCCTACGTGCCCCTCAATATTTGTATGTATATTTTATTCTCAGCATTATTTGCTCTTTAGATAATTTCCTTTATTATCTACTGTAATTTACAGAATAAATAAAGGAATTATTATTAAAACCATTTAGGCATTTAACAGAACCACAATAAAATATAATAATTCCTACCATATATTTCTCAGGAGACAGTCAGGGTATGAAGGACTGATGTTTGAGGTTATGCGTTCTTATGGGTTCGTGTGTGTTTCTATCCGGCTGAATCCTGAGCCACAAATGGTCAATCACTGTAAACACTCACTGAGAGCCCGACATCTTTTGTAATTTTCCTCGTCTTCATCCCCACTGACAGTCAGAGGTTTGCTTCTTCCCACTCATGTCTAGGTTTTTGAAAGCGTTTCCTTCTGAGGAAGTAGGTGTAAACATGGATGACAGAGAGCAGTGTAGGTTAGAGGAGTCAGTATCAGCAGTTGATGCAATTCTGAGGAGTATGGAAGATGTCCTACATAGTACCTGCCAGGACAACTTAGCTGCCTTAAGCAGTTACAGAAATGTATTTATTTATTTATTTTTATTTTTCATAGATTTAGTGTAGATGTGAGTTTGACACATACATGTGTATGGGACATACACATGTAGGGGATCTCCTCAAACCGGCTGACACACCTTCCCTGGAGGAAGCATAGACTGGGTTCTCACAGTTTGACTTGTTAATCACCTTTGCTGGTTCACCGAGGCAGTCAACAAACTCCATGGTATAAAGCAGGCATCCCCAAAGGCGGTCCTTGAGGGACGCTGTCCTGCAAGTTTTAGAGGTTTCCCTGCTTTAGTACAGCTGATTATGATGAAAACAGTTGAGCAAAAGCCTGTTAATGAGTTTTCCATTAAAATCAGCTGTGCTGGAGCAAGGAAACCTCTAAAACCTGTAGGACAGCGGCCCTCGAGGACCGACTTTGGGGATGCCTGGTATAAAGGCTCCAGGGATGAATGAGATCTGTCCTCCTGAGTACCTTAGATCCTTGGATGATGTTAGGCTGGTATGGTTGACATTCCTCTTCAACATTACTTGGCAATCAGGGACGATTTTCCTGGACAAGGAAATGAAGTGGTCCGTCTCCACAACAACTGGACTGGAGAGTGTGTTCCAACTACAAGGGATCACACTTCTTAGCCCTCCTGGGAAGGCCAATGCTAGGGTGCTGGAGATGAGAGTCCAGCTGATTGTCCAACCTTCACCCTAGCTAAGATTAGACAATTAGCTGGCTCTAATGCTACCTTCAGGCAGAACAATGTGTTTTTTATCCTGGTAGTGGAACAGTGAACCAGCTCTAAACCATCTATAGGGTACTCAAGGCCTCATTGGAGTTTACCAACCACTGCACATGTGTTTCTTGGACCTGGAGAAGACATTTGACCATGTCTTTTGTGGTGTCCAGTGGGGGACACTCCAAGGGCCTGTTCTTAAGTAATTTTGTTTTCCTTACAATAGGTGCAAAAATGTTTTTACTCTCAGAGCAGATCCTCAACGAAGGTGCAAAGTGATCTATGTTTGTAATTTTGCAGCCAGCGTATGCAAACATTGTGCATGTGTGTCTCCATCAATATGCTGATTTTATTCAAATGACGAAACTACACAAATTAACGATTAGAAGTTATGCATGTGCAAAGCAATTTTCTAAATCTGACCACAATGGAGGCAGCAGTTTTATCCTGTTTCTTTATACTCCTGAGAGTCAGATGCAGAGTTACATGCAAAAATGGTACAATCCCAGAAAGTGGAGAGATATTCTGTGTGCATGCAAATATGCTTGGATCTTCAAAAATCACATGAATGGAATAATATTATTAAAGAAAAAAATCTACACAGGTGTGCACGAAGTAAAGGCAAAGGCAGATAATCTGTATATCATTAAATTACAGAAATTACAATACTTGAAAAAATTATTGTGGACTTGCTTGGGTTGTATTGCTGATGTCTCTTAATGGTTGATATAATTAGGAATTGGATATTGCATTTCCTGTAAGTCATTCTTGAGATACATCACAGTTTGCCTAATAATCGGAAACATCTAAGTGTGGAACAAACTGAAGAAATCGGCAAGAGGGCAAGTTACTACTTTTTTCACAAATAGAATTTCCCCCAGAAATTTCCTCTGCTCAAGTTTGTTTATTTACAAATCAGAAATTCATGAAAAGTTCAGATAGTATATTGGATTTGTTCTCTTTTCCCTCAGCGTCTTATGTTTTGCATTTATTTTTTATATATTGTATTTATTGTTTTATGACCTTCATTTTCTTGTTCTATGTTTTTCATAAAATGTTAAAACAGCTTATTGTTGCTGGGGAACATCTAAAATAGGAGCAGTTAATGATGAAGTGAATTAGCAGCCAAGGAGAACCTCATCAATACACATGCACACACAGAAACCTTACTCGTTCCTCATCTTCACATTCCAAAATAAATGTCTGAACTCCATCCAAGATGCTAGGAAAAACAGCAATAATACAAAATAGGTGGAGTAATCTTTTATCAGAACAGGTCTCTGAATTTCTAGCTCAGGAATTTTCTGTGGCATAATGCGATCCAGCTTTTGGGAAACAAGTGGAAAATGCCTGGAGGCCAAAAACAACTAATGAATGCTTACGCTAAGATGTCTGGTGTAACACATGTTTGGAGAAGACTGCTACTAAAAGAGTTGTGGCATGAGGTGTTTTTATTTGAAAAGTATTTATTATGTGATGGAAAAAACTTTTTTTGTTCTGAAAATATTTTAGAATTTCCTGTTGAGACAACAAAAACACAAATGTTACAGAGTAAAAGAAATACTGTAGCAGAAATACTGTATATATATATATATATATATATATATATATATATATATATATATATATATATATATATATATATATACAGTATATATATATATATATATACAGTATGTATATATATATATATATATATATATATATATATATATATATATATATATATATATATATATATATATAAACAGGGTCTGGCTCAAGTTGTAATTTATCAGTCGCCCGTCCTTCAATCAAAAAGCCTGGGTTTGTATCCCAGCTGTGGGGAATGAGCTGCCAGTGTGTGTCCTTAGGCAAGACCCTCCACGCCAATGGCTGCTTTGAGATGTGGTGGCCTAGTGGTTAGGGCATAGAGCTTGGAATCCTGAGGTTTTGAGGCTCTCTGAGCAAGATGCTTAACCCCACAGTGCTACCGCACAATGGCAGCCCACTGCTCCCCAAGGGGATGGGATAAATGCACAGAGTTCATTGCTCTGTTCTTGTGTCAGTGTAATGACAAAAAAAAAAAATGCTGGAAAATATATATGGTGCAACAAATTCACAGATTCACAAATGCTTGAAAGTAATTTCCTAAATTCTAAATTAAACTTAAAAAAAGTTGCATATATTGAAAAAAGTGTAACTTCTTTTGTTGAAGAAAACATAGAATAAAAAAAACATTTATGTAAAACACAAGCGGTTTATGGCAGCTATATCCTTTTTTTCTTTTTGCAGATACACCACACACTAGTTTTTAAGATTATTGGGCTTAGAAGGATTTAGACATATCAACTGCTATGCTGTGGCAAGAACATTCAATTCATATTAGTTTATAAATAATTAGTAAGGTACAGATATATATTGTAATTTGTTCTTTTAAAATCTTAGCTTTAAAAATGTGTTAGTTTATAAAATAACTCAAATAAAATCAACACAGGTTAAGATGTATCTTTTAATGTAGAAATTAATGAAAACCTTTAGTTACTGTGTGTTGTTGTAACATGTATGGCAGATTAACCCATCATATAGTAATTAAACAACATACTCCAATGAGATTAATTTGAAATAATTAATTCTAATCAAACGGAACATTCACTCGATCTAAGCTTACTATTTTTTTTTTTTATTCCTTAAATGAACATTTGGTTTGGTGTCCCAACAGTTGGGTTAGTGAGGAACAGCAAAATAACTTTCTGAGATCTTTTATTAATAAGGTTGATGGTGGTTATATGTCTGGTAAACACTGTTAAGAGTTAAAACAAGCAACATCTGGAGAAAGACAAAGACCAAGATGTCTTAAATAATGTTTTATGGACATATAAGTCTAAAGCTAAATAATTTGTAGTAAATAATAATAGTGGGCATGTTTGGCATGAACCAATTGTAGCCAGAGTCTTGACTTGCATCTGTTAGAGAATCCATTGAGGGAGCTAAAGATTTCAGTGATGACAAAGTAGTCTTTCTAGCACAAAGACTTGGAGTGCATCACCAAATATATTTTTTCAATATAGCAGTGGAAACATGCAAAAAGATGGTTGGTACTTATAAGAAGGGTTTGGTTTCTGCGATGCCACCATTTGGAATACTATAGTCAGTTATTTTCATATTTCTAGGTGATGCCTGTCTCGTTTTATCATGTTTCATTAATCAGAAATAGACATAGAGGCTAAGAAGAAAATGAATCTGACAATGCTCCAAATAATTTTCTTTGATTATTTACTTAACAGTATTACAGATTTAGATTCAGAATTTTCATATCTGCTGCCTTATGTGCAGCCCATCAGGTGAACATTTAAAAATAGAAATTTAACATATGTCTAAGAAAATGGATTTAATACTGGATATCCAAAATTATTTGCTTTGTGCTTAAAATCATGATGGGTATCCTATATTCAGTGCATCCAAAATAACTCAGACAAGATTTACATTATGACAATGATAAGATTGTATCATAACTCCTAAAAGAAATACGAGAATTCATACAGAAAATGGATTGTAATGGTTTAAAATGTAGAATATAGTAAACTATATAATAAATTCAATTCAGTTTAAATTCAGTTTGTTTATATAGCTCCAATTCCCAACGTGTCATCACAGGCACTTTAAAGAGACGATTAATCAGATCCTACAGTCAGATTGCTAAAACGTTTTTTTATCTGAGGAAAACCAGCCGATCGCTTAGAGTCGTTGACTTTGGAAGACTCGCTCCTGCTGGATAAGCATGTGGCAACAGTACATATTTGCCTGCATTTTAACGTTGACTCTAGAACAGTGTTTTTCAATCCTGGTCCTCAAGGCAGACTGCCCTAGATGTTTTAGATGTTTCCCAGCTTTCACACACCTGTTATCAATTGATAGCAGATTATCAGGCTTTGCTGAACTTCAATCATCTAAATCAGGTGTGCTGAAGCTCAGAAACATCCAAAACATGCAGAGCAGGGTGCCTTAAGGATCAGGGTTGAAAAACACTGCTCTAGAACAATCCCTCAAATAGATACATGCAAGATAAAAAAAAAAATGAAGAACAAAATTCAAAATAGACTACAAAAACAAATCTCAGGAAATAAAAACATTGTAGTGTTTTCCAAAAAGGGCATACCATCGTAAAGGAAAATGTACAAAGTAAAAACATAATTTGTATTAAAAATAAAATGAAAAACATGCAAGCTACAGATAATAGCTAATAATAGCTTAAAAAACACCATCAAATAAATCTCAGGGAAATATTATGTAATTTATCATAATAAGAACATTTTATATAACTAAAGTTTGGTCGATGAATGGGAAGACAACCTTTCTAGTTGGCTTAATAGTTTCTATGTTTGTTGCTTGAAGTAAACTAAACTACCTGCAATTCATATTAAATTGCAATTAAAATATCAACAAACTTCAAAAGTCAGACATTTTTTACCACTATTTTTATATTGTTTCGTTATCTTTAATCAAATTTCAGACATTTCAATATTAAATTTCCATAGAAAAACGTTGCTTCTGGTTGTCCCCGAGCTTCCACTCCACGCCACAAGAGGGGGACATTATCTTTCTGATCGATAATTGTTTCGCCACCAAGTTTGTTGGGGAAGGAAGTAGCTCCAAAAGTTATGCTGCTAGCTTACACATATACGAGGCTAGCGGGAAACGGCCACTATGAAAGGGGAATAGAACGGTTCATACTATGATAACAAATAAAGTTTAACACTTAAAGGCACAAAAAAACAAACAGTCAAGCCGATATTTGTTCCTCAGATGCCGCTCTGATACTTAACAAGCTGTCATGAACGATCATTTTGACCGAGCTCCTGGAGCAGGGAGAACCCGCGGACCATCAATGGATCCTGGGCTAGCAGTTAACGCCAAAGGCGCCGAAGCTAAAACCGCGGTGTTCAACCCAAGAGAACCGCTGAGACAGCCGCGAACCATCCATCCTTTCCCCGAGAGCAGCATCAACTCGGCTGCTGGATTACCCAGTGGAGGTGGGAGCTAACATGGCTAATTTAGCTACTTTCAGATTCGATTTCCCACTTTGGAACACACTATTGAGGACAGAGTTGTTCCCACAGTGTAAACAAACAGATTTTGATCGTTCTTGATTTATCAGTGATTTATTTGACCTTAACCCGAAGCTGTCATATTTGACCTTTTAGTTTGGAGTTGCGAAATGTTCTGTTATCACATGGTTGCTAATGCTGCAGCTAATAAAAGCTCAGCTGTCGCCACTGCTTAATAAGGTGGGGACAGTGAGACTGCTTGCAAAGCTGAAAATGTGAGGCCTTTGCTGCTTGTAACTATGCTATGTTGAAAATGCTCAGCACATGATTTTGGTTCAAAGTGATAATATATTCCTCAAAATCAACAACAAACAGTGTGTTCTTTGACGTGAGGCTTCCGGTGTTAGATCTTTATTTGTTTATTATAGATCACTTTATGTTTAAAATATTTTAGCGTTTCTTTTAAAAATGCACATTTTTCACCCAGTCCCTGCGGTAGATCGCTCCTCTTCATTACAAATTGTTGATTTAAAAAAAAAATAAAAATTATCCATATTTTAAATATTTTGTAAGTCTTGTGTATTTTGCTAATGTTTTACAGGGGAAAACTTAAAAAAGAAATCCAGAAATACGATTATTTATGATTATAAGGCAATGCTGTAACAGGGTTTTTATTTATGTAGCTGTTCTGTGGATGTGTCAAAGGCCTTCCCATTAGTTAACAAACAGGATCATCTAATTTCTAGTGTCAATCATCTAATTTCTAGTGTTTGTGTTTGACACAAACATGAAGGAACCACCCTAGAATCGATCAGAACTAAGAAGTGTAGCAATTTCTCACCTGTTGAACTAACAAAAACATTAAAACTGAGGACTGTTGAGGAATCAGCCTGAGTTGGAATACCTGTTTGCAGATGCCAGAAGGTGGTTGATCTAAGGAAACACAGATATGAAGAAGTTTCCACAGATAAAGCTTATTTTGCGAATAACTAAATCTTTAGTTCAGAAAAGGTAATTCTTTGAGCTTTCTCAATTTCTCCATTAACTCCATTAATTGAGTTCGCTGAGGTAATGTAGAAAGATCCATTTTCAAACCTCAGGGTTCCTACAGATCCTTAAAAAGTTTTAAAAGGCATTGCATTCTTCAATATAAAATCAAGGCCTTAATCGGTATTAAAAATGTCTTAATTCAGTCTTTCATAGGTCTTAACATTATTTTACATCATTAATAGGATTTTATTTTTGTAATCCATATCAAACAATTAAATAATTGACACTATAGGTTCCGTCCCAATAAACCAATAAAAAAGATGTGCCAGTAACTTTTTATCTGGACAACATGGGGAAGTTTAAATTAAAAAGAAAAATAGGCTATACATCCAAGAGTTTTCTACATGGCTAAAACCACTACCAGGGAATGTAGATGAAGCACGATGGGAATCAAGGCAGTGGAGATGCATTTGCGAAGCATGAAACTCAAAGCGTCAAAATCAGGTTATGGAGAAGCAGCATCTATTTCTCGTTCTGTTCCACCCTTGTCTCTGCAACGCCTCCACAGCATCTCTCACATCACCAACAACTCCAGTAGACCTAAATCTCAAGATAATGTTTGGCGGTATGCCGACAATGGAAGTAGAGGGATTGAGTAGGGAACAAAACAAAGTTAGTGAATTCAGTTCAGTAGTTGTTAAAATATATCTGTTATTTGTTTGTTTTTAGCTTTCTTCCTATATGGACATAAAACATATCTTCTGGGCCAGAAAGTAATGGTTTATGTTAAACATTTGGGGTAAATTTGTCGCTAGCAGGTTTTTCTTGTAAAGTCGGTCTTACATTTTTATTTTAAGTGGCATTAAAAAGTCTTGTATTTAACTTCCCTTATGCTGAACCTGAAACGTACACATTTTCCTCCTAATTTCTTTATTCTTTCTGATTCTGAGAAGAATGTATGTTGCTCTAAACGTATTTGCATGTATGGAACTTAAAGACTTATAAAAGTGTGAAGCTTTGCTTTCCTGTTTTATTATTCAGCAAGTAAAATTTTTCCTTTCATCCTAATTTCAGGAAAACCACTAGTAGCACCATTGTATCAAACCGTTTCTTCTAATTAGATTTTTTCTTCTTTCAGATCATAAAACGCTCAGCAGCCCTCTACAGAGTGTTAGCGCCAGCAATGCCTCAATGGACTCAGTGGTCAGGACATCAACGCTTTCAGCAAGTGCTCCAGAGTTTGTCCCCTTTGGAGTGAGCTCATATGAAGTGAGAGAAAGTTTTTCCTTTAAATTTTTCTCAAAAAGATTTCTCTTACATTTGTTTATTATTACTATGTATGTCTTTTTTTGTGTAGGAGCCTGCATATTATGATGATAGTGAAAGCTATTACAGCGAGTCCTCCTTGGCTGATACAGTCACAGATTTCCTCGATCACCTGAGCTCCTCTCCTGGCTCCTTTGATTTTGACGTTGAAAACATTACCGGCATGCTTAACTGCTGGGTCACTACAGAAGAGCTTTTAAAGGAACTAGTGGAGCTGATCTTTACACAGGTTTGGAAAAAAACATCTTTCTTTTTTGTTTTCACTTTTTAAATAATTGAAAAGTGTTCTTAATCAGTGGTATCCAATGATTGTTAAACTTATTATAAACAGCTATGGTGAAAGCAAAAACGCACTTCGTCTTAAGGTCAACGTTTAAGAAGATGAACAATTTCTTCTTATTTTAAGAACTTATTTTAAGGCAATTAACTAAAACCTCCACCTATGATGACAACTTTAGACCCCTCCATGATTTAAAGGTAGGAGAACTTGTAAATGGAGTCAGTAAAGTCTAGAAGCTCAAAATTTATATCCAACCATTCTGCAAAGATTCTACTACGTGGCAGTACGTGTCATTTTGGCATTTGACCAATTAAATGAATCCTTGAATGATATGTTGCCACTGATCTCTATTTATTCACTGGATTGCTGCCTGGCATTTAGTAGTACACGGTGCTCCGAAGTAACCGGCCGCCATTTTGGTACTCCCTAGTTAGACTGTTCGGAATGCGTATAATACATGCGCTACAGCATCGAAGAATGATTATGTCATTTTCCGGGGGGCTTAAGACTTTTAAAATAAAGATTAAGAAATTACTTTGACACACACTTGCTCTTTCATAACATTAGTAGATTAGTATTTATTTAAGGTAAAAAAAATAGGCACATAACATTGCATAGTCAGTATGAAGTCCATGAAGACTATAAATCATCTAATATAACGTATTATACAAATCCATCACAACAATGTTAGTCAATGGAGCATAGTAATACTATAGTCAGATGTTAAGAATATGATACGCACACACTATCTGATGATGTGCCAAAATTGATGTACATGTAATATATATGTAATGATTACATTGTTTTAGTAATTACATTACATTACAGGCATTTTTTTGGCATGACTCTGTGAAAGTGGGGGTTACCCAGATGGTGGCAGGTGACTTCAGTTTTTTTTTTGTTTTTTTGGGGTCTATCAGTAATCCAGTAAATAAATAGAGATCAGTGTATGTTATCCACTTAAGAAGTGAAGTAAAAAAAGTTGAAAATTTCAAAAAGTTTAGTTCAAAAAATTAATAAAGTAAGTTAAAAAGTGCCTATAATCCGCATTTCAGTCATCTAAGGTTGTAACAGAAAGTTACTCTGTTTTTAATGAATTTATTTTACAGTAGAGGCACTTTTGTTATTTTTAACATATTAGGAAATTACATTGACCTTGATTTTTATTTTTTCATCAAAAAATTATTAAATGTTGCAAAAGTAATTTGGGATTTTCCTTTCCTCCAGTAAAAACTCTTACCGGTAGCTTAATAATTAGATTTAAAAGGATCTGAGTGAGTACCCAATAAAGGGTTAAGATATTTTTCACCATATATTTGTTGAAACTGACCTGTTTTTCCATTTTTTCCCAGTCTACTGCAATCCCGAACTTCGCCTACACCGGAGCCAGACTTTGTAATTACTTGTCCCATCACCTCACCCTCAGCCCGCAAAGTGGCAACTTTCGCCGGTTGCTTTTGCAGCGGTAAACTTATTCCTGGTTTTATACTAATTTAAACTGCTCAAAATTGAATTTAAATATGATCTTGAGATTTAATTTTATATGCTTCTTTTAACCATAAAATATTTTGAAGATGGTTTTACTAGAAATGATTTTAGTAACACACAGCAGGTCATAGCATGGCGTAGGATTTGTAATTGTTTACACCATTAATAAAGATGTTTGCTTTTCTGTTGTAGATGTCAATTAGAGTACGAGCAAAGAAATGTAGCTGTTCGAGGAAACCCGGAGGTTCAGAAGAAATTTCACTCCTTTGTGTTATTTCTGGGAGAGCTCTATTTAAATTTGGAGGTAAGAGCGCTTCTCTGTAATTCAGGATCTATTTAAAATATGCACTATGTTGTTGGTAATGGGCCTTTTTAATGGACCAAGGTTTCTGATAGTTTTCCTGGCAATTAGTCCCATGAAATTCTCTTGATGCGATATCCAAATTTACAAACAAAAAAAGCTTTAAAACATGCATTTTTTTATTAAACAAAAAAAAAAAACAATGATTTTATTATTTAAAAAAAAAATTAAAAACATTAGCCTTTTAATGATTTTTTTTTTCACCTACACTTATAGCAGTTATACTCACTTCATGATGCTCATTTGCTTTACATCACACTCTGTGATTTTAAAACCAGAGGTATTTTCATAAAGCCAGCCTTTGTTTTTTCCCCTTTGGTTATAATTTGAAGAAAAAAGGTGTTTAGGCCAGCTGACCAGCAGAGATCAGCAGCCTGTGGTCAATGGCTTTTAAAGGTACACTATGCAACCGGTGTTGATTTTCCAGACACACTTTTGCACCGCACAGCCAGAGCAGCAAAGCTGCTTCAGCCGCGCGTCAGAACTAACTGGTACAAGCAGTAAAAATGAAGCAGCAGACGCGATTTTGCTGCATCCGGTGTGAAAGCAGCACTGCACAAAGATCGCCACTGTGCTAGCAACGAGCATGCTTTTAACTGGGGGGGGTGTAGCAGTTCTTGACGTAAAGCAAGACTGACTCTCGCGAGACTTCTGAGCCTGTGGGTGCGGGTCGGTGCTCCTGCAATTGCAAGTGCGGTATTTCCCCCACAGACCACCAGGGCGGCCGAGAATACCTTTGTTCAACCTGAAATGACTCATTTCATCATCCAAAACGTTATGGAACACATTAACTGAAAAATGTTGCATAGTGTGCCTTTAATTGAAGGGACTTTAAACCGCAGAAACTTGGTATTTATTGTAAACATGTCAACACTGACATGTTTGAAAAGTGATAATATCCATTAAAAAACAGATGTAATCTATAATGTCACTAATAACCGAACGTAATAAAATGCAAAAATTTCAAATTTTTATTTATAAACTCAGAAAAATTGAACATTGACCTGATTTATTTGAAACCTGATCTTTAATTGGTAATTGATTTGGGATCATGTTTAATTTGTATTTCTGATTGTAAAACGAAGTGCTTCACTTTAGAAAGCAGATCCTTTGTGTTAGTAACATGTTTAAATGTTCTTATTTTGATCTATTCTAGATGTAAAGGGACAATCTTGTTTTTGATATAACGGAAGTGAACTCATCTGGTGTCTAAACCTTGTTTCTTGTCTAGATAAAAAGTGGAAAAGCGCCTCCAAACAGAGCAGAAATTCTCCTCTTGGCTCTTAAAGACCTGCTGGAGAGTCTGCTTTCACACCCTGTGGATGCAAACCTCATCTGTGCTGTCAAGCTACTAAAGGTTTTGTAATCAAGTGTTTTTGCTGTTGCATTTTTATTGTTGGGTTACTTATCTAGATTCTAGCCGTTTGGCTTATTTCCATCCCCAGTTCCTGAGCAGGAATGAAGGAAAGGAAAAAGCTGAAATAAAGATATTAGTAGGGCTGCAACTAACAATTATTTTGCAAATCATTCATATTTTATCTTAAATGCAAAATGTTTATGTATTTTTTTCTTACAATTTTGATACAATTATAGCTTTAAATGGGTTGCTCTGTCAGGTAAAGGCCTGTTTTACAGTCTCTATACTCCATTTAATAATTAATCGATTACTGGGACTAAATTAGTTGACAATTATTTTAATCATCAATTAATCCGTTTAATTGTTTCAACACTAGATATTAGGTTACAAGAAGAACCTTTACCTCCTGAGCCTCACACGCCAGCCATTTGTTTGCAGCCACTAAAATCCATCGCATGAAGCTTTACATGCACTATTCCAGAGCTAATGGGAAGGCCACATGAAGGTCTGCAGGGATTTATGGTCAATCACTGGATAAGTTGTTGAGTCGCTGTTATTCCCAATTGCTTCCCCTTTATTTCACCATCGATAGTGGAAGGTGGAATACTTAGAAGCAAGGACATTTTATGACTATTTGCACAGGTAGCATCTTCTTAAGCCACCCTGGAGTTCACTGAGTTCTGGAGAGCAACCCATTCCTGAACAATTATTTGGAGAAACAGTCTGTATATCTGGTAGCTTAATTGTATCCACCTTTGAACATTTTGTTCAGAGAAACTTAAATTGCATCTGGTTGTTGACCTTTTTACTCTGCTTTTCTGTCTCAATAACAAATAACCTTAGAGGTGGAGATGATCGTCATGGAGGATGAATCACTAAACACATCCTCTCATGTAGTTTTATGTTGCATTTCAAGAGGAGATAAGCATGTTTTTGTTCTGTAGTTGACCGGTTCAATCCTGGATGACGCCTGGAAAGCAAGTGGGAGGCCACACATGGATGAACTGGTCCAAAGAATTGAGACAATTCTCCTGGATGCTACATGCAGTAGGTGTGTATATATCATATCCAAATCTTTACCTTGAAGTATTCTTGTGTGGAAAAAATCTTTTTAGAAAGCAGTCATCCCAAACCCAACCCATTTAACAGAGTAAATAGTTTGTGTAAATAATTTTAGGTGATCTCAGTTCTATAGTTGTTGTGCATCAGTCAGCAGCTGGAAAGAAGATCATCAGTCCTGTAGGGCAGTACCTCCTGACTAAAACTTTTTATTTGTTGTCCTCAGGGACGTGAGACAGATGCTACTAAAATTAGTGGAGCTGAGGTCCAGCGACTGGGGCAGAGTCTGTTCTGCTGCTGCCACCAGTAACGCCACACCAGACAACGACCCAAACTACTTCATGGTCAGTGTCCGACTTTTTATTTCATTTTATTCTTCATTCAGTACTTTTATTTTTGCTTTTGAAGTAAAGATCAATGGATGTGAGTCTTGTGTGCAATTTAATCTAGGCAGATTAAAATGTTATATTAGAGAAGTTTTATAAACATGGAAAAAAAGTAATTGGAATAAGTTTGTAAAGAAATCTATTTTGGGCTTTAATATGCTTTTTATATTTTTAGTGTTTTCCGTTTATTAAAAAGCCCTGTAGCATCACTGAAACAGTATTTTCTGTTTGTTTCCCTTTTAGAGTATAGACTGTTCCTTCACTGTTTCCCAGAAGGCTAAGAGGACTTTGATAAAATAGCTTCTTGCATCTTATGTTTCCTCTGACTTCACGTTAAACAGCAAAGCTGAAAATGGCAGATTGAGTCTTTTTTTTTTCAGCATGATCATCCACACCTATTGTTGTGTCTGTCAGTAACCTTATAGCTTAGATATGATTCTCTGACCAGTACTTCTGTGGTCAGGACTGATCTAACGGAACATGTCTCAGTACAGTTCTACGTTCTGCTGTTCCACATCCCCTATATGGGGTTTCTATTCTTCTCCTTTCACAGTGCTGTTATGTTTTTTACTCTTTAGAACGAACCTACGTTCTACACTGAAGATGGCACACCTTTTACAGCAGCAGATCCTGGTGAGTCTGTGGATCAAATCTCAATGTCACCTCTGATGAAACCCAAAAAGAAAGATAAGCAAAGTTATTTAGATGTTTTCTTCACTGGTAAATTTTAATAGTCGACATTAGTTTTCTAATTAAACACATACAGCAATCCTGGAAATAACTGCTTCAGCACATTATCTTTTGCATAACAATAATGGATTTTTGTTTTTTGTGATTTACATGTTTGTCATGCGACATGTTTTTTTTATTTATCGTTTTTGCTGGATCATGCGAGGCGGCTCTCCTGCCCACTTATGTTTCAGCAGAAACACGTCTATTTCTCAGTCTCTGTTGTGCCTTAAATTCAGCCTCTCTGCTTTCAGAGTATGCTGAAAAATATCAAGAGCTCCTAGAGAAGCAAGACTACTTTCATGAGGTTGATGGTGAAAATGGCAACGAAGAGTAAGTAGCCTTAGCTAACATCCTCTTCACAGCACCGAAATAAAACCACACGTCTTCTGTCTGAGTGACTCCTTGAAGAAAAGTGGATATTATTAGCTACAAACTTTTTAGATTCAGGCATTGACCTACTGTTCAGAATCAATGAACCAGTTATGTCCAGAGGAGGGATGCAGTAATCCTAATTCTGCATGAAGCTCTTTAATGACTATAAGAAAGATGCCGCTTGCTGAGTGTCATTTAACCAAAGATTTGTCTGGATTTTTTGTTTGTACAGATACGACTTTGAGGATGAGATGGATCCTGAGATTGAAGAGGCGTATGAGAATTTTTGTTTGGAGTCTGAGAAGAAGCGACAGCAATGATATAAGCAGGAAGATACATTGTGTTTCGCTGGGATGCTGAAAAACAAAGGACAACTAACATCGGGATGAGGTCACATTTTCCCAGAAACCTTTTTATTTTAGTTTTTTTTTTTAATAAGGATCTGTTTATAGTTGCACTTTTGGAACTTCCATCAGTTGACGTTACTTGGAATGTGGGAGAATCAGTGGGTTAGGGTTAGCAGTTCAGAATGTTGACTTGTTTTATTTTTGTTTTGTTGTTTGGAAGTCCTTCCTGGAGCTGCTTCTGTTTTTAACATAATGCCAAGAGGGAATTTGTGTGCTGTGGATTTTCCTAAGAGCTACCTTTTGATTAACAGATCTGTTGATTTTAAATGTGTTCATTTAACAAAATCTGTGGTTTTCTTAAAAATGCACTATAGATTGGTGAGGCAGCTGTTTCTTCTCATATCCGTAAAGACAATGCAGCCTTTTCCTCCACTGTGTTATAGTGCATTTTTAAGTTGCTAATAGTAAAGATTTAAAGGTTTCCAAGTGTGGTCTGGATTTGTATGATAAGTTGTGCACAATGTTGAATGTACAATCTTTAGAAGCTATTTCACTCCAAAAGGTTTTACTTAAATCCCAATAATATATGTATATATATATGTATATATATATATATATATATATATATATATATATATATATATATATATATATAAATCCCCCAAAAAACCCATTAAAATACAGCTGGATTCCTGAATTTTTGGTTAAATATGTTCATATCCTGCATGTTTTGGCCACAAGGCTCAAATTTAGCTTCATCAAGACTGAAAGACTGTTTACCAGCAATCCATAGATCACATCTGAACAAATGTTTCATAGTTTGTAAATATTATTTATAGCATTGTTCGCTTGCAATAAATTCTTTATAAGGTGGTTAAGTGTCTCGTTCTGATTTAATCTTAGTTATTTGACAGGTAGACCAGACTAACCTATTCCAGAAGAGCATGTTGTGTACATTGATCATGATGACAAACAGGCTACTGCGGGTACTATTTAATGAAGATGCCAGTTGGGGACCTGTGAGGCGTCTGTTTCTCAAACTAGAGACTCTAATGTACTTATCTTCTTGCTCAGTTGTGCAACGCGGCCTCCCACTTCTTTTTCCTACTCTGGTTAGAGCCTGTTTGTGCTGTCCTCTGAAGGGAGTAGTACACACCGTTGTAGGAAATCTTCAATTTCTTAGCAATTTCTCGCATGGAATAGCCTTCATTTCTGAGAACAAGAATAGACTGTCGAGTTTCAGATGAAAGTTATCTTTTTCTGGCCATTTGAGCATTTAATTGACCCCACAAATGTGATGCTCCAGAAACTCAATCTGCTCAAAGGAAGGTCAGTTTTTTAGCTTCTGTAACGAGCTAAACTGTTTTCAGATGTGTGAACATGTTTGCACAAGGGTTTTCTAATCATTAATTAGCCTTCTGAGCCAATGAGCAAACACTTTGTACCATTAGAACACTGGAGTGATAGTTGCTGGAAATGGGCCTCTATACACCTATGTAGATATTGCCCCAAAAACCAGACATTTGCAGCTAGAATAGTCATTTACCACATTAGCAATGTATTTCTTTAAAGTTAAGACTAGTTTAAAGTTATCTTCATTGAAAAGTACACTGCTTTTCCTTAAAAAATAAGGACATTTCAATGTGACCCCAGACTTTTGAACGGTAGTGTATACAGGCTAGACAACGGCACCCTGACTGCCATTAGGTATCGGGATGAAATTCTTGCACCCATTGTCAGTGGGTCCTGGGTTCCTCCTGGTACACGACAATGCCCAGCCTCATGTGGCGAGAGTATGCAGGCAGTTCCTGGAGGATGAAGGAATTGATACTATTGATTGGCCCCCACGCTCGCCTGACCTAAATCCAATAGAACACCTCTGGGAAATTATGTTTCTATCCATCCAACGCCTCCAGGTTGCACCTCAGACTGTCCAGGAGCTTAGTGATGTCCTGGTCCAGATCAGGTAGAAGATACCCCAGGACGCCATCCGTCGTCTCATTAGGAGCATGCCCCGACGTTGTTAGGCATGCATACACGCACGTGGGGGCCATACAAATTACTGAATACCATGTTGAGTTGCTGCAATGAAATTTCAGCTACCGTATATGGACTACCTGTCGCATTCAGTCATTTTTTTTCACTAATTTTTGGGGTGTCTTTGATTTCAGCCCTCTGTAGGTTGATAAATTTCATTTCCATCAAAAGATGTGGCATCATTTTGTTCCTAACACATCACCCAGTCCATATCAGTATAAATAAACAGTATGATTTTTTTCCCCCCATTGAGATCTGATGGGTTTTCAAAGTGTTCCTTTAATTTTTTTGAGCAGTGTGTAAATATATATAGTGAGTTCCTCCTGCTTGGCCCCATTAAACTGTAAATAAACCCCAACTAAACCAGATCAAACTCTGAATTGACTGATGATTATGCTCTAGCATGTTGTTGCTCTGGCATTATTTCTCTGGAAAATACCAGTGAGGCTTAGGTTAAGATAAATAACGACCTCTAGTGGACTGGGATAACACTGAATGTAAAGTTCTCAGTGGCAATTTTAAATTAATTGGATGGAACTAATTTTTATCTAATATACCGTAAGATTATCCAACTCTTGTTCATAAATTAATTATCTTTTTTTACATCCCTAGTTAAAGAAGGCAATAAATAGACAAACAGTTGGCTGAATAGCTTAAGGCAGTTTGTTTGCTGAAGAGCTAAGAGTGTTAGAATAATAAGCAGGCAATAATGAGGGATGGTGGAGGTTTCTAGAAAGTTTGAGGCAACATTTCTTCTAATTGTCTTGGGGATTTTTTTCAGGAAGGTAAAAAAAAAAAAAGGATTTAAAGCAACAATAAGCAATAATTCAAGTGCATTTGGAGTGGAGGGAGAATGATGGTTATATATTACAATATTGTTTCACGTATTGTTTTGCAGAATGTAGATTTAATTTTCAATCTGTTTGTTTAATTGTTATAAACCGACTTTAAAGAGCCCCTCACAAGTCAGTCTTATTTGTATCAGGAGCTATGCACACCGGATAAGCAAAAATCTAAACTACCGTAAATTGCCTCCATTCCTTTACCAGAATCTTGATTAGCATAAATTTCCTCCATTTTGTTTGTCAGATGCTGACGAGTTTAGTTTGTCTACAGCAAAAATAGAAGTATCTAAACACTTTCAACTGGGAGTGTAATATAAGAAAAAATGCAATATTAAGAAGGATTGATGTATTCCACACACATCAAAACAAAGTATACTGTAGTTGCTTTTTTCTTAATTTCCTTACAACCTTAATGTTTCATTCATTATCACTTCAGATCTTAAATTATTGAAATATTAGCTGTAATGGTGCCTTAAATGCCCATTAAACACTTAGACTTATTTAAAAAATAATCTTAACAAGGTGTAAGTATAATTTACATCCATATAATTATGAAATAAATAACACTGGTACATGAGTTACTGCATGGGACAAGTGCTGCGAATTAGCTGTTGCTATTGCACCATGATGCAAACATGGGACTGCTGTTTCATTCAGTTTGTCTATGTAAATGTGTGTCTGTCCCTATCAAATAAACTTTAATACAATAATATTTTTCAATTAGGCTTGTATTTACTTTTACTTTATTTCAAAAATAATTTTTTCTGTTTATGTCTAAAAGTAATGGTTATTTCTCCTATGGTAAAACACAAAAACTGTTTTACTTCAGATGACTTCACAGATAAATTGTATATTTGACAGCTCTTAAACCAACTAATCAATATTTTATTTAAATTTAAATAAAATATCAGTCTCCTGATGTATTTATACATCAGGAGACTGATGTATTTGTAATTTTGGGCATAGAGATGAGATTATATACCTTATTTGATGCCTAATATCAAATACAACACTTTTGAATACCATGCCAGTCAATGTACCGGTCAATATCTGCATGATTGCCATATATCGCCTACATGCACAACTATGATTTTCTTGAAAATCTTGACATCATACTCTGCTTGATTCATGGATTTGATTGCCCCACAATGGTCCTTGGTGATATGAATATCCACCTTGACTCCCTCCGATTTTTTAACATCAATGACCTCTTTTGACCTACAACTAGTCAGCAGTCCTCTTACTCACAAAGCCAGCACAGTGCTTGATCTCATTTTCTCAAGGGAATGTGCAATAGAGGACCTATCTGTCACACCACTGCATTTTTTCTGATCACTATTTTCTTCAATTCAGTGCAAGCCTCCAAAAAACTCCCTCTGCTCCCACCTTTGATTTCCTTCCGCAGAAACCTCCACCAACTTTCGCCAAACCCCTTCTCTTCCCATGTTGCATCCGCTCTTCCAAACTCCAGCAGATTTTCCTTACTTGAGGTCAGTGAGGCCACAGAGTCTCTTTGCTCCACATTGAGCACCTGTTAAGGGGGACTGTTGGTCTAGTGCAGTGGTCTCCAACCCTGGTCCTCAAGATCTACTGTCCTACAGATTTTAGATGCATCCCTGCTTCAACACAGCTGAATCAAATAAATGGCTTGAAAAGGTAATCAATCATTTGATTCAGCTGTGTTGAAGCAGGGATGCATCTAAAATCTGTAGGACAGTAGATCTTGAGGACCAGGGTTGGAGACCACTGGTCTAGTGGTTAGGGCATTGCACTTGGATCCCAGATGTTCTGAGTTCAAGTCCCACTCCCACAGACTGCCACTCTGGATCCCTGAGCAAGAACCTTAAAAATGGCCACTCTAATAAAACGGCTCTGTTATCTGTGAAAGAATAGAATAGATAGACTTCTCAGCTGCATTCGACACAGTCAATGATGACATTCTTCTGTCTAAACTCTCAAGTATGGGCTTCACAGGGAGAGCACACTAATGGATTGAATCAAACCATATTGGTTGATCATAAAGTATCATTGCTAAAACTTCTGCAGTGCACCCCCTCACCGCAGGGGTTCCTTAAGGTTCAGTAATGGGACTTCTTCTCTTTGCCTTATACACCAACATGCTGAGCCAGATCATTCAATCACATGGTTTCTCATACCACTGTTATGCTGACGACACCCAGCTCTATCTGTCATTTCCACTTGATGACCACACAGTCTCAGCACACATCACAGACTCTCTCTCTGACATATCAAAATGGATGAAAGCACTTCACCTCCAACTGAATCTCTCAAAATCCAAGCTGCTTGTTTTCCCAGCCAAACCGGCCATACACCACAATATTCACATCCAGACTGGATTCCTGTCTCAAGAAACTTTGGTGTCATGATTGTTGACCAGCTGACTTTAAAGATCATTTTACATCAGTTTCTTGAATCTTGTCACTTGATACTACTAAACAGAAGAAAGAGCTGGCCATACCTAACCCAACATGCTACCCATCTCCTTGTGCAGTCTGTTGTTGTCTCTTGCCCTTACTATTGTAACGCACAACTCGGACACTCCAGTCAGCAATGGATTGTTGTCTAGCAGTGCCTACACCCCGCTTAAGACAATATGGACTGTTTTCTTGTTTTGTTGCAAGATGGTTTCTGATTACCTGATTCTGTTTCTCCTTTTGACCGCTGTGCCTGTCAGTTCCCATCTGATCTGTTCGCCTGAACTGTCTTGGACTCCTACTGGATTCTGCCAGTCTGCATCTGTGAGTTTTTCTCTGAGCTCATTTGCTCGACACATGGAACTCTGAACCTGCCTTCACGCTATGTGGATTCCTGGAACCCTGGATCTGTCTGTTCCTGTGCAGATCGAAACCCCTGACTACTATCTCACCCTCTTCCTCAAATCCCTTCACTGGCTTCCTGTCGCACTCAGAATTGAGTAAAAGGTCTCCCTCCTTACCCACGAGTGCACCCATGGTGATGCCCCACCATACCTTAAGCAACTGCTCACCCCACAGACCTCAACACGTAACCTCCGATTTACTACATATCTGCTGAAACCTCCAAGGACAAAGCTTCATACAATGGGAGATCAGGCTTTCTTTTAAAGCTGCTCCCAGGCTGTGGAATGCTCTCCATGGCCACCTGAGGACCCCAGAGACTGTGGATGCTTTTAAACGTGGCCTTAAAACCCACCTTTTTAGGAGAGCTTTTAATTGAACTCTTCCCCCTTTTTTTATATTTTTTTTTTTTATTGTTTTTGATTATTTTACTCTTTAAATAAAATATTGATTAGTTGGTTTAAGAGCTGTCAAATATACAATTTATCTGTGAAGTCATTTGAAGTAAAACAGCTTTTGTGTTTTACCATAGGAGAAATAACCATTACTTTTAGACATAAACAGAAAAAATTATTATTTTTGAAATAAAGTAAAAGTAAATACAAGCCTATTTGAAAAATATTATGCAGTAACTCATGTACCAGTGTTATTTTCTTTTACTCTTTATTTCTCATGCTCTCCATGTATTTTTATTTAGCACTTACCTGTTTTACGATGTAGCAGTTTGGGATTTGTTTAAATATAAAGTGCATTAAAAGTCCAAAGTATTATTATTATTATTATTATTATTATTATTATTATTATTATTATTATTATTATTATTATTATTATTATTATTATTATTATTATTACTGGATTCCAGAACTGTTCCTGTCTGTTCTGTTTCTCTGACCTGGATTGGATTCCTACCTGTCCTCTGAGGTTTCTGCATTGGGCACACTCTGGACAGCTTTGCACCGCTCCTTGTTTGGCAGTCCATCGGCTGGATTCTTCCTTCCTCGGAGAGGATGGACTGAACTGATGAGCCAGGTAATTGACTCACACAGATAATCATCTCTCATTAGATAATCATGGTCACTTACATGTGTTTCTCCCTCTAGAATGTCAGTGATTGGGTGGTGCCCTTCCTCCCCCCTGCAGCTGCAGTGTGCAGCTGCAGACTTTTTCAGTTTAAAGTACCTCTAATCTAATGATGCATCCGTGTTAGATGCTCTCTCAATAGAAGTTTGGTAAGGGCTAAGATGGTAAATGAAAATAGTAACAGCAAATTGCGCAAATAACACCTCTTAGACAAAGTGTGACCTTTAGTGTGATGATGACATGGAAAGCAGGATGTCTAAAAATAAATTTTAATACTAATGCTGAGAATTTTTTTCAACATTTGTGTAAACTTTTGTGGTGCATTTACACCAAAAGCACTTTGTGCATCAAAAAGGCGTCCAACTTATCAACTTGGAGACTTGTGCATTTTGAAGTCAGATGCTTCAGATATTTGAGGCTCTGGGCTTTGAGCTGCTCTGTTCTTTTCCTTGCAATTGAGGAAGTGACTTGGCTTTATTTTGTTTAATGAGTGGGGGAAAAAGTAGTTTTAATGCATTTTTAGCGAGAAAATACACTTCAAACTATCATCTGTGCAATCGATTCACTAGGATTATGATCCTACTTAAATATACTATATACTGTTTTTGTTTGGAGCAAAAGAGTCTGTGGGTGATCTTCTCTGATGGCTAATATACTATTATGTTTTTGTTATTTTAATAGGCATGACTCAATATTTACATTTTGTCTTTTTTTTAACGTTTAGTTTAACTGTGTGTGGCTTTGGACCTAACTTTTAAAAGTACTAAAAAAGATATAAAAATGGAAGATAAGTTCTGTATTTGAAAATCTCTTTGCATGTGGTAAATGCATACCCTGTCATGGTCGCAGCCCCGGTAGCTTATCTGATTACTCACTTAATTCACCTGCCGTTCCATCCCTGCTCTCTAATTTTCATTTATTTGATTCACCTGCTCTCTCTGCTATATATATGGTACAGCCCAGCTATCGGGATCATATCATAATTTATTTGTATTTGTGTTACTTATTTGTGTATTCTTCGTCTATTCGCGTTGTGTTTTCATGTAATGTTAATCATGTTTGTTTCATTAGTTGTAGTTCCCCTGGTCCCCTGGTTAATATTCCCATCCCTGGAGGCCAGTGGATTTAGAGGGTTTTCTGTTTGTCTCCTGTTTCTGATCTTGTCCCAGCTCTTCTCTGCTAAGCCCTCAGGGTTTTTGCTCGGAAAGCGGGTGAGGTCAGTTTTAGTCCCGTAAGCCTGGGTCCTAGGAGGAGACCAGTTTAAAGTTCAGTGTTTATCCTGGTACCAAGTCTTGTTTATGTTCCTAACTGACACTGAGCCTGACTGTCTTCATCTGTGCGTGTCTGTCTGAGCATGCTGCTGGTCTCATAGACCTCTGTCCCTGCATTCACTCTCTGAGGATTCTTGGAAACCTGGATCTGTCTGTTCTTGTTCAGATCAGAATCCCTGGTCGGGCTGCAGGAGCAGAGCAGGACGCCAGCTGAGAAATCAGATGTTGGGCTGGTCCCAGAGATGACGTGGTCCAGAATTTCATATTTGTTCATTGAGATGGTGCAAAGAAAATAAAACAGATTAACTAATTATAATATTTGATAATTATTAAAAGTGAATGGTAGACTTGCACTGGTAAATCGGAAATGTTTGGAAATGGGATGATTTTTATGTGATCACAATCAACAACAGGCCAGTCATTATGAACACAACAGATTTCAAGCACCAATTGTAAATTATATGGGCCTAGAGACTCCATTGGTGCAGTTCCATATTAAAGTTTGAGGGAATTTCTGATTACAGTTAGGTACTAAATATGGGTTTTGCTATGATTAAGTTTATATCTCCATGCTTCCTATTATTTAAAACATCATAGTACAGTAAGTTATAAAAGCTGTCAGTTTCTATCAAATATTTTGCAGAAGAATCCAGTTATATTTGTTATTTTTTATGTTGAACACCTGCCCCTGTGGTGGCCTCTGCACTGACTTGATTAATTTTTCCACTAAAGATGTGAACTTAAAAAAAAGGTTTGCAAGAATCAAAACATGAGCAAACTTGTTTGCACAGTCAGAGCAGATCATCAAAGAAAGCACAGAGGAATTAAATGTGCAATATAGCAGGAGCATGTCCTAACTTTTTTTTGGGTGTGCCTTCATCAATATCCAGATCATATTGTAACAACCAAACTTATGGGTTCAGGAGGGTATATCATAAACGGGACAGATAGACCCAGTATTCAAGGCAAGTCAGACAATGGGAAGTTTCAGAACGTTTAATGACATAAAATAATAAAACGGAATGGGACGCAGACTGCTGAAAATAGGCGGATCACAGCGGCTGCAGGAGGGGTGCGGAGTATGGCCCAATCACTGACACTCTGGAGGGAGAAACACAGGTAAGTGAACATGATCATATGACAGGAGATGATTATCCGAGTGACTCACTTTCCTGGTTTAACATTTCAGTCCATCCTCTCCCCAATGCAGCAGCCCCAGTGAGCAGGCAGGAGACCGATCCAGGTCAGAGCAGCAGTTCAGAACCGGACAGTTCCGAGATCCAGGAGTCCGTCTTCCACTTAAAAATAAGGTCATGCTGTGTCCAGCCTGTGTGTTGATGTGGTTATACATATGTAAATTTCTATTCCTTTGAAGTCACTTACAAATGTTGCAATCATTATGATTCCTAATGTAACATTTCCCAATTTTACATTCTGATATACATGACCAAGTAAATCTAAACTGTTTGCTCAGCATGTTCTGTTTGTTCCAAAGTTACCCCTTTATCAGAAACCATTTGTAGTCTTTGATGACACGATATTATACAACTAAAGCTCTGAACACACCAAATCCAATTTTGCATCCAATCCGACAGAAAATCATGTTGGATGAGGTCATGGCATTTAGCGCTCATTAACAGCCAATGGGGATGATCACACCCAACACGATTTTACGCAAGGGGCTTGCATAACTGCTTCTGGGATAGACCCCAGGTCTAATTTACTCAGACTATGCAGCAATTCATGGGAAATTTCGTGGGTCTGACAGGAAAAGAGATGCGGCTACAAAATTAAATACATCCGCTTTTAGGCCACATACAAAATACAATCTGTAAAATGCAAGAGAGAACAATCGGAATTAGAGCCACACCAAACATGTCAACCAGGCAGGGCTAAATTGTACATAAACAATCAATAAAAGAAAAAGGGCAGTTTATTACTCTTCTTAAAGAAAAGAACCTTGACAAGCTTCACGAGGACAGAAAGCCGGTACAGCAAAATAATGACGCTCTTTAGGCCTTACAAAATAGGGTGCAGACAGCCCAGGTGAGTGAAGATTGTCACTGTCTACTCTTTATGAAAAAAATACAAATAAAAACTTTGACGAAATTCACAGATCTCTCTCTGAGAATCACCTCTCACTGCCTCACCCAGTCCCCATATACCATAACATTCCCACAGCGTTCATTGCTGCATTTTCCTTTTTTTTTTCTAAAGAAAAACACATTATATTTATAATATAAGCCTAGTAAAATCCTCTATCTGTCCTGTTTTGAGATGCTGCATAACAGTCTGGTCATAAATTTAGACTTTGCTGCGTCCGCACAATTTTTTTTATATATTTTTTATTAACTTTTTATAATCTTTCCCAATCAAATATGGGACAGAGTTTCAGTTCTGGGTCAGAGAAAGGGAACCCCTCTATACGCAGTCAGAGTGACATAGAAGAAATTTGGATGGAGAATAAAAATTAGTACCCAATCGGTGTGAACCGGCCTTTAGCCTCTAAACCTAATTACTTCACTTGGAAACATTGCTAAGTTTTCTTTTTAAGTTTTGCTCTCTTTGTCTGACTATGTTTCAGAAAACAAATTTAATCCACAAACAACTGACTATTCAGCAGGCATCTAAAGTTCTAGTAGATAACTGCAGAAAGTTGACTTTTTCCTAATAAACAGGCTTTGTGCATAGCTTTTTGCCACTAGTCCGGACTTTGTTAGATCTAAAAGTGTCATTTTGTTTAGGCTTCTGAGCCTCATGCTGGGATAACTCTCAGAAAGACATAAATTAGATCAATTTGGTTTATAGAATACAATGAATGTGCAATAATGAATATGTTCTAAAAGGAATAACTTAAGATGCTAGTCCGTGTGAAAACAGAGAGAGAAAGAGATGAACAGGGGAATCCGGGCAATTGAACAAAACTTTTCCTCTTTGATAAAGCCTTTAGTTAAAAACAGAATGATGTTTGCTCAGTCGTTGGTTGAGTAGAGATGTGGGAAAAGGTAGAGTAAACAACCTAATCTAGCTTGGAAGAATTCCATCACGACAGACATTTTTCTTTGACTCTACCTTTCTCAGTCCATCCAAAATAGTTAGGTTATCCTGAGCTATTTTCTGTATTTATGCTGCTATATGGTTAGGCTGTTGGAAGACATAGGGACCACTTTTTTATCTTTCTGATTTGTTAATTCGCTACTCTCTCACCCTGCACTGTTTGTTAAGTTCTACCCATAACTTAATGTTCGCTCTGCTTTTTCTTATTATAGTAGCAGTATCTGGTCGGTACCTGTTCAGCTGTGATAAAATCCTGGAGAGAAAATTAATTGTGCTGCAGCCATCAACGCCCTTGTTTATAGATGTTTTAGTTTGACCTGTTTTTCACTGTAGTACTTATTTTACTATGATTAACTGTATGTGCTCCCTTTCATCCTCTGACATAAACTGGCTTGGAACTCCACTGCCGCACTGTGTCTTTCCTGGACAGGCCTACCTGTGGAAACGAGTTAACAATTACTTTTTGTATATTTGCTTCTTTTTGTATGTCTTTTTCTATCTCCTGAAACACTGGTCAGTCTCAACAGAAAGCTGCTAACACTGAGTCTGGGTTGGCTGGAGTTTTTTATTGTTAAAAGAGAGTTTTTTCCTCTCCACTGCCGCTGCTTGGTGTAAGAAATCAATGACTAAATGAAAGCACAAATTTTGCTGCAACAACATCCAAGAGGAGTCTTTGAAGTCAATGACTATGAAAACAACTCGTTTTCCTTGACAGAAACTTTTAACCAATTTATATTGTCTTGGTAAATTGTCTTGAGATCAAATATATTGGAAATTTGTGCTATGCAAATAAATAAAATGAAATTAATTTAAATAAACGGGACGTGTGAATAGCTCTTACTTGGTAAAGTTTGATAGTCTGCTAGGGGGAAAGTGAGTTGGCAATTGGGTTGTTCTGCAGTGAGTGTAGTTTCTTGACATTTTGTTTGTTTTACCAAAAGGCGGGAAGTATAGGAAGTGCTATAGGAAGTGGATATCCGTCATGGTATTGTATCCAGATGTCAACAGAGATTGTTGGAACAACTGAGGTAGGACAGGAAAGCTCATGGTAACTTTCAGGAGAAGGAGAGATAGCAATTAATCATAAGGAAGTTAGGGTTGGCTCAAGAATTTCTCAGGTAGATTCCAAGGCTCAGAGAATCTACTAAGAAGTATCTCAAAATGGTAAATGGCATGTACTTATATAGCGCCTTTATTCAAGTTAGGAGACTTGACCAAAGCGCTCTACACTACATTCATTCACCCACACACTCACACACTGATAGTGGCAAGCTACATTGTAGCCACAGCTGCCCTGGGGCTCACTGACAGAAGCAGGGCTGCCATACACTGGCACCACCGGGCCCTCTGACCACCATCAGTAGACAATGCAGGTGAAGTGTCTTGCCCAAGGACACGGGGCTTGAACCGTCAACCCTTCGATTTCAGGGCAAACTCCTACATCCAACGTCACTGTCGCCCCACTGAGAAGAGCAGATCAGTGGTTGGGAGTTTTACCAGTGATGGTTAATGCTCAGACGTCAGGGGAATTGCCTCCTGCTCCTTTTAAGCTGAGCGAGGCGTCAAGTTAATGAACTGATGAGCTGCAACCGTGGACAATGCAGCAGGAGATGGCATACCCAGCCCAGCAAACAATCTCCAGGACAACTTGAACCAGTAGATAAAATCAACCCCATTTCCTGACAAAAAGCCATATTAACATCCACCGTATTTTCGCGACTATAAACGCGGATATAAACGTCCAGATTTTGGGTGTGTTTATGTGCATCAGTTCAGGCACACACACTGGAAGTCCAACAATTGTTCTGCTTGCTTAAGCTTTTTTTTTAGCTTAGCCTTTTTTTCTAACTCTCCACTAGTAAGGCTCATTCAAAGATTTACGTGAATTCTCCACTTTAGCGGTGATCAGCAGCATGTGGTTCAGTTGCTTCTCATTTAAATGACTTTAAAATCACAGAAACCCTGAATAATTCATGTTGTTTTAAATTTTGACGGTTTTTATTTTTTCATAATCAGGAGTTCTAATTTTGATCTGTTTATTTAATTCATTCCTGATATAGAGTAATTAGGGGAAATTCTTTAAACTCTGAATAAATAGGCACAGTATCAGATAATAGCTTCTTTGCCAATTTTCATCCCCAGTCCCTCAGATTTTAAGAGAAAAGGAAAAAAATCAGTCTTACAAGAAGAATCTTTGAAGTGGGACTGGGCAATAAGAATTCAGTATCGATATATATCATTATATATATCATAATCATCATTTTATTTGATAATGATGATTAAAGATTTCTTATACTTCAATATACAGTAAATTACAGTCTATGATTATAATATAAATTATTATACAGATTTCTGCTGTATAATTAAAGTAATGTTTATACATTGTTTATATGCTAAAGTAGAGGAGAAATCTGTTTTTTAGTTTTGTAATGAAACATATATGGGAATCCTGTTTCGGAAATAACTACCACAGTGCATTGTCAATCCCAAATGATTCTCTTTTGGAAAATAATAATAGATGTATTTGGGGAATTTCAATGTTTTCATGCTAGATGTTTTGATTATCATTAAGGCTGCCTCAACCTAATGCTTCTCTTCTGCCCACTTACCACTTAGCACAAACACATTTTTCTCTCTCTGTTTGTGCCTTAAGTTCGGCCTTGCTGCTTTCACAGAGCATGCTGAAACATATCAAGAGCTCCTAGAGATGCAAGACTACTTTCATAATGTTTATGGTTAAAACAGCAACAAGGAGTCAGTAACCTAGCTGGCGTCCTGTTCACAACATTGTAATCAAACCACACAAAATGGTCTGGATTTGGTGACAAATAACTTTTAATTCAAACATATGTTTAAAACTTCAGTTCTCTTTTATGTATTTATTCCAACCTAAAAAAAGGTTCAAATAAATAATTTAAGATGGGAAAACTTCATAGCCATAATAAGAATGTAGTATACGAAGAGGATGTTTGTTCTTATTTGGCATAAAAAATGTCAAGATAATTCTAACAATAATAAAATCAAGAGATTATGAATACACACATCACCTCATTGTCTTTTATATAAATTGTTATTCATATGGGTAAACGTATTTCATAAAAAAAAAAAGACCATCTTTGTAAGCACAATCTTTGTACGGTATATCCAAATACATTACTGGAGAGAACATGTTTCCAGACTTGCAAGGTGTTCTGGGTTAACAACGCCCCCTGCTGGTAAATTGTCATAAAGGCACAAGCTTCATTCATAATGTTTAGTAAGATTATATTTTGCCTAGATAGAAAGATGGTTACCCTGGATGTGTTTTTGATTGTTATCCTTCTTTCATTCTTCAAGTCTGTTGGAAAACGTTGCAGACTGAGAGAAGTTAGTGACCTTGTTTCTAATGTATGTTTCTCATGGCTTTGTTTTTTTCCGTCTGTTTTATATTGCATGGTGTTTTGAGATCTTTCAGCTTACAGTATGTGGTCAGAAAGTCATTTATTGCTTCTAAGGGCCTCAATCTATTGGGGGCATATCGAGATTTAAAAAATGAAAAAGTACATTTAATTTATACTATCAGTAACCATAAATCAACAATTAAGATTGAACTTTTAAAAGTATTTCTTATCTTTAACCAGCTGGATCAATAAAAAGGAAATAACTAATATCTGGATCAGGCAAGGAAGTTATACAGCACATAAATATGTTTCTATGTTAACCACAAATTCTTTGTGTCATTTCAGCTGTTGCACAAGATTACTAGAGTAAATACCCTTTCTGACACAACCAGGGTTAGAACCCTGGGCCCTCATATTACAATCAAAGACTTTAACAACTTCATTTTTTTTATGTGGACAACAAATATGTTTATAAATGGGGGAAAATGGTCCATCACAATCATAAGTATGTTCAGCCTTGATAAATATTTCATCATTCCTTGCTCACAACAGATTTGACAGCAATGGCATGTTGGTCTAACTGATGGAGAACTCTGGCCTTTAATTATTTGCTTTCCTTGACGATTTCTTCTGTCATATATAATATATGATAAAGGTGATCTAAGTAAGTAAAAAGAGCGGATTTGAAATAATGATTTAATTTGCACAAAACAAAATATCAATTTGGCCGTTCCTCCTCTTGTTATACTGTATGTCCTTTAGGTTTAAAGAGTTTACACAGAAAATATTCAGTTCTGTTGAATTGCACCAACAGAGTAGAGTGTCAGATTCCCATCCTCTGTTCTCCCTCAACATGTGTGGGTTGTCTCGGGGTACTCCTACTTTTTTCCAGTTAAAAAACGTGAAGACGGAGTGTGTGTGTGTGTGTGTGTGTGTGTTTGTTTTTGTTTTTTGTTTTTTTTTTTTCTTCCTCTGATGAAGTGGTTCAAACTGAAAAGAGTTTTAAAATCATGTATTCTGCAAAAGAAATATTTGATGTAACTCACAGTAGTTTAATGTTGGGGGAATAACATACCAAGAATCGAATACACAGAAATCAAAACTTCCTCATTGAAGCTGCAAAGAAATCACATAGTTTTTGCATACATCAACACTGATAAGGAACAATTCTTATTAGGCTTTTACCTCTTTGGTTCTAAGAAATGGGTTGGTTTCTGGCATGACTAGCTTTTAAGTGCATTCCGCATTATTTTCAATAGAGTCAGAGGTTGGGGGCCTTCAAGGATCTTAATGTTTGCTGCAGCTACTCATTTGGGCAAGTCGGAACATCTTTTTAGCCTCTCTCAAAGGTGATTTAAGAACGTCTCTAACAGAGTCTCTTTTTCTCAACCACAGACAACAGCTCCATTTTTTGCTTCATGTTTGCCTTTCATTTCCATTGAGAAACCAAGACACAAGGCCTTAGTGACAAAACAGTCCCAAAATAAAACACTACCAGTGGTATACAAGAGCCGATACTGTTTTCTATTTACCTCCTTAAAAGATGTTCATTGACATTGTATGATAATAACCTGAATTATTTGACCATGACTGTAAAAACACATATTTTATGGGGTACTTGGGTTGTCTGTGTAGAGGTGTGTACACATCAGGATGATATTTGCATTGTGTTGTTGACTCTTCAGCAATTAGCAATCCCTCACACCGAGCATACCTGCAGTGACTCCAGGACAAGGACCCAAAACATGCATCAGAAATAGTTTTGTGCCAAATATCCAACCAGGACGATGTTCCTGTGTTCCTGTTCAAATAAGCATCTAAGTTAGGGTTAAAAGTATAAAAAAAATTAAAAGCTGCAATGACCCAGTAGTGTAAGAATGCACAACCAATAGTTTTGTCAAACTAACTTTGTATTCAGTTCAATAATTTAGCCATTTACTGCCACTTACTATCTTTTTTATGATTTCAAGGACATTTACTTCTTTTCACCCTTTATTAAAGGGTCTTTTTATACGCAGTGAAAGATGTTAGCACCAACATTGAGGTCTGAAGTGATGTTTTTTAAGAGGAAGCTGAGGTTTTCATCAGATGTCTCAAGTTGTGTTTATAGGCTGAACCACTAGTTAGTATACACGCCACTGCTAAAGGTCACAGCTGAACAATCACCAACTTTTTTCAGTATTGCAGTACGGATCCAAATCAGCGAAAGTGTCTCCATAAGGGGCTAAGCTAAAGTCTATAAGAAGATTTTTTTTTTTTATGTCAACTGGACAGGTCAGTAGAAGTCCTCACTCTCACAGGCAGAAGTTGAGCGCTCATTGCAATGTTATCAGGAAATATGCCCTTGTCATCAGGTAAAATATCATTAACAAATAAGAAAAATATCACTGATGGAATAACTTGGTCCTCCTGACCAACTACAGCAACTTTAGATCATTGTATTACATCCAGAGGCTTGTTCTATAGGTAAAAGCATGATGATAGTTTTTGAGCTTTGAATCAATTTGACTGTATGATCTGGTTGAATTATAAAGTGCCTTGAGATGACATGTGTTGTGAAAAGGCGCAATATAAATAAACTGAATTAAACTGAATGATAGGCAGATTACTTGGTACCTATAAAATTACTCCGACATGCACATAACTTTAGAAGAGGGTAATTAGAGACTCACAAGAGCTTCTTGCTTAAGAATTCAAACTTTATATTCCATACTTTAGCTCCTTTTCTCTGGTTGGCCTCAATGATTAGTTGCTTTTTTTAAGGCTAGCAATTATTTTACTCCCATTTATTCCATTTAAGAAGCTGCAACACCCTCTCCTTAAAATACAAAACAGAGTTTTCTGATATACTTTATATAAAGTGTGGATATTCTCTTATTAAACATACAATATCTTTGAGTTCTGTTTGTGTTCTTTTTGAAATGCTGATGAGTAAAGTTTAAAATTTTTGCTTTAGTTTTTTTGACATTGCTTTAGCAAAGATCATGATCCCCTCTCCATTCACTTGTAAATAAACCACTGGATAGTCCTTATCCTGAGTTAAGTAGTTTTTGATATTTTTCTTGCTCCATCTGAAACAGATTCATATCTACTCCACTGCCACAGCTTGTGTCTTCCAAAGTTGCTGTTTAAGCAATAAAAAGCGATTCAGCCAGATAAACCGCCATACATCCATGCAGTAATTATTTGATGGGAGGCTTTTACCTGTTCTGTTAATTGCAGTAAAGAGGAATTCACAATAATTTCAAACATTTCTAGCCATGTTTGTGGTATAACTGGTCCATTTTGAGAAACAACACAAGAAATCACATTCAAATAGTGCTGCTACACCCACACTGCATAGAAATGACTTGATAAACAATGTTACAGCTCAGACAAAAAATTCAAAAATGATTCCACATATGCTGAGAAATGGACCTCACACTCATGTTGAGGTTGCTAAAAGAGAGGTGGAAAAAGCTCTGTTGTCTTATGCTTACAGTCCAAACAACAGAATGTACATTAAATGATGCCAGTCTGCATGTCTGTTTCTGTGGTGAACCACGTTCACTTATAAAGCATTTTCCCTTTTTTTCCTTATTAAAAGAGAACACATGCCTCAATCTCTGTATTGTTTCATGTTCGGAAAGTTGTCATGTAGGCTAAGAGAGGAATTGAAGATTCTTAGCGGTTGGCTTCACTGAGAGGAAAAATGAAAATAACATTCCTCTTAGCTCAATAGCAAACCACAGATATTCTCTTGTTAAAGCTGCTTCGCTGTGCTTTGATCTTTATAGCACCAAAAGATTATTTATCTCATTCTACTTAAGCGTTATCTTATTATTTTATAATATTTTGGGGTTTTCATAGCCGGATTTCTCTCTAGCATTTTCAGGCTATCACATCTTGTACATTATAAACTACTATACTGCAGAATTAAACAAAGTGCTGTAAACTTTCCTCATCTGTCAGTTGTTACACTCCGCCCAAAGTCTGTCTCAAATTCTCATGCCAACATACAGTTTTAATTTGTTTAACTCACAGAACAAGTAGGGTTTATTGGTGTTATCTAATGTTTTATATAAATGCCTTATAAAGAAAGAAATGGAACCAAAGCACAACTTCATGTGAATTCTTGCAGAGTGCAGACTAGGGAGGAAAAACTGTGCCCACTGCTGATATTGTAATCTGCAAACCACTACTGCAAAAACATGACTGGCCAGAAATTGAGTAACATCATTCCCCCCAAACACAAAGAAAAGTATTTTTTTGTCCTGAATTGCTCATTACCAGCTTGTCTGTGCAGCAGGAGAATTGTTAGACGCCATGAGTCTGCTGCATGGGATGCTGAGGCTCGCAACAACAAAACAAAAAAACCACATGGCAAACGAGAGCCCGAGATTCCTGTTGCTCAGCAGATCAGAGCAAAAGAGGGATTAGCTCTGTGAGTGTGTTCCTCTATGTTTCTATTCATGTCTCCACAATGTGCTGTAAAACAGCAAAACAGTGTTCTGTAAAACAGCTCTCATATTCTGAGAGCTGTGCTATCAAAATCAGCAAATCTTTGTCACAATCCTAATTGCTTCAGTGATGTGATGTTGTAATCAATGATGAAAATATCTTAGTTTATTGTTTCACTTCTGGGTTTTAAAGTTGAAAGATGACAAAGAGTTATAAGGTTAAAAGTGCATAATAAAAAAATAAACGGCACACCCACTTTAATGGTGTGTGAGATTTCTGTCACTCTCCAGAACCACTTAACTAAAACATAGCTTGAAAGCTTTAAATTGATTTATGTTGCCTTGCAGAAACTTGGCTGCACCAAGAGGATTATGTGAGCGTTTATGAAGCAACTCCCTCTAGTTATTGAAATTTTCACCTACCCAGATATTCTGGGTGAAGAGGAGGAGTAGCAACAATCATTCAGTCTGACCTACTGACTTGCTCCAAAGTCAGTTAATAATTGCATTTTTTTTTTAACATTTAACCATTAGGCTCCCTCATGCAAATTACAAAGCAACAAACCCTCGTCCACCAGGTCCTTACTCTGAAATTTTAGATGAGTTTTCAGAGTCCTTAGCTGATTGCATATTAAATACTGACAAGGTCATAGTGGGGGATTTTAACATCCATGTTGACATTGAAGGTGATAGCTTAAATGTACTCTTTAATGCTATCTTAGACTCAACTGACTTGTATTCAAAATGTGAGTAGTCCCACTCATCGTCATATTTTGGACTTTGTGCTGACACATGAATTTGAAGAAATAACAGTATTTCTGTCATTATCCACCTGCTCCTGGCTCTATTTAAGCAGCCTGCTAAAAGTCATAAGGGCCAGATTATTTCTCTTGAGCCAGTGGGGAGCGTAGGCCAGTGTTACCTTAGTGTTACTTTGTTTCTGGTCCTCTTCTCAATGACTGAGCCTGCTTGTTCCTGTTCTGATCTGTTTGCCTGACCTGGCTTCAGATTCTTGGACCTCTGAGCCTGTCTGTTCCTGTTCTGATCTGTTTGCCTGACCTGGCTTCAGATTCCTGGACCTCTGAGCCTGTCTGTCCCTGTTCTAATCTACTTGGCTGACTGTCTTTGGATTACTGCCTCTTTTCAAGGGGCTGCAGCATCTGGGACACTCTGGTCAGTGCCCAAAAATGTGAAAATAAGCAGCAGTGAGGAAAATACATCCATAAGTGATGAATGCAGCTGCAAAAAAATCCTTTTATTTTTTAAGAATACTTAAACCCGGGTTAACCCAGCATTTAATGAGCCTATTGTGTGTCTGTAAACAACAGAGGTCAAGCAACTAAGCCAGAAGGCTCACAGAGCTGAGAATTTACCTTTACAAACATAATAGAAAAATACCATAGTACTCAGAGGGTTAACATCAGTCAAACACCAGTAAATATTTAGCAAGATATTTACATTAAATAACTGTCCTTTTTCCTCCATCATGTAAACAGATGATCCACCAGGAGCAGCCCCATCTCTTCACCCCTCCCTGTCCCTATGGACAATATCAATTTCTTTTTGAGAATAAGCTTAGCACACCTATCATTAACAATTTGGTGTTTTTTTGTTTTGTTTTCAGAACATCTCAGGCTCCATCATGTTGGATGTTAGATATCTCTTCACAGCCATTTTCAGATTTCTTCAGTGATGTTCAATGTGATTTCAGTCTGGACTCTGGCTTTGCCTCTCCAAGACATTAACAGTGTGGCTCTGAAGCTACTCCTATGCGAATGTGACTGTGCTTTGGTTTATTGCCCCAGTCTGAGGCCAAGAAAACTTAAGAGCAGGGTTTCATCTACGATGTCTCTACAGTATATTGATGTCTTTATCTTTCTCTCGATACTTAATAGTCTGCCAGCATGATGCTGCTGCCATCACCATGCTTCACTGTAGGGATGTTATTGACCTGGAGATGAGCAGTACCTAGTTTCCTCCAAACATTAAACCTAAAATGTACGACTGAAATGTAAAATGTACGACTGAAAAATCAACTTAATTCAAGTGCATATCTACTTATCCTATTTTAAGGGTAAAATACTACTTCCCATGACAATACTTTCCCTAAAGCTATGTTTCCATTGAACTCAAATTTTGTTTTCAAGCAAATAAAAAAAAAAAAAAAAAAAAAAAAAATTAAAAAAAAAAAGGAAATGCAAATTTGCAGTAATTCCACTTGGTTTGAAACCAATTATCCAAGCACCACAAATGTATGTAGTTATCTGTATTACATCATTACGCATTACTGTAGTAAATACGAATATGTCTATCTAACTAAATTAACCTAACCTGGTAGACTCTGTTGAAACTGAAGGAACAACTCAAGGATGATCAGCGTACACAATTAAATTTATTTTCAATTCAGTTTATTTATATACCACCAGTTCATAACACATGTTATCTCAAGGCGCAGTTACAGAGACAATTCAACCAGATCAGAAAGTTGCTATTTCTGGACATCATATCCACCATTGTTTAATGTTCTTCCTTATCTGTCAGTTTGTAGACATTTACCTTAGCTGCTCTTAGTTTACAAATGAAACTTGGTCTCTTTCCTACCCATCTGACTGATTTTATCACAAGGCGACTTAATCCTCAGGGACTGAGCTGTAAAGATTTGTATCTTCTTGCTGCCCCGAGAGTGAAACATGAATTTTTGGAAAGAGAGCCTTTGCCTGGAATGAGGTTCCACTTCTAAGAAAGTGGAAGGGCCTGTATAACTTCACGTAACTGTATATGATATGATGAAACATCTTTTAATGCATTGTACATGTGTGCTTAACATGAGTAGAAGTATATTTAATTTTTTTATGATTGGTTTTGAAATTTTGTACCATTTTATTTGATTTTATTATTGTGTTGGGGGTTTGTTAGGGTTTGTTTTTTTCCGCTGCCCTTGACAGGTCTTGTTTTAATGTAGTTCATACTATTACTACTACTGATGATGATGATGATGATGATATATTGGGAGAAAACTGTCAGAAGCTTTAGAAAAACTTGAGAAGCGAAAAACTATCAAAAGGTGTAATGGGTTTAAGTTTCATAAGGAACATCAGTTAAGCTAAGCCAATGAGACAGAATACTATCAGTGGTTAATAATGTATGTCAAGTAAGAGTTGAAGTGTGAGTTAAGAAACAGGTATGTTTTCTACATGGTCTCCAAACATCCTGAACATCTTGGAATGACTCATGCTCCTGCTCAGAGGGGGGGGGGTTTGATTATGTGCCAAGTGGCAAGCAGGAGCAAAAATTTCTGTCTAATGTGTTTCAGCAGTCTTTCTTTTGCCCAAATTAAGGAAATAGCCTAAAACAATGCTACCAAAGTTTAAATGTAATGGCATTCCTTTGGGGGAAACAAGGATCTAACTCAGTGCTGAATCAGAGTGTTTTTAAAGAAAGGTGATTCAGTTTATCAACACAAGATTTAGAAAATCAACTCAGCCTTTTCCAGGAACTACTTTGCTCTTCTTTCACATAAACACAGAGTCTTACTCCCTTTTGAAACTCAAGGTTTTCTGTCCCCTTCAGTGACTTCCAAGTGAGTCACAACTCAGCAAGTATAGAAGGGGGATTAGAGTTACTGAATTAATTAATGTTTTGACAATTGTTATTTTACACATGCCTATATTAGTACATAATTGCAGCAAATTACTAGCAATTCTTTATTTTACAGTGAAGCAAAATAACACACACTGCTGATCTGTCCTATGAATTTTCAAACAATCAATGTTTACGTCTCAATACTCTGTTTACAGTCTTAATTTTTGCGACAGGCTTGTTTCATCATCTATCAGAGACAGAAATAGTTGAGTTGAAATTATTAAAGTCTAATTTGGACAGGTGTATGAATGATTTTATATGCTTTTAGTATCAGAGTATTTTTAACCTTTGAAACCTCTCTACCAGAGAACACAAGGGAACACTGAGCTTAGCCTTATTATGGGACTACTGTTTAGTTACCTGGGAACCACGGAGTAACTAATTAGGAACAAGTTTTGCTTAACCTAAGAGTACACAAAAATATTAATTAATGTACAGGTATTGATTAAGTAATAATTAGCTCCTCTGTAAGCAATTGGTATGATGTTTCACTTTACTTTAGGGTACACAAAAACATTATACAATGGTCAGGTTATTATTAGCTGTATAGTAGCTACTTGATATAATGCTTGACTCAACAAAGGCCATTAAATATTTACTAAGCAATAATTTTGTACTCAGTAAAGTAGTTCTTCATAAGCTATGACTTCACATGTTTAGGGTTTATTCAGAACCAGAGAATTTCTACTCTAATTTTGTGCTTACAAACCAGTTTTCCTGTAATAAGGACTGGTTAACTACCCTTTAGGTTGTGCCTGAATGTCCACCCTAACCCCTTAATCCCTGTATAGAGTGGGGACTGTATTGTGGACTTTATAGTGCACCCATTTAACTAACCGTTCAGAGAGATGACCGCTACTTTTTGCTCCCAGTTGGTCACTTGACTGGTTCCTCACCCAAAACATGCGCCATTTTTGTTCTCTCTCAAGCCCCAAAACTCCCATGATCCTTTGCAAGGACAGCTACTGCAAAGCATTCTAGGTAATATCTGGCCGTCTAGTGACCTCACTTTTAAAGGTGCATTGTAAAAAAAATTGAGTCCACAAGACTATCAAACACTCATAATCTGGTTTAGGGAACACGTTCAGACACAGTCTTAGTTTCCTTGGTAAAATTACACATCAGTTTATTTACTTTGTGTTTCCCATATAACTACCTGTATACAGTAGTTCCATAATAAGGCTGGGCTAGACTACCCATTAGCTCCTTATTAGATCTTTTAGCGTTCTCTCCTAATTAATCAAATGATGTTTACGTTATTATAAAGTGTTACTCCTTTCTGTTGTTATCAGGTAGCACTGACTTGAAACTATGTGGTTTGTTTGTATCCTTCTTTTGTCCTCTCATGTCGGAATATATTGGATCAGAGAGGTGTGTATCCTGCATCTTGTACTGCTTTGTGTTAAAAGGGGATTTTCCTTCTCTGTCTTTTTCTGCCGCCCTGCTGTTTGTTTTCGAGAAGAGGGTTTGTTTTACTCAGCTTTGCAATTCTATGGAAACAGAGATTCTATCATGATTCACATCCTGAACTTGATTGTACCAGACTAAATAGAATCCCAGTTGAACAGCAGAAATAACTTTAGCCTACTTTTGATGTAAACCTTCCCTCTTGTAATATACATTCGGCTATCTGACAGAACTATATGCTAGTTAATTAATATGTGCTCTTTTTTTTATTCAGTAGGAAGAAGGAAGCATTTAATATTCTGCTAATTTCCTTTTTTAATCTTTGTTTCAGAAAAAGAAATGTTTTAGAGACAGAATATTAACAGTTATTATGAAAGATGTGTTTAATAAAAGTTATTATTGTTTATTTTCCCCTTGCCTTTTAGTAAAATTATTATAACCCCCTTCTGAAGAAGCTAGATTTTATCTGTGAAAGATTGAGTGTGTTTATGTTTGACACAAAAAAGTAAAAATAAACAACATTTTTTTATGTGTTCAATTTGTATAATTTTGATATGCTTAAAAGTGAAAATGTGCAATATATACAGAATGATGTAACTTATTTCTATCTATTATTCAGAACTTACATTTCACTTTTAATACAAATGTTTCTGCGACATTTATTTATTGCTAACTAATTTCATTTCTTATTATTTTTATAGTCAAGACATGCAGAGGGAGGATCTGCAAGACTTTTAACGGGAGGATCAGCCAGGAAAGTCTGGATGGAGCCAGTGAGCTGAACAATAGGTTCAGTTTAAGAACAACCTCAACATCCTTCTATCCTGCCCACAGTCCTTTGACTCAAGGATTTTCTGACGCAAATGAAGGGATTCATCTTCAACCTTTGCCATGCACTCTCCTGCTTCTGTGGACTTTTTTCTCAGACAAATCAGAAAATGGTGCTGTCTGCTCTGCCTTCCACCTGTCTGTCTGTTGCAGTCAAGTGAAGAGGCAACTGGAGAGACTAAATCGCAATGAGTCCCCAAGTCTAGATGGTGCCAGCCCCAGAGTCTGAAGACCTGTGCAGAGCAGCACTGTGGGGCTATAAATCACATCTTCAACTGTAGCCTGACCCTGGAGACAGTTCCAGTGATGTGGAAGACCTCCTGCCTTGTTCCAGTACCAAAGAAGACTGGGTCCTCAATATAGACCTGATGCCCTGACCACCATGAAAGTCCCAGAGAGTCTCCTGTTGGTCCACCTGACCACTAGTTATTTCCGTGGAGTTGGAGTTGAAGATATCATCATACACGAGCTTCAACAAACCCCATGATTTAGACAAGGCAAAAAGCACTGTGAGAAAAATGTTCTTTGATTTCTCCAGTGCATTTAGCACCATTCAGTATGGCAAATTATTTTTTTGGATTGTGTGGCGTTTTACCCTCATAGTATACAGAAGGTAACATCTAGCAATTAGTCTCACACAACCAACTCACAATTGGAATTCTTACAGTGGGATAAAAATCAAACATGTTTGAAATTGAGTTGCCGCTCTTGAGGTGAGCATGATTGTATCCTGTTGTTTAAGCAGTTATGAGCTGATTTACCTCAACCTTACATAGTGTGCATGAGCAAACAAGGTAATTCCTGTTCATCTCTGCCTTTACTTGCTGATAAACAATTCAGATCAGCACCAACTCTCTACATCACTGAGTCTGATGTGCAGTTATTGGACATAGAGCATGAGCGGACAGATTGCATCAGAACATTAGGGCATTCTATGCAAGAACAGATATCTTGAAGTGTAAACTTTTAAACCCTTCAGTATCATCATACAGGTTCAGCTGTAGTCCATCGATAGAAAATATTGTACAGTTTATGCACATCTTTACTTTGTCAGAACCTCCAGGAAACTTAGGTGGAATTACCTGGATAAAAGTCTACCAGTTTGAGAGATTGAGGGATCAATTGTCTAACCAGGCAGACAACAGCAGAGTAGAACCACAGATGATTTTCACCATTGCTTTTTACATTTCTCACTTCCAGTACAAGAGTCATGTCATCTTGATGACTGCTGTCATTGGGTGCATCAAAGATGGACAAGAAGTTGAGTACAGGAAGCTGATGGACCGCTTTGTGGGATGGTGTGGAAACAATTATTTTGTCCTGAATGTGAATAAATGAGGGGGGTGATTGTAGATTTCAGAAGATGCCGTGAACAAGGCAAAGGCTGTCAACATCGAGGGAGAAGGTGGCAGAGCATAAATACGTTTGTATAAACCTGGACAAGCAACTCAACTTGAGACACAACTGTGAATCCATCTATAAGAAGAGACAGAGCAAATCTGTAGAAGTGGCTGAAGCTTTGAATTTCCAAAAAGCACACTAAAACATGTTAAGAAAAATTTAGAGACTTCCGTAAAGATTGAGCTAAAATCCATCCTGATATTTTTGTAAATCTGCTGACCTGTTAAAACAATCATCTGGCAGTTGTGCAACAAAAAAACAAAACAAAAAAACTTCCATTAAATTCTAATTTCTTTTGAACAATAAAAAGCCTACCTCACTCAGTATAATAATGATTAATAATAATAATAACTTAATAACAATGTTTGAAACATTTTATTTCTTTAAAACATCAGGGAATCAATTATATATTTGCCCCACTGTAACTAAACTAAGCAACTTTGAATTTAACAGAATTCAATCATTTCACTAAGTGATTTAGTCAAACAAAGACAACAGGTGAATGAACTGAAGAAAGACGGGTTTACATATCCTTGCTTTTGTTTATATAAGACACTTGTCTTTCTGATGAAAGGTTTTAGTACATGCGGTGGGTTGAAAAGCTTCTCTAAGCTCATAGTACACTGAGCTGTTTGCGATCTGAGACTTGATGTGGCCTGCTAGAAAAGGGAGCATCTGGAAAATGATGTAATCTTCTTAAATATTCAGTAGTCACTTCACTGACCTAAAAAGACAACTCCAAGTAAAAAACCTTCAGCACTGTCCAAAAGTAGAATTCAATTGGCAGCAGAGACAAAGTCTGACATAATGGAACAAATGTTATTAAATTTGACAGACAATTAAAGAGGCAACAAGGCAGACTTTTAGATGCTGTGGTTTGATTAAATTCAAGTCCTTTTCCTTAGTCAAAGTAAAGAGGAGCAGAACAGTTGGTTTGTATCTACCAGCTTTTCACATCAAGAAACAGAAATATTTGCCTTTTCCTTTTGCTAATTAGCTCAATCTCTGATACAAATCTCTGATTATCTCAGACATAGAGTCTGAGATAATCAGTTTGTTATATTATGATCAGTTTAATAAGTTATGATCTAAACTCCTGTACTCAGTCTAAAGAATGACTCTAAACTAAACTATTAAGAACTACCATCATTAGATTGTACCAGACAATTAAGAACTACCACCTCTGTTTGTTTGTGACACCAATCTGGTGTTCAGCGTGCGTGAGCTGTGATTGACACTCCATCAGACGCTCCTCTGGCTGTGATTGGTTGTTTTGACTCGTCCCGAATTATTCTTTCCAGATTGAAATACAGGCAGTAGGCGGTACCAATTGAAGCAGTTTTTTTCACAGGTTACATATCACATGTACTGCTGTCTGGGCATAGGGACAGTTTTAGCCAATATGACAAAAAAGTGATTTTTAAAAACTTACAGACTTCAGCTTTAAGGTTACAAACATTTTTGGTGTTGATTTTTTAGCTGTGTCATACTTCTTCATATGATGAATTAGTATGGGTTTTTTGTTTAATAACATAAAAAACTTCTTTAAACTTCTCCCCAACACTACACAAACAGTTTAGGGATAAAACTGCTTAAAATTCATGACTGCAGTGTTTCAAGACCAAGGGCGTAGGTTTGATTTGAACTTTGGTAGGGACACTATTGGTCTGGTGTCATTGGTGCTATGCAATATGCATGCCCTTTTTTATGCTCGATGTGAGCATCCGTACTGATAAGAGGAATTCATTGTTAAAAGAGAAAAGCAACATTTTGCTACATTAATAAAAATGTTATAAGCTCTACACTCATTAGATGCTGTTTATCAATGTTTGAAGCATCACCGGCTCTGAAGAATGTGGAATTAGGACTGTTTTCCACTTTGAAAACGGTTTCATTTGAACGACTAAGAGAGAAGGTAAATACAGTATTTTCTTTTGAAGATATAGAATTGTGCAGAGTTAAACCCCACTCAAATATTTGTACCTACTATGCTCTCTCTGTATCAAGCAAAATAATACATTAAGATATTAACTTCACTATAAAAGTTGAACATCTGGGCTGTAGTTACTCTGTGTAGCCCATTCATGTACTTCATCTGGGGCTGAAAAAAAATTAATCATATTGATTATTTCAATAATCGTCAACTAATTTAGTAGATGATTCATCATTAACTGGAGTATAGAGACTTTAAAACATACAGTAATATAAATGTAAAATGTGTGTGGGAAACCACAGAGCAACCCACTTAGATAAGTTATATCAAAATTGTAAAAATAAAAACAAAAAAATGAAAACAGTAATATCAACTAAATATCGGTAAAAAGGAAACCCTCACATTTTCTTTCTTAATTGGCTGTTGCTAAGAATCAGAAATGTTGATGGCTTACAGCCTTTATTTGCCCATTTTTCCAGCAGTCTTCAGAACTCCTGGCTGACTCAGATATTTCGTTTTATAAAAAAAAAAAAAAAAGGTTTTTGTTTTTTAGTGCACATGATATTCATTTTTTTATTGGGACTAGTTTTGTAGCCTAATATTGATTGTAGTAACCGCTGCATTCTAGTGTGAATAAATTTTCAATGTTGTGCTCCAAGCACACGCGGACTAGAAAACAGCCAATCAGAGAGAGAGAAGGCGGAACTTAAGGCAGAACAACCAATGAGAGTTGAGTTAAACAGCGCAGCACAGTTTCATCCGCTGCTACATGAAAGGGACAGGAGAGACCAGGCAGAGGAGCAGCGAGAGGAAAAGAAGGCACTCCTGCAACAACTACTGCTGTAAATTATAAACATGTTGCTCACATCCAATTATTGGTAGGGACAATTAGGATGGTTCAAAATTTTGGTAGGGACATGGTCCCTATGCAAACCTACGCCCATGTTCAAGACCCTTTAAGTTAGAGCAGAAGACACACTTTTGGTAACTGCAGTGTAAAAGGCCCGGATCCTTAAATTAAAAGGGTGTTTAGCTCTTGATTTGTCTGTGAGAAAGGGGAGGGAAGGATGAGAATTATTTTAAAGGACCATTCTTCATTAGACACCCCATGCTCGATAAATGACCACATCTTTCAAATACCACAACCACAGTCTATGTACAATGAAAGCATTCTGTTTAAAACTCAGGCCAGAGTGATGTCATGGAGACTATTTTAAGACTTCCTCTGAAGCCGACAGAAAAACACAAAAAAACCTAAAACCCCTTCTTAGTCTGTCGGGAATCAAAAAGCTACTGGTATTCATTTGAGAAATCCGCTAAAGAATAATTTCCAGACAATGTTAAAACTGTTGTTTACTCATAAGTCACTGCTATATTATACAATGTAGGCTGTGGTCACTGTATCTGTTGAGCAACACACCCCAGTTAGTGTTCTTTCCAAATTATAATTTTGAACCGGCACCACTAATTGAGAGATACATTTCACCGCCCCAGTTCTGTTTAATGAAAGGTCTTGCATCAGTTGTTTTTTCCAGTGACAGGGATATAACAGTTGGTATTTCTCCATGCATGTGTTTCATGCATACATTATTCTAAGGCTTGTTTTACTTCAGCTCCAAAATCGGCATGGTTTCAAATCTGTTGCTTAAGTCTGTTTGTTTTTTAACATGCAGGGTATAAAATTCTGTATATGAAAGAAATCACAACATTGCCATAATCATTCCCACCTAGGATTGTGAAAATTACATTTGGCACTTGGAAAACAACAGACGCACATGATTTGAACACATTGTTTAAACAATATCAAGTCGGTTTACCCATTTTGTTTGGTGAGCTCTTAGTGTTGCTATGACAGTATTGAGATTAGGGCAAGCAAAGACAGCAAAAGACCACTAGCCCCATTACAATATTTTTTGTAAAGGAACTAGAACAAAGGGCTTTTGACCTGAATGCTCATCATCATAAAATCGACCACGATTCTATCATGTAGAGGGAGGTTGAGAGAACCCCCTCTACATGACTACTGGCTATACATACAGTAAAAAGTAAAAAGTCCAGATCTTTATCTAATTGAGAAATGTCTTAAAGACTCCTTTAAAAAGATGTGACCTAAAGACACCTTTAGACATCAGTAGTCTAACATGAGTGTCATGTTCGGATTAAGGTGTCTAAACCACATGCAGAACACTCGGAGGCAGAAGAAAAGTTCAAAGATTTATTTACAATAAATGAACAAAGTTGGATCAGATCCAGGAGGGGACTTGACTGGTCACGAGGGGGTTCAATAAATGTACACAGTTTGATCAGATCCAAGAGGGGGCTTGACTGGTCACGAGTGGGTTCACTGCTGAGGAGGACAGAGAGATTAGTGGAGGTCCAGGTGTTTTGCAGGTTGAGAGTGTTCAGGTCAGTACCTGTTCAGGAGTGGAGCAAAGTTGCAGAGGAAGGGAACCTTGAGGGTCCAGAGGTTGTCGACAGGCTGAGGGCAGAGGCGGAGGCAGAGCTTACAGAGTGCAGGCAGATCACAGATTGAGTTTCCTTCCAGTAATCTTCTGCGAGCGGGCAGCCAGATACTTGACAGAGACAGCTCTCCAGAGTTCTACTGAGAACGAGCAGACAGATCACCGGCAGAGAAACTCTCCCGAGTTTCAGGTATTCAGGCAGGATCAACCTGGGAAGCAGAGAGGAGAAAACGGGATCAGGTTTGGTTCACAAAGTCAGAAATCACAGACAGGCAGGTTGGCTCAGGCTTGCTAACCGTTACTGGCAAACACTCTGGCACTGGAGTGAAGCCCTCTGCCTCCTTAAAGGAATAGTACACCCAAAACATGATTAGCCTTCATTTTCTACTCACCCCCATGCTGAACAACACTCTGGAGTACTTTTTTGATATCTCAAATGCATCTGGAGATCTGGGAGGCTTCTTGCTGTCTGCTGACATTCAAATAATGGAGGTCCCCATCGCCCGAGGCAGAAAGGTCCATAAAAGTCCACAAAAAATGTGTCAACATTCCTCCATACTGCTCGTCCAATGTATTCCAAGTGTCCTGAGTGGGTAGCGTCCATAATCTACTCGAAACGAAGTCATTTAGAATGTTTTTAGAGCCTAAACAGTAGTGTATAGGATTTCCTAAAAGCGCGCGCCTGCGAGTTCACGACTCTACGGAAACCGCGGCAGACCAAACCAGATGAAAGTGCACATTCAGCGTGTGCTCTGCCGATAATGCAAGCGTAGAAGAAGAAGTTCCGCTTTTCACCCGTTTATTTTCTGCCGTGAGCCAGGAGGTTAGTCTCTCTCAGAGTTGGAGCACATTTCTTCTTCTACGCTTGCATTATCGGCAGAGCAGACGCTGAATGCGCACTTTCATCTGGTTTGGTCTGCCGCAGTTTCCGTAGAGTCGTGAACTCGCAGGCGCGCGCTTTTAGGAAATCCTATACACTACTGTTTATGCTCTAAAAACATTCTAAATGACTTCGTTTCGAGTAGATTATGGATGCTACCCACTCAGGACACTTGGAATACATTGGACGAGCAGTATGGAGGAATATTGACACGTTTTTTGTGGACTTTTATGGACCTTTCTGCCTCGGGCGATGGGGACCTCCATTATTTGAATGTCAGCAGACAGCAAGAAGCCTCCCAGATCTCCAGATGCATTTGAGATATCAAAAAAGTACCAGTCAATGTGGCCAGTCAATAACCAATGTACATTGAGGGGTGTCTGAAAGGCACCAGAACCTCAGGGTCAATCTACACTGTTCAAACACATATATATTTAAACATCCATGGTAAAAGGTATAGTGGACAAAATTCTTTCAGGTTTGATTTCTGGGGCGAAGATATTTTACATTGTAATTACTTACTTTTATCAATAATCATTCTGCAAAAAATGTATATTTAAACATAGTAATATCATCATTACATTATTTTTTTAGTTATTATTAAAGTAGTTGTTTATCTATTATTTAATTGAAGACTCCTAGATAACTTACAGAGACATATCATTTTCTTTTTACCCCAAATAACACAAAATTTAGTCCTGAAAAGAGCGTCAATTCTGTATTTATCATCTTTAATGTTAGTATATTGATGTGCCTAATCAACCACAGTGTTTCTGTTGTAAAGTAATTGTTAATATCTGAAAAAATGTAAATGTTTAATAAGTTTGAACATTCCCCTTGAGAGTATTACTGCTGCTACCATCTGTATTAGAGGGAAAAATGTTGGGGTGGCCAATGATTGGCTAAGGGTGGCCATGGCCACCCCTGCCCCCCCTTCTAGCTCCACCCCTGCTCCACCTGTGTGTCTGGTAATCAAGGTCCTTAGGTCAAAATCTGAATGTTTCTTTCTTCTTAAGTAATCCTCAGTTTGTTTAATACAAGGTTGCCTTGTATTAGGCTTAGTTAACAACCAAAGTGTCTTTATCTGGCTGAAGGATGACCTAGAAATACCAGAAATTCACACCAACTTCCTCAGACTGGTGTTAGAAACTGATATGCTATTAAGCGCTTTTTTTTTTTTTTTCAACAAGACTTATAAGGAAATATTATCAATAAACAGATATGATAATACAACAATTAATGGTGAACATGGTGTCCAAACCTTTAATGCAAACACTTATCTGATCTGTCGGAATGTACCCATTCTGTTTGTGCTGCACGAGTAACCTTTTCTCTAGGCAGAAACTTCAATTATAAAAGTTTGTAGCCGTAGGTAGGAAAAAAGAACCAAGTTCAACTCACCAGTCCTTATAAGGAAACATATCCGTTGCGTCACCGCTTTTGAGCCCAGACTGACGCGCACCGAGACTTGGTTTGGACACGCCATAAACACATGAAGCAAGAATCAGGATGGACCACGTCTGGAGGAAACTTTTCTTTGCTATAGTGGTTATCTGTAAGTATAAAATGTATTTTTCTTCACTTTTGACTTTTTAAATAACTTATTGCGGATCGAGGCTCCATATGAGAATCTATTTACAAGTTTGTATACCATTAAAATTATTATTCTATTAAGGTTTCTTGACAGTTACCTTTGTTACATGTTATTAAAATGTAGACGTTTAGATTTGTTTTTTTTTTTCACTAAGAATTATTCGCATTGTATTGAGAATTGGTGTGAATTTCATTTGTAAACGTTTTTACCAACTTTGAGCGGAGAAAAGTCCCATCATTAAACTTTCTTTGTGTTGTTTAGTAAAACGCAGTTCGTCTCGCAGTTATTGGATAAAAGTTGTTTGTTAAAACTTCATTCCGGCAGACAATATTCTCGTAAGAACAGTATTTTAATCACATTCAGATAGAATAGAACATGCACATTGAGATGTTTGGAGCGCCTGGGTTGTGCAGGTAAAACAGGCGTGGCCGGATATTGCTGCCTGTGTAGCTTCTCCAGAGTCCAATATCCACATTCCTTGTCTCACTTATTGAGGAGGGGATTGCATGTTGATGGCTGAGCTCTGCCTGTGTAGGCTTGTCTCCATGATTTTGCAGGATCTGCCTATTTCCACATTAGGCTGTTGGGAAGCCTTTGTGATTCTTCTAATTAAGATTGATTATGATTAAGAGTTAGCTGTTGCTGCTCTTGCAATCTCTTCTCCTGCCCTCATGAGTCAGACTGTATTATTTTTTCTTCTTTTTTGCTCCCATGCACGATTCACCAACACCTGACTAAAGGGGAGGAAGTGGTGGCTTTTTGTGTGAAATGTAGATCTAAGAATAGATTAGATAAAGCAGATAAACAGACTGTTATGTTCTTGATCAGCTTTTTCACATAACGTTATTTATACGATTGCATGTGAGATTTTATATGATAGGAAAGGAAAATGAAAAATGAATATTATAGTATTCCCCCCAAATAGAAGTCTGAAGAGGGCACTAGATATTTCTTTTTTTTTTTTTTTTATCTTGAACCATACAGCTTTGCACATTTTGCCCACTCTTAGCAGAATAGCTAAAGAACAGTGAGAATGGACAGATATGGGCCAGGACACATCATTTTGAACCATTTTTACCAGCTGCTGAACCTCTTTTACTGGCTTTTATCGTTTTCCTTCATTATTTGTGTTTTATTTTTTGCTCTTATACAATCTTTACACCAAATTTGAGAAAGTAAAAAAAAAAAAAACATTTTAGTAGCATGATGGTGCCAACATCATGTTGCGTGTCTTTATAGACCACTGTTTGCATAGAAAAACAAATGAAACAATAGCTTATTCTCACTATTCTTCGATATTCTTCCAGGGCAATAGATGGAAGTTCCTACCACTTGAGTTGTGGATTTGTACAACAGTTTTAATATGGGGGTATTATCTTGTGAGGCATTTATATTAAAACATGAATCATTCCCCTTTTACTTAAGTTGCAATTATGTGTGTTAAAAAAAAATATTTTGTTATAAAATGTTCTAAAAAGATGTAAAGACTATGAATATTTTTGAAAGACATTATAACTGTAAGAATCCTAACAGTCTCCTCTTCTATCCCCTCCACCAGCTTACAAGATCAGCCAATTGCAGTCCTTTAATGTCGGGACCTCAGGAGCTAAGATTTTCACTGGCCCAGCTTCAGAGCAGTTTGGATATACAGTTCAACAAGCTCCAAACTACCTGGACAAGTGGTAGGAATCTTACTCCTTACCTGTGAAGATAATCTATAAAGGTTTCTATCTTTGTCGTAAAGTTTGGCTTCTTAAAGATTTTTAATGGAAGTTCATTTAATGTGATCAAAACAGTAGAAAGGGTGACAATGGTGCCACTTATGAATACATACAGTAGAAACCAAACCATGCACATTTGCAAGGTCCAATTCTGCAGTGCAATGCGTCCACACTCACCTGCTTTTAATAAAGACTGCAAGTTAATGCTGAAACATCAAATTCATCAGTTTGCAAATCAAAGCCTGTTGCTGCTTGCAGAGTAATGTGGATGCTGTTTATGGATGCCATTGACACTCAGCTGCCGACAAGCAAGTTCTGACAATCATAAATAGCTTATTGTGATCCTTATTTGCTTCTGTCCTTTTACAACCAATTATGACCACATGAGTGTTTTACCTGAAAAAAAAAAATATATATATTTTTTTTTTTTTTTTATGCATTATTAATTTTAAAGAGGAATTTGTGACCAACGGTCAGATTTAGCTACATTATTACCACCCCATGCCATTTCATCAACATGCCATCTATTTTTTTTAAAGGACAGCAGTCTCCCATACAGTGTTTAGTCTGCACCTAGTTTGTATCGAGTATCTCCCCAAAGGTGTTAACGGCTCTCCTCTGGTGGAGTGAGCGCCATTTGCAAATCAAATGCAAATGTAAGAATGTGGTTTGGTGACTTCACCTGGTGTGCTGGGGTTTCCTTGTTTAAGCTGCCTCCCTTTGTGTTGTAAAGGAGCTTTTTCAAGGAGTTGAGTAATTTACAGAATTTCTGTGGCGATAAATAGAGCAGGCACAGCACACAGACTCTTACTTTGGGAAAATGTGCTAAACTCTATTTTTTGAGATTTTTTCATTGTTATTACAAGCAGGCCAGGTGTACAATCTCTGCAACATGAACCACAGCACTGAGCGTTGTGTGCACTGCACAAAGTATACCTGTCACAAATGCTTCATATGTAGTTCTTTTCCTTGGGTGAAATTAATGTTACTCCAATACTGAAATCATACCGTTTGTCATTCTCTAAGCTGAAATGTTGAATGACATGAAAAGGCGAGACAAGACAAAATACAATTATTCTCTACGTTTCTTTCACATAGTGAGCTTTGCAATATAAATGAGTCTGTTGGTGAATGGACAATATAAATAGGCTCTGCCTTGCCTTGTTGGAAAAGCATGGTTATGATTTGTTCTGAGCTCAGGAACTAGGACCCGTATGATAGCTGGTTGTTCAATAGGTTTGCCTAAGTAAAATATTTAGATATGAATTATTAGGATATTCCTGCAAAAAGGTCTAATGTTGCAGGGGAAGGTAATGAAAAGTGTTTGGAGCATGCTCCTGTTCTGATGCCAGTTTGTTTCAGGCTTATCGTCTCATGTAGAAGGGCTGGTCACATCACAGGTTATTTGCATTACAACAAGGACACTTAGCAAGGTAGAGTGAATACACAAATTTGAAGAGGGGAGGGGGGCTTGCAGGAAAACTGGAATTCTCTGGAACATATAGGCCCCGTCCACACGAAGTCAAAACGAACACGAAACGCTAATATTTTCCAGAACGTTTGTCGTAAAGACGGAGACGTAAAATAAATGTGAGCGTCCACACGAATGCACGAAAACGCTGCAAAATGTATGCCAGGCCTGTAAGTGGCGCTGTGGTGCCAAAGCAAAAATAGGCGACGAAATGTTGGGCATGCGCACTAATATTTATACATGGTTGCCATGCGGGTCCATTTTCGTGGTTCAGTCAAATTCAGGTGCTGAACTACCGTATGTCGTCGATATTGCTCTGTTCTTCCTGGAGATATTCCAGAAGAAGAAGATTCTGTTGTAAGCCCGACAGCAGGGTGAGTAGCATGAGCAGCAACCATTCAACACAGTACGGCGCCATTGTTGTTGTGATACTGTGTCGCGCATGCGTGTTTACAGGCGACGCTATGACGCATGCGTGTAAAAAAAAAAAAAATGCGGTTAGAGCTTAAAGATGGAAACGCGAAAACGGCGTTTCAAAATCTTCCCACTCTGAAGGCTGAATAAAAAAAAAGATTGTTTACAGACCCCCGAAACGCCGGCTTCGTATGGATGAGAGGCTGGTTTGGTGAAAAATTTGTGCGTTTAGGCCAGGGTTCGGCTTCTTTTGGACGGGGCCCTAGTGTTAATACCTCACATGGTGTTCTTACATTCGCAAGCTTCTCCTTTTTCCTCTATATGTAACAATGGTCATCGTGGTTGAATTGTTCAATTTCAATTTCATCAGATTACAAATCATGTCTCCAAAAGCTTTATTCTTCCGCTTTGTGTGGTCTTACAAGATGCAGTCTGGCTTTCAACGTAGCTTTTGGAGTAATGGCTTCTTCCTCGTTGATTGGCCTTTCAGTCCATATGTATATAGGACTTTTCTCATTCTCACAAGGTCATGTGCTTTTGCTCTGCAGTTAAAAGGATCTTTAAACACCAAAACACATGAGCAGAAACCATCTAATGAACTGTATGATGGTGGGTTAATCAAATGGTGTTAATACTTTCATGTCATGTAATTAACAGATGCATGTGGCACCTTGTGCTTAAGACAGAAGGAAAACTTACTTTGGGAGGTCCACAATTATCTTCATGGTATCGTGACTGAATGATTAAGAATTTCCCTATGGCAGATAAAATCAGCTACACATTTTTAAATATAACCTTAAAATACATACACCCAGATGTGTCTCGAAATTAATTTACATCTTAATCAGATGCATAAAAGGCAACAACATCACCAACTTGTATTTATCTGAATGTATAAAAGCACCCATAGTAGTCTTCAGAATTTAAAGGATGTGATTAAAAAAAAGGGTCTATAAAGACTCCTTTTCTTATGGCGCTTAGCTGCTGCTGTTTTTAAAGCCTCCTACAGTTCATATTACTAATGTAAAACATTTAGTAAAACAGTAACAAAACTTCATAGACTAGTAATGTTTACACTCCCAGTCTGTACAGTCACCCTTCCAGAGCAATTCACTGTCTGGAGGAGTGCCCTGTTTGCATAACTCAGGGAAAACCAGCGTCTCTGAGTCACCCACTAGATCTTCATATAACACATCATGTGGAATGTTTCCAGATGTCTAATATTAAAAGAATCCTGTTTTAGGGTTTCTTTTCTTCATCTAGTTTCATATGTAGAGAAATGCTCTTATTGTAAGTTATTTGTGCAACTAAATGTATTAATGCTTGTTCGGCTTTATTTATAGCCCCTGACTTATATGATGATTGAACTGAGACATTAAATACACCTACAAAGTCCCTCCCATATATTTACGTCATATCACGGTACTCCTTCAGACAAATAAGACTTTTTTTACTGACAGCTTGGGATTGAGAGAAGATCACGACTCTCCTGCAAAACATCTGATGCTGTCATGTTGGAATCTTGCTCAGAACGCAAATTCTAAATCAACATGTTATGCTGATGTTTTAAAGGCAGTGAAGTAGATTGCAAAATACATCATAATTAACCAATAGTTGACCACAGATTAAAAAAAAAACATTGATGGAATGAAAAATGCATCGAAATGATTGAAGTGTTACACCCATTATTTTCTAATAACAATTATTCTGATATAGCTATTTCAACTCAATGCTTGCATACCACATTTTTTTCATCCAGTCAGTTAAACAGGGTAGATGTTTAATAATGTAATGGTTTGTTCACCCTCAATTAACTCCAACTTTTCAAATTAAAACAATGAAAGAAGCACGTAAGAATAGATTAAGATTTTAACACTTAAAGTTTACAAGTTGGAGTGACAGAATAAGGCCCCGTCCACACGAAGTCAAAACGAACACGAAACGCTGATATTTTCCAAAACGTTTGCCGTAAAGACGGAGACGTAAAATAAATGTGAGCGTCCACACAAATGCATGAAAACGCTGCAAAATGTATGCCAGGCCTGTAAGTGGCGCTGTGGTGCCAAAGCAAAAATAAGCGACGAAATGTTGGGCATGCGCACTAATATTTATACACGATTGCCCTGCGGGTCCATTTTCGTGGTTAAGTCAAATTCAGGTGCTGAACTATGTCGTCGATATTGCTCTGTTCTTCCTGGTGATATTCCAGAAGAAGAAGATTCTGTTGTAAGCCCGACAGCAGGGTGAGTAGCATTAGCAGCAACGGCGCCATTGTTGTTGTGATACTGGTCGCGCATGCGTGTTTAGAGGCGACGCTATGAAGCATGCGTGTAAAAAAAAATATGCGGTTAGAGCGTAAAGATGGAAACGCTAAAACGGCGTTTCGAAATCTTCCCACTCTGAAGGCTGAATAAAAAAAAGATCGTTTACAGACCCCCGAAACGCCGGCTTCGTGTGGATGAGAGGCTGGTTTGGTGAAAAATTTGTGCGTTTAGGCCAGGGTTCGTCTTCGTGTGGACGGGGCCTAAGTGCTGAGGCTCTTACAGATTAATACAATCCACATGCAGTCCAAAGTCTAAGAGCCCCCTTCTTTGGGAGGCTGTAGCTTTTAAATCAACTGGACTCACTTCCTGTAACTTCTTCCTGAATGAATCAATGATGAATGAAGTATGTTTTTTCCATGAAGGATCCTATCTTTGAACAACAGTTGTTTCCGACGGGCATTTCTACGTGCTTTTGTATGCACTCACAGGAACAATGTGTTCCAACTTTCCTCCACCCCCCAGTTCCTGTTCATTAAAGAAGCTACAAGAACTCATGCCCGAACATCCGTCCACTATCAGCTCATCTTAATCTGTATTAAAAGCCTAAGCTTGACTAAAATGAAAAGCCTAACAATAAACTAACTCTAATTTTTTTTAATCTTTGCTATATAAATTATACATAAATACCATAAGTACCTTATTGGAAAGGGTCTAAATTGCACCAGCCCATAGATATGTGCACTCCCACTCTTAGTGATGCAAAACTGGTTAGTTTCAAAATAAAGCAGATTCATAAATATTGGTTTAGCCACATTTACCTTATAAAAATAGCCTGTTTATATGTACTAAGACTTAGACTAAGAGAACTTTTATTGTCATTTTGTACACAAAGAGTTTATAAAAAAAGAAATGTAATTTTGTAAAGCTTTCAGGCAGTAAATAAGCAGCAGCTTAGCAGTGAAATGAGTATTTCGATTTCATAAAATGCAGCAGTGATCAAAGGTAAACAGTGTGACAAACAACTACAGGTGCTTAACTCCAGGTATTCAGAGATTAACTTCTTTACTGAAAACCCATATTATTATCTTTAGCTACCACAGTAAACATGTCAGACTGAATAATACTACTTATACTTCAGCAACAGTATCAAGGTGTTACTTTATTGTATCTCTTATACTATATCCGTTGGTTGTGCTGTTCTTTTTACGTTTTTTTTTTTATTTATTTAACTTTTATTTTACCAGGAAGACCCTTGAGATAAAATCTCTTTTTCGAGGGAGACCTGGCCAAGAGGCAGCAGTACAGCAAGACATATAAGAACACAGGACAACATAATAAAATCAATCATAAACTAGACTTTAGAATACCAGTTACAATTCTCTGTGCAAGCGGTTTTCAATAGTGATTTAAAATGCTGTAGCGGAATAAGAGTCCATAATTGCAGGGAGTTTTGAATATTGTGCCACGACCATGGTGCTGCATAGAAAAATTATGTTTTGCCAAGATCTGTGTTGATCCTGGGAATAGTGTAAAGAACACGACTTGAAGAGCGTGAGTTGTAACCACTGATAGCTACATACATGAGGTGACACAGGTATGGAGGGAGTTTACCCAGGATGGCCTTGTAAATGAAAGTAAGCCAATGATGTTGTCTTCTGAGGCTTAGAGAGGGCCATGAAACCAGAGCATACAGTTCACAATGATGAGTCCTGAAGGCAGAGTTGGTGATGAAACGTAATGTCTTTAAAGGTGATGAAGCAGACTGAAGACGTTTTATCGTTATCTTCCTTTTATCTCCTCTTTCTTTCATCTTTTCTCCTGTTTTCTGTTTTTCATTTTCTGTCTACTTACATTGCAGTGTTCATAAAATCTGCAATGCTCCCTGCATAAAATTAATAAAGCTATTTATTTGCATAAATCAAGCGGAACAATATGGTGATAGCCATACTGCTCCACTTGTGAAAGTAAAATCTGTCGGGCTCTCTTTTAGCCAGACAGGACACTGTTTAAAAAAAACAAACAAAAAAAGGAAACGGCGCGGAAGAAAAACATGGTGCATAATGCGTTGATATGAAAGTTCAGAGCAGTGCAGAGACAAATATATATGATGCAAAAACGCAGTGGAAAATCATTTTCTTTTTTCTTTTAGTTGAGTGCTTTTTGGTTTGGTGTTATCAGTGGGATGCAAAGTATGTGGCTTGATTTAGAGTTTTTTTCTACAGTTCAGGAGTCTGATGGTAGTGGGGAAAAACTGTTGCAGGTTAAATATATTCAGATTGCAAATGTTGTCTACATTGTAATCCATATTTTTATTTTGATTTGTTCCCATTTTTTTTGTCAGATTTTACTTGCAAACACAACAGAGCAAATTTTTTGGACATTAACAATCCTCCTCTTTACAGGCTGCTAGTTGGTGCTCCTTGGAGTAACAACAGGAAGGGGGATGTTTACAAGTGTCAGGTCACGGGACCCAGCGACAGCTGTGATAAGCTTGAGCTTCAAGGTAAAATCCAGCTTTTGTTTACCTATATTCTCTCTGCCAAACATTGGCCGTGTACTAAAAATTCTAAATCAGGGTTGTCAAAGTGAGTCAGAAAGGGCTGTGTGGCGGCAGGTTTTCTTACCATCCAAGCAATAGCACACCAGACTCCAGTCATCTCATCAAATCATCATGTTCAGATTGGGATCACTTTGTGCTTTTGCTCTGTTGGAAAGAAAACCTGCAGCAACACGACCCCTTCTGGAACCAGTTTGACACCCCTGGTCTAAATGGAGAAGCTGGTCTTGGTGCTCTTAAAGCAACCTAAAGCTTTCTTTGCGTGAAATGCAGAGTAGAAACAAACAAAATAATTAATTCTAATTTGTCCTTTTTATTCATTTATTTATTTATTTGTTTATTTTTAAGATGACGTCAGCATCCCAGAAGTTGCAAATGTGAATGCCAACATGTCTCTCGGTTTGACTCTAGCCCGCATCCCTACGGGAAATGAATTTTTGGTAAGTTTTCCCAAAATTTCCCTTTGTTTTTTTTTTCTTGTGATTTCTAAGCTTGGGAAATGTGGCAAATAGATTCTAAGGACATGAAGTTATATCAATCTTGAATGGTTGAGAATAATCTAAATGAAGGAAACAACATTGCCAAAACCAAAGAACAGGAAGTTATATCTAGCTAGTTAAGAACATTAAAAATGATTGATGCATCATCGCCATTACACTTTGCAAAGATACAAGTCTATACCTTTTGACAGCTGGCACAACAAAGAACATTCCTGTACATTATTTCTGATTTAAATCAAATAAACACCTCTTTCTGCAGTCTGAGTTAATTAATTCAGGTGTTTTTTGTGGTCACCTACTACACTTCTGTTTTGTTTTCTTCATCATTAAATTGTGGTTTGTTTTCTAAACCGTAGAAAGCTTCTATATTTTTTTGGTCACTCCTTTTTAAGCACTTTTTAACCTCAATCTTTGAACGTGTGCTCAATAAATTAAGCTTGACTTTCCCACATATATCTAAATAACTGGCACTTATCTGTGATAAGGAAAAAAATGTGTCTTGTTTCTTCTTCCCTGCTGCAGATGTGTGGTCCTCTTTGGGGACAGCGGTGTGGCGATCAGAACTTTTATCCAGGAATTTGTTCGAAACTCAGTGCACTCTTTCAGCCACAGCCTGCCTTCTCTCCTGCTGTTCAGAGTAAGATATGTTTCCCCTTTTTTTTAAGTGTATTATTCATCTAACTATTCACCTAATTTGTAAATGACTACAAGTATTTTGATTTTTGATTTGAGGAAGGGAGACTCAGAAAGTATTCACTTCACATATTTTGCTGTTGTTTTAGTTGTTACGGCTTGAATTCTACAACTTAGTACCGACAGCAACACCAGCCAACAAATTATTTATTTTACAGAGGCATTTGAACAAAACTTTTGGAAAAGCATCTGCTATTAAAGAAAATACTTTTTTTAACCATTGAAATCTGAACTCTGATCTAAAAGTTGTGGCCCTAAAATCAACTTTTTTCAGATAAACTGTATAAACTAGGCTACTTTACTGTTTGTAATGTAAACGGCAAAATCATAGGCCATTGTATAGTGTTAAAAAGTAGGGAGCATCATCCATTTCAATTTAAATTCAATTCAGTTTATTTAAATAGCTCCAATTCACAACACATGTCATCTCAAGGCACTTTACAGAGCAAATTTTCAACCAGATCATACTGATTGCATCAACTCATTGGCTCAAAGACAATCCCTCACACAAATAATGCTTGTTGCGACAGTGTAGAGGAAAAAAACTCCCTTTTAACAGGAAGAAACCTCCAGCAGAACCAGACTCAGTGTGAGCGGCCATCTGCCGAGGCCAAGTGGGGTTCAAGGAGACAGAAGCAGAGATACAAAAGGCAACTGTGAACCAGCTCCACGGCCGGCCCTGTCCAGGAAATGCACAGCCAGGCAGACGAGTTCAGAGCCAGCTCTTATGTCAGAGAATGAAAGAGAGCAAATCCAGCCAGTCACAGTCAGAGAAACAGGACTACACTGAAAAACAAGCCGATCTCCAATATCTATAAACAAAGGTGTTGATGGTGACAGCACAGATGATATTTCTCTCCAGGATGGAGTCACAGCCAGGCAGGAACAGACAAGATGAAGCTGCTAAAATGCAGAGTGAGCATAGTGTTAGAGACTGAACTAACAAATTATGCAGAGTGAGAGACAGAATGAAGCGGAATGATGATCCAGCATGACATTACTATTTTTAATAGCTCTTCAACTCTTTCCCATTTGTGATAAACATCTGTCTAAAAAGCAGGTGAATTAATATTGCCTGCATTATATGATTGGCTTGTATAAGAAGGACCTGAGACAGCTGTGAGGTTAGGTGAATGATATGCGGAACAGCAAGGCCCCCTCATACTCACATTGACATGCTTCTGTGAAAGTCAGCTCATTGGAATAGTACGAAATAGGAATGTATTTCTCACCAAGATAATATTCATACCAAACAGGTTTACATGTAACACCGAGCTGACAAGGCGGCTTCATCAAAAATAGCTGGCAGCGACACTGGTCACAGCACCCCCATGGCCTCTGCTGCTCTCCCCTCACTGACAGGTGGGCGTGCTGTAGGAGAAGAAACAGTGCAACATGCCAAACTAAACTTTGTGTCTTATGTTTTTGTAAAGCTAGAAAGCAAAGTCTGATGATGCCATGGCATTGTTTGAAATCCAGGCATTTGTTATGAGAAATGTAGGGAGTAGGTATGCTTAACTATGCATGCAGAAACTTGCGAGTGAACTCCATGGGGCTCACAGAATGCCAAGAATGCAAAGGCACAGTTGGCTTGATGCCAAAATGTCATTAGGATATGACATTTTTTAGGCATCTGATTATAGCATACCAGATTCAAAGACAGGTAGTCCTAGTTTACATAAGGCTCTGGTCCACTCCACTGTGAAGCTAGGAGGTGCTACGAGACAGGCTGACCATCCCGTGCATCAGGACCTACTATCAACCTATTTTGTTGGTGTGCATTGTGTCATAGTTTTACTGTATGCTGAGTTTTAGAAAAAGTAAAAGTTAAAAAACCTTGTCATATAAAAAAAAAAAAAAAAAGTATTTTTTCAAAGAGTGTGTAAAGAGGTGGCTTTTTAAAGAAGTTCTTGTTTATCACATGAATACAAACCATAAGATAACTAATTATTGCCAATAGTACTGAGAATATCTTTTTTAGATTCGGCCCATGGTGTTTGAACTTATTCATCTAATTTCTTTTCTGCCTCACAGAAAAAACTAGCAATTTTTTTCCACACTTATTATAAAGAAAAGGAGGATTGACTAATTAAATCAAATGAACTGGATGTTTGTTTTTTTATCTGCTCCAAATATTTATGAACGGCTGAAATGCCCATGCATCAGCGGCAATAGAGTCCATATCCAATTCTTATAGTCACGTTGCCAATATGAGATGAAAAAAGCCGAAAACATTCAGAAGTCGCATGTATCTATGACCCTGGGACAATGGATTAGAGGAGCAATGTGGGAATATTTCATCTTGCATGGATTATGACCTTAAGGTTAACACAAAATTTATTTTTGGCTTCATGAAATGAGGCTCATTATTCCCCTTAATCAGCTGGGTCAGTGAGTTTTGCATGTAAATTGGTGATTCGGTTAAACTTGCTCTTTTTTTTCTCAGTGGGGGGTTGATTGTTTTTATCTGCTTAGTGTTGAAATTGTTTTTTTTTGCATGTGTTTTGATTAATTTTGATGGTGAGTAAGTATGACACACTTATTAGCTTACAGTAAGTTGTCACATTTTCTAAGGTACAGTAAATTAGGCACTTTCTTTCCCTGTGTCCACTGTGAATCTATAGTTAACTAGAGTTCCTCCCACCAACTCCATATATACAAAATCCTGTTGGGAGACAGAATTTACATATTTCTGGTGTTTTTTCTGTCCTTATTCTTACAATGATTCCTGCTTTTGAAAAGCAAATTGAATAATTTTCAAAACTGAGATCATGTTCAATGAAGTGTTCTCAGTGAAAGCAAGGCTGCAGGCAGAACTTCGCTTTTTGGAGCAATAGATCAGAAGGGGCAATATTTATATTTGGTCCAACAGTGAAAAAGACTTTGTTTAAGATGTTGCTTGTTTTGCTTTTTTAAATATGTTGCTCTGACACTCCCTCTGATTTTTACAGCATGTGGAGGGCCAATGGACATTGTGATTGTTTTGGATGGCTCAAACAGCATTTTTCCATGGAAACCAATGACAGATTTCCTGCTCAAATTAATACCTTCATTAGATATTGGGCCTCAGAGTACACAGGTGACTAACACATTTACACCAAAAACTTTTACCAAGTTTGGACCTCCTTTTCTGCACACTACTCTATTTTAGTGCTCTTCTTCATGCTAGTTTTTCCTTCATTCCCCAGATGAGCGTCATACAGTATGGTGTTGACCCAAGGATCGAATTTAAACTGAATCAGTACACAAACAAAAATGAGATGAGTTATGCAGCATCCCAAATCCAACAGAAGTATGGTACACTTACCAATACCTTCCAAGCGATCCAGTTCGCCAGGTTGGTTTTACAATAAAAGTGTATCCTTTTAAAATTGATGTACAGTCTGTCTACAGTTAAAGTGTTATTTTGCTTAATTATGTCCTATGTTTCTATCCTTACCTCAGTGAGCAAGGTTTCACTCAAGCTAATGGGGGTCGACCTGGTGCTGCTAAAGTTCTGGTGGTTGTTACTGATGGGGAGTCACACGATAAGGACAAAAAAGATGAAATCATCGCTTTGTGTGAAAAGCAAGGCATCACCCGATTTGGTATTGCGGTATGACATTATTTTTATTTATGTATCCCTTTATACCTGTCTGAAGAGGTAAGGGCCCATGGGTTCATTAAAACCCCTAGTCTAAACTTACAACCAATAATAACTTGATACTTTGAGTGACTGAGTTTCTCTAATACTAATACACTACTGTTTTAGTTTCTTTAAATCAAATAGTATCACTTTGAAGGAATAAACAGAAAACACTGTAAAACAAAATGCAAACATTGTTATAACAAATCCCATTATATTTATTTTTTATGCAAAGTAATCTCTTAACGCTGGTTCACATGGTAATTTTTTTTATAATTGTCGGAGAGAACCCACAAATCACATGACAACTTTAGGTTAGTGTATTTTCTCCAGCCAAATGACAGGAGCAGCATACTTCACAAACCAGTTTCATGCAGAACATTTAACTGTCAGATGGGAAATCTCATGAAACTTCTGGACATAAATACATTAGGGTATGTAATTTTTAAGTTTGTTCTGTTTAGCACGAAAGGGTTTGTGTACAAAGTCCTGCAGCAGTTTAGGCACCCACATGGAAGGCTGAGCTACAGGTGGAAAATAAAACTAAAAGTTATTTCACTGGTAAGGCTACAGGTGCTGTATAAATGGAGAAAAAGTGGTCTCAAAGCACAAAAAGAGTTAAAGCATGAATAAAAGTCAGGAGTCATACTTGTGTATTTATTGACTCTCAATATTAATGGGCAAATTCCTTCAAGTATGACCAGATAATGGTTTTTATAAATCTTTACACAAACTACAATTCAATAGAAACCAAAATGTCTCTGCATCTTTACTAAATTTGTGTAAAAAGCCTAAAAATAATATTTATATGTAGAATAAGCTAAGACAAATTTGGAAAAATATGAACAGAAATGAATGTTTTGTCTGTTAACTAAAAGTCACTGATTTTACGTTTTCTTAAAAAAAAAAAAAAAGAAAAAAAAAGTCAAAAGAAAAGTTGATGTTGGAATTAAAACTAGTTATCCAAACTTTGCGGTTTGCATTGTGCATAAATTGCAAATTACATTGTGTATTATTTTTTATTATTCAACCTATTTTAAATAGTTAAAGATTAATTTGTCTTATCTCCATCAAATTATGTTAATAAGAATGACACTTCTTTTGACTTTTTCTAGTCTACAAACCTTTTAATGTCACTTTGTTGTCTTCTTACCAGTATCCTTATTTTATAATCTTTATAAAAGAAAATCTATGAAATATAAATTTTCATTTAATTCATACATGATATTATTTATATTTTATTCTTGTTAAAACATTAAATTCAGATGCAAAATTATTTAAAATGTAAGGCTCCACTTTCAAAAAAAAAAAAAGAAGGATGGAGGGAAAAAAAGGTCTGTGCCGGGGGAAAAATGCAGCGGGATTACAGACAATCTTTATACAATTAAGTAAAACAGGGGAAAAAATGACTTGACTTAAATATCGTAGCATGTTTGTAAAATGAACTCAAAATAGAATATTAAAGGGTGGCAGAGAACATCCATCAAAGAACCTGTAAATTGATTGGGAGGGGCATCTCTTCCCTCATCTCAAAATTCTTTAAGTGACTCTGCAAAAGGCACAATAAAGTGTCATCAAGTTATGACATTTTTTGCACTGTATTGGGGGAAATCAGCTATAAATTCAGCTGGTTAGAGCATAACCTACCATAAATCTGACTGTGGCTATCGAGAAAGGGTGGTAAAGAGTCAATCAGTAGACAAAGACAACTTTCTAATGTTTTGTGATATTTTACTTTTTTTATATACATTATTTATTTCATATTAATATGTCCATGTTTACTCTTCATGTTTGTTTGCCACAGGTGTTGGGTTACTACTCCAGAAATAACTTAGATACAACAAACCTTATCGAGGAAATCAAATCCATAGCCAGCACGCCAAAAGAGAAATACTTCTTCAATGTGTCAGAGGAAGCAGTCCTTTCCACAATTGCCGGGAGTTTAGGAAATCGGATCTTCAACATAGAGGGTGCATATTGTTCCTGTATTGTTTTCACTTTCACTTAGAGCAACAATAAATGCAAAATACACTTCATAATGGCTGTCGTTGATCAGTGCTGCTGTTTTTAACTTGTGCTTTATAATGCTTTCTTCCCCTTAGGTACTGGAAAAGGGGAGGATAACTTTAAAATGGAAATGTCTCAGGTTGGATTTAGTGCACACTACGCCAAACAGCAGGTACAGAAACAACACAGTAGCAGAAAAAAATGTATAAAGTAATTGTTAATGGTTGTACATCACAGAATCTCAGTTCTCTTGTAAGATAATCCCTACAAGAATGGTTTTCTTAAAGTTTGTACAGTATGAACTGGGCTCCTTGCTCTTCTAGGCTGTGATGATGCTTGGTGCAGTAGGAGCTTATGCCTGGAGTGGGACTGTCGTCCATCAAAAAGGATCTAAAGCAACCATTTTCCCTTTCTCTGCCTTTGAGGGAGTACTTCAAGAGAGAAATCATAGCTCACTGCTGGGTATGGTGTATACATTGTCCCAAAACTGTAAATATTTGCTTGATAGTATGATTGTGTTTTCTAATGTTCACATTATACGGATGCTGAGTTGGTTAGCAGTTTAACGAGTAATTTGGTTGGTGCCCATGTAAAGTGGATGGAAGATTAAAGTGCTAAATATTCAGTCTAATATAAGAATGTTCTGTTGCGCTAGCAGCGAACAAAGTAGCCAAATTAAATCATACATATACACACTGGACTAAAAGAACAATAAAGTAAAGAAAATGGACTACACTCTACACAAACTGTGTCTACTAATTGGATAAACATAAAATAATGAAAGAAACTTTAAGTATTATACATAACTTCAATAATCATTGAAAGCATATATCAAGAAGATCTTATGAAGAAAAATAATGCTTTACACAAAAACTTTTTGTGAGAAAAGTGGGAAAAAGTCCAGACGAACCAACAAAATCAAAAATATAGATTAAAAAAACAAAAAGGACGGGAATTGAACTTAAGCCACAGTTTGGAGCCAGACCGTGAATATAGTTAGGCAGCAGAAGAACTAATTACCGTAAATATACTCTTAATTCTGTTCTCCTGCCCTCCATCTAGGAGGCAAACTCTGAAGATTTTAGGTGAAGGCATTCCTCTGCTGCCCCATCCTCCACACACAGGCGCCATCAGTTCAGTTTGCCCTTGCCTAAATGACAGGTGGACAGAAAGTGGATAATAGATGTGCTTAAACTATCCCTCTCAACCCGAAACAATTTTATTCAGACTGAGCTTAATCCAACCATATTCTATTTGGTGTGCGGACATGATGAATTTCTGTTTCAATCGGCAATTGATTTACAATATTTATGTCCATGTAAACAACTTCTGTTTCATAGAGAACAGGGACAACGCTGGCATAGTAGTTTACTGGAAAGGTGTCTTTAGCTATGTTTACATGCACAAAATAATCAGATTGTACCATTGCATACACATAAGTAATGGAATAAAATGGCGGATGGGACGAAAGATTTGTAACATGTAAATTGTTATAATCTAACATCTAATCAATCAAAGCGAGAATATATCACATTGATGCTGGGTGCACATGCACACTCAGCTCAGCTTGCCTCACTAAGAATAAGTTGACCCTGAAAACCCTTTACAGGCGTGTTGATAAGATTGTCATTTGGCATAAACTGCTGCTCTCCTTAGCTTTGTTTACATGCAGAAAATTGTATTATTGGATTGAAATATACTCAGATTTAACAAAAAATATAGAATGATACTGTTTATCTATGTATAAGTAATAGGAACGAAACGGCCGATCACACTAAAAATGTGTCATACATACACTCACCGGCCACTTTATTAGGTACCCCATGCAAGTAACGGGTTGGACCCCCTTTTGCCTTCAGAACTGCCTCAGTTCTTCGTGGCATAGATTCAACAAGGTGCTGGAAGCATTCCTCAGAGAGTTTGGTCCATATTGACATGATGGCATCACACAGTTGCCGCAGATTTGTCGGCTGCACATCCATGATGCGAATCTCCCGTTCCACCACATCCCAAAGATGCTCTATTGGATTGAGATCTGGTGACTGTGGAGGCCATTTGAGTACAGTGAACTCATTGTCATGTTCAAGAAACCAGTCTGAGATGATTCCAGCTTTATGACATGGCGCATTATCCTGCTGAAAGTAGCCATCAGAAGTTGGGTACATTGTGGTCATAAAGGGATGGACATGGTCAGCAGCAATATTCAGGTAGGCTGTGGCGTTGCAACGATGCTCAGTTGGTACCAAGGGGCCCAAAGAGTGCCAAGAAAATATTCCCCACACCATGACGCCACCACCACCAGCCTGAACCGTTGATACAAGGCAGGATGGATCCATGCTTTCATGTTGTAGGCGCCAAATTCTGACCCTACCATCCGAATGTCGCAGCAGAAATCGACTCATCAGACCAGGCAACGTTTTTCCAATCTTCTAATGTCCAATTTCAATGAGCTGGTGCAAATTGTAGCCTCAGTTTCCTGTTCTCAGCTGAAAGGTATGGCACCCGGTGTGGTCTTCTGCTGCTGTAGCCCATCTGCCTCAAAGTTCGACGTACTGTGCGTTCAGAGATGCTCTTCTGTCCACCTTGGTTGTAACGGGTGGTTATTTGAGTCACTGTTGCCCTTCTATCAGCTCGAACCAGTCTGGCCATTCTCCTCTGACCTCTGGCATCAACAAGGCATTTCTGCCCACAGAACTGCCACTCACTGGATGTTTTTTCTTTTTCGGACCATTCTCTGTAAACCCTAGAGATGGTTGTGCGTGAAAATCCCAGTAGATCAGCAGTTTCTGAAATACTCAGACCAGCCCTTCTGGCACCAACAATCATGCCACGTTCAAAGTCACTCAAATCACCTTTCTTCCCCATACTGATGCTCGGTTTGAACTGCAGGAGATTGTCTTGACCATGTCTACATGCCTAAATGCACTGAGTTGCCGCCATGTGATTGGCTGCTTAGAAATTAAGTGTTAACGAGCAGTTGAACAGGTGTGCCTAATAAAGTGGCCGGTGAGTGTATATGGCAGTGGGGACATTGTGTCCATGTAAATGTAGTTATTTGCTTTACAATCTCATTCCGATCCTGTTGAATCTGATCAGAACATTTCGACTGGCATCCTTACATGACATTTGTAGTTTAATCATCTATTACAGTTACTCAGGTAATTAATTTTTGCATCATCAATAATAACTTGCAGCTTACTCCCAATGTAATCAACCAAAGTAAATAAATAAATGTAAAAAATGAATGCTTGCATCTGATCACTGCTGCACTTTACGAAAAATTGAAATGTTATGAGAGCTGTACAAAACGAAATTTCGTTTTGTGTACACTCTTTGCATACAAAATGATGATAAATGTTGTCTAAGTCATATTAAGCGCTCTATATATGTGTTTATTATTTGTGCTCCTGAACAGGTTATGCAGTCACCACCCTGACTGATGGGCCAACAGAGTACTTTGTAGCTGGAGCACCTCGCTCCAACCACTCTGGACAAGTGATTGTCTACACCATGAATGCCCAGAAGCAAGTTGTGGTTGTGGATTCAGAAAGAGGGAAACAGGTAGTCAATATTGATGATGTTTTTAACCAGTAGAGGCAGTTTACAGCAGGATGGTAAATATCTGAACTTGTTACAGATTGGGTCATACTTTGGAAGCGTTTTGTGCTCAGTGGATGTGGACAATGACGGGGTGACAGATTTGCTTCTGGTTGGAGCTCCCATGTACATGAACGAGTTGAAGAGAGAGGAAGGAAAGGTCTACATATTCTCTGTCACCAAGGTAAGAAAACATTTTCTTCACCACATTTTTGTTTTATCTCATCCTCGGCCATCAGTCTCACATTGTCTGCCTTTTCCTGTAAAGGGAATTCTGGATGAGCAGGGTTTCCTCATCGGTCCTTCTGGAAATGAAGATGCACGTTTTGGAATGGCTATCTCTGTCATTCCTGACCTTGACCTGGATGGCAACAGTGATGTTGTGGTTGGAGCCCCAATGGAGGACAGGGGCGTTATTTACATCTACAATGGCTATAAGACGGGCCTAATAAAAGAGTTCTCACAGGTACAACACCAAACTAAGAAACATTAGAATAGACTGTATGTCTCTAAAACAATATGATTCGCTGATAGGCCATGTTTCTTTTTTTGTTTTTACAGCACTAGTGGCTAATTTATTTGGACAGTAGACTGACAGGAAAGGGGGTATGAGAGAGGGGGAGAGACATGCGGGAAAGGACCACAGGCCAGATTTAAAACCCGGTCGCCCGCATCGAGGACTAAGGCCTCCATACATGGGTCGTGTGTGCGCCATAACCTGCATTTAAAATTTGATCAAAAATCAGTTGGAAGAAATGATTTATATTTCTAAACAAGAGTCTGACTAAAACTAAATTACCATTAATTTAAATAACCTAAAGGGTGACACAAAACTTACCATTAGTACCTTTCTCAGTCAAAAGTACTGATGATTATTCAAAAGTGGAATGTAAAATACCGTAACTGATTATAAACTAAAGAGCGTTTTACTTACTCTTTGAATTTGATTTGATTTAATTCTTATAATTTTATGCTTTTCATCTGAAATAAAAAATACATCATACATATTTTGCCAAGAAGTTAGTTAGGAATCCAAATAAATACTAAATAAAATATTATAAACCTGTATTTATAAAGCTTGAGCTTCTCAGAGTAACTCTCCTATAATAACATTTACACTCATTGAATTTGGAACAAAATACAGGACAAAAATTATGCTTAGGCTGAGTTTTCTAGTTTCACTTTGTTTTTATCAAAACACCTGAGCTGCTTTGATGAGCTCCAATAGCTCAGTGTGAAAAACAGCTGATACCAGGCTGTTCTCCACATCCAGTCTGTTCCTCTGCTTGGTTTGGATGTGTGTCACAGCTGAAGGTGGACTCAATCATTTAAGAAAAACGTTCTTTTTGGTTGAAAAAAGCTTGTTTTTTTTGTTTGTTTTTTGGTCCTCTAAAGCAAAACAGATCCCAGCCCTATTTTATTTTACTATGTAATAAATAAATTATTTCCATGTTCCCCTTGCAATGCACGTACCCCCAGTTGGGAAACACTCTTCTAAAGTAAACTAAGAGTCTACCTATTTTTCTGTAAAGATGTAAAACAAAGCATCTGGGACCTAATTTTAGTTGGATTCAGTCATCATTTTATTTTAGAGCTCTTTTTATTAATTCAATGCTGTTCTGAGGCTAATACCTGATCCCTAGCAGTGATCCAAGAGAGACGATTGGGAGGGAAAATAAAAACTCAAATCAGTTTATAATTGTGAACCTGTTCTGGTCAACTTTCAACACCTGAAGCTCCAGGATTAAAGTTTGGCAGAATAATGTTTAGTTTCATGTCCATTTTTCATTTCTGTTCTGCCTGCTCCATCAGCTCCACCCTTCTCATGTGTGCAAGAAGTGGTTCTGTTTACCACAGGTTTCTCTGAAATTTAAATTGGTGCTGGTCTCTACTGACACTGTTCCTTACTTTGAATTTAGAAACAGGTGGTTTACCTCCAGTCCATGTGAATTTATTTAGATTATATTGCTTTTGCTTGTATAAAAATCAGTGTGTGATGCTTAGGGGACCCGACCCTTTTTACTTTGAATCCTAGGCAGTTATTCTGCTTTATTGTTTGTTTTTTTGACTGAAAATAACTATAAAACTAATTTTACCAGGGCGATGATCATTTTTGGTTTAAATGTGCCTATTGCTTCACAGAGAATCCCAGGCTATGATTTGGATCGTGGTATTCAATATTTCGGAAGATCGTTAGATAGCTACAAAGACCTGAATGGTGATACCATTCCTGACATCTCCATTGGTGCTCATGGAAAAGTTGTCCAGCTCTGGTGAGTTGTACATGTTTGTGTATCTATAGATATACAGTTGGGGGAACAAGTATTGGGTACGCTGCCGATGTTGCAGGTTTTCCCCCTTGCAAAGCCTGTGCAGTAGAACTCTTTTATTTTGAATTATAGGTGCTCTTAAACTGTGACGGGATCTACAGAGGTAATCCTGTAATCCCATTAAATAATCTTTAAGTGATTATTTTGCATTTTATATCATGTCAAGTATTTGATACATAAGGAAAAACAAAACTTTATATTTTGTACAGAAACACTCAATGTCACTTGGCTATAAGGACTTTGGGCTGGGCTCAGGTCTGGAGACTGGCTGGAAATGCAGAGAATACAGATACAGAGACACTCTTGGTTGCTCTACCTTTGTGCTTCATGTCATTGTCATGCTGGAAAACCCAGCCATGACCTATCTTTACTGACTTACTCAGACAACATAACTCCCCCTTTGGATAATCCAGATTGTCATCTGCCAACTTCACACAGGCCTGGACATGTGCTGACTTGAGCAGAGGGACCTTGTGTGCATTGAAAGAATGACACTTCATCTGCGTCATTTAAAACTTATCTTTCCTTTTAATGGCACCAGCAGTTGCCATTTAACCACTCACCTTTACTCACCTGTACTCAGAATTTTTTCTGTAATCCATCCCAACTTTGTCCAGGTCTTCTATTTTATTCCTGATATCCTCACACAGCTCGCTAGTCTTGACCGTAGTGGAGAGGTTGGAGTCTGCCTGATTGAGTGTTTCTAGAAGGTTACGATTTCACACAGGTACAGTTAATACAGGAAATGAGTGGGTTGTTTAAAAAAAACATCAACCAAGCCACAATTCTTTACTCAGATGTTTGGACTTTTTATTTTTCGATTCTGTCCATAATGAGTAGGGAAAGTCTGCCTATCTGTCTGTCTGTCTGTCTGTCGTGATCATGACAAAAAGGTGACATATATTAATAATAAATCTTTGATTTCACAGGTCCAGAGGGGTGGCAATTGTTAAGGCTACAGCCACCTTCCAACCGGATAGAATCAGCATTTTAAACAAAGACTGTGACGTTAATGGGCGCAAGCATTTTTGTTTCCATGCAAAGGTCTGTTTTAGCGCTTCATTCAGGCCTAAGACTCCCGTGGGACCTGTAGGTAAGACACAATCCTGATATCTACTTTAACCAATAGATCTGAAGAAGCCTAGAGACTGTGACAAAAGAGAATGAAAGGGATGTAGGTTTAATCAGATCTACTCTTCCTCATTTTTTTGTTGCACAGTCAGTGCTGGTTTTACTCTAACTTTTTTGTTATTGTGAAATGAAAACTGAAGCTATGTATTTTAGTCAAATTTTGTGGGCAGCCAATGAAATCACATATCCAAGGGTCATAAATTAGGTGAAGAGGAAGAAAATCTTAGATTTTGGAGCCAGATTTGAAAAACTAAGTGGAGTAAATATGGAATGATGTGTAACATGGAAGACATCTGTGAAAAGTTAAAGAGCAATATAGTTTAAAAAAATGCTGAGAACTTTTAAACACTTCCAATCCACTTTCCAAGCAGGTGCAAATTATTTTTTTCCCCCATCACCTAAACCAAAGCTGAGTGCAAACATCATCACAGAATGAAACTAAAAAATCCCAAATCACACAATTTGTGTGACATCACCTGAGCAGCAAAAGAATTTAGGCAAAAAAACACAAATCTGAATTTGTGTTATATCCCTATTCCACAAGCCTGAAACTGTCAGATTTATCTGTTGAAAGGAATGTAAACATCACAGAAATATCCAGGCCTGGTACCGTTGAAGATGGTCCTGTGTTCCAGAGGCAACCATATGTTGTTGCTAAGTGTATGTCCATCCTCAAAACAAGGTCAAAATATCCATCCATCCATCCATCCATCCATTATCTTACACGCTTGTCCCAATTGGGGTCGCGAGGGGTGCTGGTGCCTATCTCCAGTAGTCAATGGGCGAGAGGCGGGGTACACCCTGGACAGGTCGCCAGTCCAAGATCAAAATGACACATTTTTGTCGTTCAGTGTATGGGTGAGGGTTGATTTAAATGGGAGAGGCCATTACACCAAAAGCATCTTTAAAACACACTAAGGGAAAAAATCTAGAATTTCTTAAGCTATGCCCTGAGATCTGAAAAAAAAAGAAAAGAAAAACTTTTTTTTTTAAGAAAGATGAGGGGAGCTGATTAGCTGAAAATAAAACTTTTTAATTAAGCACCAAACACGCTTAAACGTTTAGATAGTTGGAGTCTTGTTTGATTCTTCTAGATTGGTGGAGAAAACGAGAGATGGCTATTTGATTTGCCTCTGACTTAGAACGGGCTTAGAAGGACGGACCCTCCAGGCTGCTTAAATACATCAGTGTTACAGAATGCTCTGCCCCTAGCTAACAGAATTTACAAAACCTCAGGGATAGGTGTGGAAATACCTTCAAAAAACTGAGTGAAGCTCTTACTGTCTTCCAATTTTATCCTATTTTGGCTAAACTATTTGATTAGGTACTTCAGCCATGAAGTAAGGGAGTAGCTGCATCACCATATGGTGCAAAAGTAAGTGGGGCACTTATCTAAAGAGATGGTATCAAGAGGAAGGAACAGCATGGCAACATTAAGCAAGATACAAGGTTTTCAATATCAGATGCAAAGCTGCATCTAAGCAAAGATAAGCAACAAGTTCTTAGCCAAGAAGATACAGTTAGGGCTAAATGGAAAATGACTTCAATATTCGCAACACTTTTATGATAACCTAAAAAAAAAAAAAATCCTTCAGGACTGAACCAAGGTTTCAATCTTCTGAAAACCTGTAGAAAAGGACAGAGCTGCAGACCCTCAATCTGACTTCTTTATCTTACTTCTGACTTTAAGGAAAGTGGGGGGGAAATGTTTTCTTTATACTGGCGATTATAAGATAAACTAATTTAGGGGAACTTTACTGACCTAAAAATGTTCAATATTTTTGGTGATTTTGTGTCAAATATAAATAGATGAGTATCCTTTCTATCTGGTATGTAAATATCTGTTTGCAGCAGAGGCGTCCGTTTACAATAATACTGGTTAATATCTTTACTGATCATCTGCAAATAAAATAATAAAAAACTATAATATTTGCTAGATTGTATGCAATATGTGTAGTAGATGTTAAAATTGTCACGAGTTTTCATTTTTTATTTGGTTCAAACATTAGAATCTGCAAATAATTAAGAAATTATATGTTTGAATCTTTATTATTTTAACAATTGTTAAGTTGCTTACACTGTTTTCTAATGTTTAAGCAACTCGTAGAATAACAGATATTTAGATGTTGATTGTAGTTTGGCAAAAATTCAATTAAAACATTTTGTTTTAATTTTAGACATATCCTATACATTGACTCTGGATGCTGACTTGAGTGATTCAAGGGTGGCTTCAAGAGGACTTTTTAAAAGTAACAATGAGCGCTACCTGAAAGAGTATGCAAACATATCATCTTCGGTCCAATGTGTAGATCGAGAGGTTTATGTTCAGGTAAGGATTCACAGTTGTGTCTTTTTGAGTCTGTTTTGTTTCTTTCGGACTAATTTGTGCAGACTCAGACCTACACTGCTCTTTTTTTTAATCGAACAAACAGGAAACACCAGACTTTCTAAACTCTCTGAGTCTAAAAGTGGAAGTTAAGCAAGAAGATCCAAACAGGAACCCTGTTCTCGACAACATCTCTCCAAAAGCCTTTGAATTCTTTGTAAGTAAAGTTAAAAAAAACAATGATAAAAAAAATCTTCTGTAATAATAAATCCTTTTTTTTTTTTTTTTTTTTGGATAAAGTCCATATTTGATGTACTTACAGTGCAAAAAACACCTTGTCCTGTGCAGCATTTAATGTCCTTTTTCACTTAGTCAAGCATGTCCTGTGTCTTTTATGTATTCAGAAAATAGAAATGAAAGTGCACCAAATAAGAAAGCCATAGGTTTCTTAGAAATAAATGTTCAAACCTATCATCTGCCAATTAATGTTTCAAACCTTTGCTGTTTCAGATTCCTTTCACAAAAGACTGTGGCTCTGATGAAGTGTGTGTTAATGATCTGAAGCTCAGTGTAAAAACAGACAGTCAGGTATCCAGGTAAGAATAACAGCTCATTGCATCCCAGTACAAAGAAAAATGACAGTACTGTTGTGCTGATCTCCTCCATATTTCACTCCTTATCTACCCGTACTGCATACCTGAGAATATTCTATTGTTTAGAGTATTTATTTGCTTGTTTATTAACTTGTCTCAAACTGAAAATGATCAGATTTTACCCAACCAGAGCTGGTGAAGCAACAATTTCAGTAATAATAAGAGATGTTTTGTGAAGATCTATGTGTAATTTTTCCCTGTTCCATCATGATTGTCATGCAGCAGATGTTTCCATTTAAACTGCTGACTGTAAGGATGAGTCATGTGTTAAAACACTGTGTTTGCATCTTCCTCAGGTGCAAATCGCAACATCTCTTCTAGTATTAACCTTAAAGCCCTATAATTTTCTGACAGAGCAACAAGTGTGAACCATTTATTAAGTGTCAAGATGTCATAGAACATTGTGGACATGCAAACACCCTCCACAGTTACCTTCAGCCCCAGGAAAGATGTGGAAAATGGACTTAATAATAAAAATAAATTGCTGCTGCATAATGTCTCACATATTCATGTATATGTAAATGAATGGATCAGCGCAAAAACCTTTATCTCAGCAAATTGTAACAAAAAAAATTGGCGTTTTTTTTAATTAGTCAAAGATACAGTCCGAGTTAAAACTGTATAAACAAACTACTGTGATAAAAATTGATGTGCAAATTTTATCCACATGCATTGAGCACCATGCACTACTCGGTTTTATGGAAAAAGAGTGCCATCTTATGTCATTGATTTAATTTGACTCGCATTCCAAACGCTCATCTTGGAAGGAAGGGTAACAAAACGCTTGTCTAGTTTCTTCTACTGTTACAAAATATATGTGGTGGATTTTTTGAGTGCAATTGGGACTTTGTTGGAAAATACACTTTCCTTTGATGAAACTACTCACTCATGGTGACTGACGTAAAACAAGCAATAAAAAAGTGCCTGGAAACAATGATTGCTACTGAATCTTTCAGCGGAAAAAGTATCCAGATAATCTGGTCAGAACAACAAAGAAACCGGCCAATAAATTCAAAATCAGTCAAAAAAACTAAACTTGAACTGTTGAAGGTTTCTGCAGCTGCAAACGTGAAATCTGAAGAATGACTGTTGTTAATTATTGTTTCAAGTGCCACTAAATGAACATATAAAGTGGTCTGGTCAGACTTTTAAACTTCAAAATATGCATATTAAGTTACTAAACTCACATCAAAGAAGATCAATAAATAAAGTAAGCCGTACCAAAGCTTTTAGAAATACAATAGCTATATCCGCTTCTATATAGCATTTTGAGTGTGGTGCAAAGCTAGGTCAGTTAAAATAAATTATCCTTGTAAAATAAAAGGAACATTTTTCTTTGCAATCCAACTTCACAGTAATACTGAGTAAAGTGTTCTTTTCTCTTCTGTTGTAGCTCTAATCCGTTTCAGGTTAGCGCGAATAATCGAGAACTAAAATTCGAAGTTGTTGTGAAGAATGAAAAAGAGAATGCGTACAACACACAGGTCACAGCCACCTTCTCCAGCAACCTCTACTACTCCTCTGTGTCTCCTGTAAGTATTTAACATTTTTGAGTGTTTAAATTTTTTGTTACTGATATTTTATTGAACTTTTAAAAGCGAACATTTACAACATTAACCTGGGTATACATAATTGTTTATTACTTTGCTTGAACAGTGTCCATTTTTCCAAAACTCTAGAGGTTCCAGGCATTTCCAAAAAATGTGTGAATGATCAACATCTGTCTCTCTACATTCTCTCCAGCATTCATGTTGCTTATTTAATTGTTTGCTTTTTAATTTTGGTGTAATAAAAAATCTTAAAGGAATTTCCAGGCGAATTCTTTCCATGTCAGAAACCTTGTAGTTGTAGGATGGAATTTCCACATGTCTAGCCAATCCATAAATCAATCTTCGTGTTAAATTCCTTTCCCTTTTTGATTTCACTTTTTGGGTTGTGTGCTTATCATTGTACATGGCTTCATATAATGCAGAGATTATCCTAATTCTTGCTCTCTTCCATGGAGGGACCCACCTGAGTTTCTCTTCTATAATAGTCTCTCATTTGTAGTTAATGAAAAAAAATCATGACTGCCTAATTGGTATTTTTGTGTCAAACTTTGGAAGCTTTCTAACCTTCTATTGTTCTCCAGAACACACCAGGCTGTGACTCCCTTAGTTATCCAGTATTTAAAACTGTAGTCTAATGTAGTTGGTATAAATTTTTTTCATTTTGATTTTGCTGCATGTTTTTGAAGATTATATCTCTTGAGCATTTGATGCCATACACTAAATGTATGTATAATTGTTAGATCTAGATTGTTTTTTTGTTTTTTTGTTTTTTATGTTCCTGTATCTGTATTTTGTATTTTCATCTCTTTTTATTTATTTTTTTGTATTATTTGTAAAGTGACCTTGAGTGTCAAGAAAGGCGCTGTTAAATAAAATGTATTATTATTATTATTATTATTAGGCAGCTTTTATTTTGTTCATATGCGTCTTTGTCTCCAATGAGGTTTTGAATTGGTTGTTTCATAGATCCTGTTTCAATAGCTTTCCATTTACCTTTATAATTTGGATTACACTGACAATATTCATATTTAAGTTGTGCTGCATAATAATAGTCTCTTAAATTTGGTAATGTCATCCCTCCTTCCTTTTTGGGTCGCTAAAGAGTTCCATACTTTCCCCGAGGTGTCTTACATTTCCAAATAAATCTGGATATTATTCTATGCCAAGTTACAAATTGTATTTGAGTGACCTCTACTGGCAATGCTTGGAATAGATATAAATATCTGGGTTATATTTTCATTTTTTCATTTCAATCATTCAGCTAAAATCTAATGATAATCTGGCCGATCTTGTGATATCCTTTTGTATATTGGACTTGTATGTAGTTTTTATTATTAATATCAAAAAAGGTCTTGTGTTATTTCAACACCTAGGTATTTGATTTATTCCAATTTCCAATTAAATTTGGAGGCTGTTTTTATACTTTCTAAAGATACTTAATTGAATCTTAGAATTTGGGTTTTTGACATGTTTATTTTATATCCAGACACATATGTTTAAAATAATCCTAGAGATGAATAAATTTAGGTCATAAAGTGTTTGGTTCTTCCAGGAATACAATCACATCATCAGCAAAAAAGCCCTTTTTTATGTTCTACTCCATTATTAAAAACTGCTTTTATTTCCTGACTTTGTCATACTGCTTGCACCAGAGATTCGATAAAAACTGAGGAGAGTGTAGGAGAGAGCCCACATCCCTGTCTAGTGGATCTTTGTAGACTGATTTTATCTGTAAGATTTCCATTTATTTTAATTCTAGCAGTTGGCTGACCGTAAAACGTTTGAACTATTCCAATTGATTGATCATTAAACCCTGTTTTTCCCAAGACTTGATACAAAAAGTTCAGAGTAAAATAGTTTAAAGCCTTTTCTGCATCTATACTGAGCAAAACTCTTCTCCTTTTCTCTCTCTGTGCCCTCTCTGTTTCATGTAGAGTTTTTCAAATTTTATCATGTGTTTGGCGTCCATGTATAAACCCTTTCTGATCTTCATCAATTAACTCTGATACAAATGTATTTATTCTTTTGGAAATAATTGATGTATTTAATTTAATGTCATGTTTAAAACTGAAATTGGACCATAATTAGCACAGCAGTCCTTGTTTTTACCTGGTTTTGGAATAACAGATATTATCGCTTTAGACCACAATGATGGCGTTGAATTTTCTTTTAGGGTGCAGCTTTAATATCTATATAGGATTGATATCAAATCATTCCTAAACATTTTGTATCATTCAGCTCGAAAACCTTCGCTCTCTAATGATTGAGTGTTTAAGTTTACTCACTAATCATAAGTGACTAGTTGTTTAATCATGTTTATACTGATAAGAGCAAAACAACTGAAATCAACTTTGCATTAATTAAACTAGTAGTCACGTTCTGTAAAAGTGTATCCCTTATATTCTGGTAATGGACCGTCTATTTCCAGATAGATGGAGTCAAATGCACATCAACACCGAAAGATACAGTCAGCTGTCAGGTGGGATATCCAGTATTAAAGAAAGACCAGGAGGTAAATATTATTACTGTTTTACTATCTGGTTGTATTTTGCATCAGTTTAAATTTCTCAAACATCAAAGATTAACACCATGTTATCTCATTACAGGTTAAATTTAAGCTCACATTTGATTACAGTTTTGATAATCTGCAAGAAAAGGCAGAAGTGACATTTGAGGCCAAGAGGTACAAAGATTGAAAGCCTTTTAATCTTTAAATGACTTTCTATAAGCTAATGATGAGATGTGTGTATATTTTGCAGTGATGGCAAGGAGGAAAATCCTTCTGACAATACTGTTCATATATCCTTCCCTGTGCGATATGACACAGGGGTGGCAATATCCTGGTAAGGCTGTATTTTTTTCTCAGTGTATTATGGATTTAGAGAACGGTAGCATGAAGCATTTTATTTTTCTTTCATTTTGTTCTGCAGGTGGTCAAATATCAACTTTTATGTGGCAAACTCAACCAGTGAAGTGGTCACAACGGTGAAAACTCTGGATGACATTGGCCCAGAGTTTAATTTTTCAGTCAAGGTGAATTTACCAGATCCACCTTACAAAGTTATATTGTCTCATTTTTTTTTATTGTATTAATTTAGCAACTAATGCAAACTGTGTTCAAAGGTCTCAACAGGTCTTTTCCCTGTCAGCCTCCTTTATCTTAATATAAATCTGCCAATAGAAACAAAGGGTGGTAATCATCTCCTGTATCTAACAAGCGTGGAGACACAACCTGTGAGTGCTATGATTCTACAATTAAGAAAATTTTAGTGATTTCAATATTATTAAAGTAATGTATACAAAAATCTATATATTTTTTGTACTTATGTATTTTGATAGAGTTTGATAACTATACCATCTTCGCATACAGGGAGGATCTTTCAGCTGTGACACCAGGCAAGTGGATCCTCTGCAGATTGGTGTGAAAAACCATCCGGTTACCTTCTCAGATGAGAGTCTCGGAGGTATAAAGAAACTGGTAAGTCATTTCATCTTTTATATATTTCTCTCAATGCTTATGCTGTCTCAAAGTTGTAGTTAAAAAAAATTATGGTTGTGTTTTCTACCTAAGTCTAAATCTGCCTTCTTTTCTGATTAGTTGTACAGGAATAGAACATCTCTTCCATAAATAGAAGTTTTTCCTCAATTCTTGTGTACAAAAGTATTAGTGTCCGCATTTGATCAGCTTATATCAACAAGCATCAATTTGTTCTATTGGGATTTTTTTTTAAAAGGCAAAAAAAAATGCATGATAGGACTAAAACAATTGAATAATTAATTGTGATTAATGACTTATTGAAATAAGCATCAACTAATTTAGTAATCGATTCATGGTTAACTGGAGTGTAGAGACTCTAAAACATGCCTTAAGCTGACAGAGTGACCCGCTTAGAGGGTAATTATACCATAGTTTTAAAAATAGGAAAAAAAATTAATCTGTTAATATTCTCTACTGTACCCACTACTCCTGGAGTGGGAAAAAATGTGTTTCACCTGCTTTAATTCTCTAAAAAGGTCTTCTGCTGTCTGGTTATTAATCAATTGAACAGAAAAAAATTAACAAATTAATTGACTAGTAAAATAACCGTTTCTAGCAGTCTTAGTGTATAGTTATAAACAAAGGGAAAAAGTGTTTTTTAACTTTATTTCCCATTGATTTGATTGAATCCACTACTATAAAATCTAGTAAAAATCTAGCTCTTTTCTGATGGGTAACATGTTTCCTAATTGATATTAGTGAACAAAAAAAAAAAAATAATTGATTTGTTGAAAGTAGGCCATAAATGGCTCTGCTTTTACTGATCAAACAAACATCACCCTGAATAAACCACTTTTACAATGAAACCGGATGGTGGCAGCATCATGCTGTGGAGGGGATTGTTTGTCAGCCGGTATAGGAAGGTTGGAGTTTTTGAAAGGATAAAGCCAAATATAGGGCAAAAAAAAAAAGGCCTGCTTTACATTCGAGTGGTTCAGATCAAAGTACAGTGATATTTGAGTGGCCAAATCAAGGTAAAGCCTTAAAAAAAAAAAAAAAAAAACACGTAATCGCAATCAATTCAGTCTCTAGCTGTATGAAAGCCAGACATGTTCTTAGGGACTGTAAATCTTAATCTGAAAGTAAACACCGGCTGAGATGGGATGTATCAAATCAAAATTTACTGCAGTGTAAAAATGTTACCAGAAGACACAGCTTGACTTGTTTGAATTTAAAAAGAAAATGTAGTCAATTTTTTTTTTCCTGGCAACTTTACCACTAGAGGGTGCTACAATAACAATCTGCTTATTATCTCAATATTTGGCTTGCAGGATTCTGTTTGTTGTTTTTTGCTTGTAAATGTTTCCAAATTGGCCCAATTTAGTCCTCATTGTTATTCCATTTATTTAAATATTTTACTTATATTTATTTTCTTTTTTTTCTTACCTGACAGGACTGTAAAAGTGCAAAATGTGAGAAAATACAGTGCATCCTCAAAGACATAGAAATCAACAGAGATTATCTAGTAAAGGTTAAAACAAGAATTTGGAACGGGACATTTATAACGGTAAAACTTCTGTCTTTTTTGTCTACCATTTTTAAATTAATTTGATTTTATTACATTTCTGTTAACTAACATTTTACTGACCTCTGTAACCCATTATTTTTGCCATGACAGGCTTCCTATCAGAGCACTGTACTGACCTCCAGCCTGGATGTGGAGACCTCCAACCCAGATCTGCTTATGATCAAGCACAAGCATCTCGATGTAAGTTCAAAATTTCATGTTATCCATTGTCAAAGAGACGTGGTATCAAGTGTTGCTTATTTGCCCACAGTCTGTTAGATCAAATTAGAGAGACCTTATAAAAACCCTCTGTGTACAGGTGGGGGTGACATTCAGCAAACCTGGAGGGAAAGCTGATGTTCCAGTTGGTGTCATAGTAGGTAGCGTCATAGGTGGACTAGTGCTGCTGGCTCTGGCTGTTGGACTGCTTTATAAGGTAAACACTCATTTTCATTTTATTTAAGATGGTATGAAACAAATTAGTATTCATAGAACAGTGCATATTTCTGCAAAATAATTCTCTAAACAAATAAAAAAGTGACATTCCACAATTCGCAGTGTTCTTTACACCTAATGGCCAAGAGCTGCTAATTAGCTCTTCAAGTAATCTCAAACTTCTTTTCAGGGCTTTCTAAAAGTAATTTCAGAAATTTACTTTAGTGTTGGAGTGTTTTTTTGTTTTTTTAGAACTACATTTTGCTAAATGATCAAGGATAAAACAATTTTTAGACATGTACTTCTTATTGGGAGCTACTAATATAATCAGAGATGGGAAGTAACGAAGTACAAATACTTCGTTACTGTACTCAAGTAGATTTTTCTGATATTTTTACTTTACTTTACTACTTATTTTTATACTGTCTTTTTACTTCTACTCCTTACATTTTTACACAAATATCTGTACTTTCTACTCCTTACATTTAAAAAAATTGGCTCCTTACTTTAGTTTTGAATCATTTCAATGGAGTTACCGTTATTATTTTTCACGTCATCAATACCAAATTCAATTTAATTGGATGGGAATCTGTTGCATTTGACGCACCACTACAAGATGAATCGAAATATTTGGCGGTATTCATTCGCGGCAAATCATTGCAGCTTGGTGGCGGTGGCGTTAGCATAGTAGTATGGACGACGAGATGATTGAAAATGAAAACAACGGAGATCTAGTCCTATTGGCAGACATCCATTTAAAATGTAGGCAACGGCATGAAAAAAGTGGTTTCTACTTTTACTTTTATACTTTAAGTAAATTTACAAGCCTGTACTTTGTTACTTTTACTTGAGTAAAGAAGTTTAATCAGTACTTCCACTTTTACCAGAGTATTTTTTAACACAACTATCTGTACTTTTTCTCAAGTACAGAAAATGAGTACTTTTGCCATCTCTGCATATAATGTTCCTTGATTACCTATATCCATAATAGCTATAATAAATATAATACAGTTGAGGCAAATTATAATATATATATATATATATATATATATATATATATATATATATATATATATATATATATATATATATATATATATATATATATATATATATATATATATATATATATATGCTCTTACTTTCCACATCTTTTCTAGCTCCTCTTTCAGCCCTTGGTATTTCTCAAGCTTCTCGTGTTCTTTCTTCTTGATGTTGCTGTCGCTTTATATATATATATATATATATTATATATATATATATATAATATACTGTTTCACGAGGCTTGGTACTAAAACTGAAATAAAGTGCATTTTTACTGAGTTAAGTTTAAAGAAAGTAATTAATCTCCATGTTTTTACTCTCTAGTTTGGATTTTTCAAAAGAAAGTACCAGCAGCTTCAGAAGGAGGACGGTGAGGACAGACAGAACCATGCTGACGAAGTTCTGTAAAGAGAAACCCCTCAGCCTTCTCTCTCTGCACAGATCAGGTGTTGTTTGACACATCTTGAGTGCAGTTAGATCACAACTCAGTCACTGGATCTCAGGCACTTTAAGGAAACAGAAGCTTGAAAGTTTAGGGATGAATGAGATTCAGTTTTTTTTTTCTTTTACAGAGGTCTATTTGGTATTTTACTTTCCTTTGTGAACTATAGCAATCATTAATAACTATGCACTGATTCTGATAAAGCGTTCACAGTTTTTTTTTCCCAGTATAAGTATTACAGTCCATTTTTGAGGGCTGTGGGTGAATTTTACAATAAGGCATCTGGGGTTTTACACTGTAGCTGCTTCTTATTTATGATTTTTATTGTTTGTTTTCTTACTTATTTTTCTATACGTTTGTCAAAGTTTGGTTATATCTGGGAATAAAACTTAACATCTGACTCTCAGGGTTACTTTTGTATTAAATTTCTAAGATTATTGGTTTAATAAGCAAGACTGAGAATAAAAATACAAAAAACTAAGCCTTTAAATAAATGAATCTAATTGCATTTATATCGTCTTTTCGTTTTCAAGAGAAGAGGAATGAGCCTGTGTCACATCATATTTTTATTCCCCAGAATGAGTTAACCACTGAGTCTTAATAACAGTTCCTTGAAAAAATTACATTTGGACTGAGAGTAGCAGTTGTATTTTTCTAACACATTCAGTTTAAGATTCAAGCTTCTGCTACAAAAGACGGTTTATTTTAGAACTTTATAATGAGCACACCCTTTATGTCATACCTATATTTATTTTTACTTTTTGTACTTTAAGAGCTAACTTTATTATTTCTTTCGTAAATGCAGATTTGGAGCTCAACATACTGCTATTGGTCATACTTGTGGTACTTGTTTTTTAATCATCAGTGGTATAACTTATCTATTTGTTGATGAGTCTTGATAATATTTTTTAACTAAGTTAATAAAGCTACTGATTATTAAAGTAGTCAAAAAATATTTTAATAATATAGTTATTAAAAAGTAATCCCTTCTATTGTTGCAGCGCTGAGCTCTGCATCATCTACACTTCGTGTTTCACTCCTCTCCATGCAAACTGTGTATATCGAAGCTTAAAGCTTCAGGTGTATATTATCTGTAATGTTTTTTTTTTTTTAGATGGCTATACTTGTAAAATTATTTTACTGGTATGAAAACGGTACAAATTTGTGTAAAGCTAGCCCATATTTTTTATTAGGTGTTGTTTTTTTTTTTATTGAATTCCTTTTTCATTTTTATGATTTAATGTTCTAATCCCAAACATTTTGTTTTTATGAACTGTAAGCAAAAAAAACAAAAACCATTAACATTTGAAAAATTCAGATTCCGTGTAATACATCTATGTTTCACATTGTGAATTGAGAAAGTGAAATAAATGATTTTTACATATATATTGGTATGTGTGTGTGTTGTGCTTACATATACATATACACTATATTGCCAAAAGTATTTGCTCACCCGTCCAAATTATTGGAATCAGGTGTTCCAATCACTTCCATGGCCACAGGTGTATAAATTCAAGCACCTAGGCATGCAGACTGTTTTTACAAACATTTGTGAAAGAATGGGTCGCTCTCAGGAGCTCAGTGAATTCCAGCGTGGAACTGTGATAGGATGCCACCTGTGCAACAAATCCAGTCGTGAAATTTCCTCGCTCCTAAATATTCCACAGTCAACTGTCAGCTGTATTATAAGAAAATGGAAGTGTTTGGGAACGACAGCAACTCAGCCACGAAGTGGTAGGCCACGTAAACTGACGGAGCGGGGTCAGCGGATGCTGACGCGCATAGTGCGAAGAGGTCGCCAACTTTCTGCAGAGTCAATCACTACAGACCTCCAAACTTCATGTGGCCTTCAGATTAGCTCAAGAACAGTGCGCAGAGAGCTTCATGGAATGGGTTTCCATGGTCGAGCAGCTGCATCCAAGCCATACATCACCAAGTGCAATGCAAAGCGTCGGATGCGGTGGTGTAAAGCACGCCGCCACTGGACTCTAGAGCAGTGGAGACGCGTTCTCTGGAGTGACGAATCGCGCTTCTCCATCTGGCAATCTGATGGACGGGTCTGGGTTTGGCGGTTGCCAGGAGAACGGTACTTGTCTGACTGCATTGTGCCAAGTGTAAAGTTTGGTGGAGGGGGGATTATGGTGTGGGGTTGTTTTTCAGGAGCTGGGCTTGGCCCCTTAGTTCCAGTGAAAGGAACTCTGAATGCTTCAGCATACCAAGACATTTTGGACAATTCCATGCTCCCAACTTTGTGGGAACAGTTTGGAGCTGGCCCCTTCCTCTTCCAACATGACTGTGCACCAGTGCACAAAGCAAGGTCCATAAAGACATGGATGACAGAGTCTGGTGTGGATGAACTTGACTGGCCTGCACAGAGTCCTGACCTCAACCCGATAGAACACCTTTGGGATGAATTAGAGCGGAGACTGAGAGCCAGGCCTTCTCGTCCAACATCAGTGTGCGACCTCACAAATGCGCTTCTGGAAGAATGGTCAAAAATTCCCATAAACACACTCCTAAACCTTGTCGACAGCCTTCCCAGAAGAGTTGAAGCTGTTCTAGCTGCAAAGGGTGGACCGACGTCATATTGAACCCTATGGATTAGGAACGGGATGTCACTTAAGCTCATATGTGAGTCAAGGCAGGTGAGCAAATACTTTTGGCAATATAGTGTATGTATACTATATGTATGCTTGTATTTGTATTTGCAGGGTTTTGAAACAAGGTGGCAGCAAAAAACAGGCAGTAGTTTCACTTAAGAAACCACTGATCCATGTAACTTTATACACTTTTTAAATAATATATTGCCATTTTTCTCCAGTGTAATTTATGCCTCTGCTGTTTATCATTGGAATATCCTCTTTAGAAGCCGTGTGTCTTCTAGGAACACCGTGTTGACATTTCTATCTTAAACTAACAATTTCTTTAAAATTGATTACCATGTTCTCCTACTGTAAGGGTTATTCTCTCCCTTGACACGCCTGGAATGTGTTTCTGACTGTTTTCCTTCTCATAAAGTCAGCACCCGCAACCAGCAGTCTTTACCATTAATTTCTTTGGACCTAGGCAAATGGAATATGCCATTTGTCTCTAATAAATAGCATATTTCTGTAGGAGCTTGGGTTTGGAGTGTCTCCTCATCAGAGGGGGTATGCAGAGTTTGATAAACTGCTAAGCTGCAATGTTTCACAATTACTCACACGGTGCAGTGTTGTGAAACAGCTGTTAGCTTCTATGTATAGGTGTACAGGGAGCGATGAGGAAATACTTGATGAAATGAGATACAGCAAATGTTTTTGAGCACTTTGGCGAGTTCATCCTTCTGGGGTTTTCTTCACATGACTGGCAGCTATGGGGCCAAGAAAACGGCCCCCACTACAGTGGAATGATTGCTGCTGAATTGCTGCAGTATAAATGTAAATCAGAGATGTTATTCCATGATTTTCTTTTACGTTGACCTTCATTTGTACTTTCCCAAAGTTAATCCACATTTTTCTTACTCTAAGGCTTCTAAGATAAAGATTGCTTTCAGGAAATGAACTAACTTATTGTTAACACAATAGGTTTCATCTTTTTTGCAGATGATTAATGTGAATTTCTCCTACAAGCAGAAGAGATTAAGTATATTGCTGTCTTTTACCAGACCAAAAATGGGGTGAAACAGGATGGCTGGGCAGATCTGGACTTCATCTTCAGTAATGTTGACACTTCTTTTGTCAGTCATCCTTAATAAAGATCTAAGCAAACTTGCAAAGCTCAGTAATGAGACATGACTCCCCTCCACAGGGAACAGAGTAAGGAGGTGGTTGATTCCCCCAGAGGAAGTTGAGTGTAGAGCCAGTACTCTTTTCCATCAAAAGTAGTTGGTTAAGAGGATCTATACCCCTCTTTTTTTAGGAACACATTAGGAACTTGTCACCGCTGGAAAAGACTGTCGAAATGTAAACGCAATAATGGAACGGCGGATTTCCAGATCTGTTATGAAGTTCATCCTTTCATGTCATATATTTAAATATGCAGTTATCAGCTGTTTTAGGGTTTGACAGTCGTTTTTCTTGCCTCACATTTAACATGGCGTATCATACATTATGTCTGAGAACTGAGGAACAGTGAGTCAAACACGTGGCTTTAAGATAGAGATGAAGAAAAAAAGTTTCAGCCAAGACCAGAGAAGTGCAGCACCCCTCAATGGATCCCCTACAAGTTTGCAATGGATTGCAACCATACAACTTTAAATATTTAGTTGTTTTTTTTTGTGGAAAATTAACAGTAGGTGGTATTAGACTAGGACTAGGAGCGCCTAACTTTCAGTGCAGTTACAACTTGATTTATGCTCAGGTAACTTTGATCTTCCATTTGCTTATATGTTTTTCATGATTTCTGTTCAAAAGCCAAATTTCACTGAGGCAGTTCCAGAAGGTGCTTAAAGGGCCGCTAGATAATCATGGGGCATAAATTAACTATACAATCTGCAAGTTTTGGGAATTGCCTTTTAATGTGGGGCTAAAAAAAAATAGCCATTACATTTGTTATATGCTACTCCGTTTATGACAGGGTAAAGATGTGTAAGGACATTAGAAAGCATTTAAAAACCTTCAATATTACAAAGACTTTAATATCATGAGTCATTTGTGTGAGTGAACAAAAATTTTATCAAGGTTAAGAAATTCAAACTTTTATAAAGCTTTTCTGGTTAAAATGACTTTTACTCAAAATTGGTTAGTCTGGCTTAGTAACAATGCTGGGTTCAGAGGACTGTTACTGCGAAACAAGTTTCAGACCATTGGGGAAAAAACAACTTTTATAGTTTTATAGGACTTTTAAACTCATTGTAATGGTTTTAAATTCCATCACATGACAAATATTTAAAATTTGAGCTCAGGTCTATCCAACTGATTTTAATAAAGTCCACAACACTTGATTTGATCTTTTGATAATTTTCCTGAGGTACAACCATGGCCTTAGAGTCTCACGCAGGAGGTCAGAGGGGCTAAACTGCATCCTTCTTTGTTAACGAAGGAACAAGAAAAATGTCATGTCCAAATGTAAAGAACTGATGGGAAATTAAGCTAATTCATTTATCAGTAGGAATGGAGTATAAGCCCAACTTCAGATTAAGCATATATATTTCCCAACCATACCTCTGTAACGTGAAGCAGACGTGTCTTAAGCATCACAACAATGATCCAGTAAGTCCACCTAGAAGCAAATGCAGCCAATAAGTATAGCAAACAGCAGCCAAAATATGTGTTGGGTTGGGTTTTTTGTTTTTTTAGATTTCTATTACTGCTACAACCTTTTATATCAATATGTCATTAAGCATTAGTATTGCTTCTTAGTTTCTCCTGTGCTCCTCTAAACAGGCATAAATTAATATTGTGTCCGTCTGTAGAAAAGGTCCACCTGTAAAAATCAGGATAAAGGATAAATGGGTCTTCGTCAACAGGGAATATTAATGTAAATATCTGGGCTTTTCTTTTTACAATAAACACATTTTCTTCATAGTTGTTTATGATGCTATGTTTTACCACTATTAAGGATCAACCAAATTCAGCTGAGTCAGTGATTATGCTCCTCTAGGTTTTAATCTCTAGGCCAAGTGCTATTCTCTATTTCCATGATTCCATTCAAGTAAATCAGCAGGAAATAAAGTTACTTCCCACAGCTACGCTGATCAAATAAGCTCTCTCTGTGCCTCAACAAGATAATTCCCAACAGTAGTCTTGCTTATGTGCTTGTGGTTAAAGGTATTAGTAAAATCCTGGAGAGCAATCAAGTGTTCTTCTTTACTTGATATTGAAATTAATGTGAAGAGCCCCTCACTTTGCATGAAATATGTGCAACACTTCTGGACCTAGATTCACACATTTAAACTTAAAACCCTTTCATGAAGCAAATATAGATAAAAACATGTCAAAATGCCTTAAAAAGGACTATCAGTTTTTGTTCATCAAAAGATTTTTAGAGATAACCAAAATCTCTAATTCTTTTAGAGATTCTGATAATGAACACGAGAAATGGCCTTATGGGTTGAAATGGGTTATGTATTTCCAAGTCAGTTCAGTCTAAGAGTCCAAGTGCATAAATTCCAAACTGTTCAAGTTAAAACAGTGTAGTTAATTTTAGTTTATTGTGCAGATTTGTTAAAAAAAAATTTATTTTGCAGTAAAACCCATTAGATTGCATTGAGTCGTTGGCCTGCAGCATTTTCCTTTCAAGATGACCATATCCAGGGAGTGGATAGGCTCTTGCATTGTGGTGTTGACTTTGCAGGAAAGGTGGAAAGACAAACTCCTCTTTAACAAGAAGAAACCCAAACCAGAACGCTACCACTGATGAAGGTTAAAAGTTCTGATGAACTATTGAACTACTAAATTTAAAAGCTGTTATCCTCTCAGTGTTGTTGTAAATCTTTCTTAACAACTTAATTTTCTTCACATTTGATTGATGGTCAAAGCAAAACATTAAACATTGGCTTCTTGTAGGCAAACAGAAAGGATCAGTTATACAGAGATTATGTGGTCACCTGCACCATTGAAAGGAGTGGAAACTGAATCACCAATCACAGTAGTAGTTTTACCATATCTGAATGTTCAATACATCTGCTAAAACCAGTAAAGATTCAAAAATCTGTAGTCGGGGAATGGGAAAAAGGTGACAAAAAGGCTTTTAGAGGGACATGACATAAAAGAAAAACAAGCTTCAAATAACTTGTAATAATTTAGATTTAAGCTAATCCTGTTGCTGTAAGCCTCAGTGGTATCACCCACAATAAATCCAAGTGCAAGTCCACTAAATCTAAGTTAGGCAGCCTTAACATTTTTGATAGCAGTGCCAGATTCTTGGGGGACACTCTTGACAAAGACCTTTCTTTAAAACGGTCCGCCTTTCACCTGTAAAATCACTTAAAAATGTTGTGCATCTTCCATTAAATGTGGCATGCAGACTATTCTGTTGCATTTGAGCTTTGGATATTGAATTCATGTTCATCCTGGATAGTGCACTAAGGGGTTCTGACCCGTGAAAAGCATCACATTTCTCTTCTTATTTCTTTGCCTACCCTTGATACTCTTTAAATTTATTACCAAATTTTTCTTATTGCATTCAACGCACAAATTATCCCAAAACCATCCTACCTGTTAGATGTACACCTTTCTGACCAGCAGAGGTAGGTAGAGTATCCAAAAATTTGACACAAGTAAGAGTAGCACTGCTAAATCATCAGAAGGAAAATCCAAGAGTAAAAAAAAAGAATTTGGTAAAAACGGTTACTCAGGTGCTGAGTAACTCATGACATTGTATTTTTAGGATTATTCACTAAGAACAGTCAAAAGTCTGGGTACAACCTGGACAGGTCGCCACTCCTTCAATATTACAAAGATTTTAATATCATGAGTCATTTGTGTGAGTGAACAAAAATTTCATCAAGGTTAAGAAATTCAAACTTTTATAAAGCTTTCCTGGTTAAAATGACTTTTACTCAAAATTGGTTAGTCTGGCTTAGTTATACAATGCTGGGTTCAGAGGACTGTTACTGCGAAACAAGTTTCAGACCATTGGGGAAAAACAACTTTTATAGTTTTATAGGACTTTTAAACTCATTGTAATGGTTTTAAATTCCATCACATGACAAATATTTAAAATTTGAGCTCAGGTCTATCCAACTGATTTTAATAAAGTCCACAACACTTGATTTGATCTCTAGATAATCTTCCTGAGGTACAACCATGGCCTTAGAGTCTCACGCAGGAGGTCAGAGGGGCTAAACTGCATCCTTCTTTGTTAACGAAGGAACAAGAAAAATGTCATGTCCAAATGTAAAGAACTTATGGGAAATTAAGCTAATTCATTTATCAGTAGGAATGGAGTATAAGCCCAACTACAGATTAAGCATATATATTTCCCAACCATACCTCTGTAACGTGAAGCAGACGTGTCTTAAGCATCACAACAATGATCCAGTAAGTCCACCTAGAAGCAAATGCAGCCAATAAGTATAGCAAACAGCAGCCAAAATATGTGTTGGGTTGGGTTTTTTGTTTTTTTAGATTTCTATTACTGCTACAACCTTTTATATCAATATGTCATTAAGCATTAGTATTGCTTCTTAGTTTCTCCTGTGCTCCTCTAAACAGGCATAAATTAATATTGTGTCCGTCTGTAGAAAAGGTCCACCTGTAAAAATCAGGATAAAGGATAAATGGGTCTTCGTCAACAGGGAATATTAATGTAAATATCTGGGCTTTTCTTTTTACAATAAACACATTTTCTTCATAGTTGTTTATGATGCTATGTTTTACCACTATTAAGGATCAACCAAATTCAGCTGAGTCAGTGATTATGCTCCTCTAGGTTTTAATCTCTAGGCCAAGTGCTATTCTCTATTTCCATGATTCCATTCAAGTAAATCAGCAGGAAATAAAGTTACTTCCCACAGCTACGCTGATCAAATAAGCTCTCTCTGTGCCTCAACAAGATAATTCCCAACAGTAGTCTTGCTTATGTGCTTGTGGTTAAAGGTATTAGTAAAATCCTGGAGAGCAATCAAGTGTTCTTCTTTACTTGATATTGAAATTAATGTGAAGAGCCCCTCACTTTGCATGAAATATGTGCAACACTTCTGGACCTAGATTCACACATTTAAACTTAAAACCCTTTCATGAAGCAAATATAGATAAAAACATGTCAAAATGCCTTAAAAAGGACTATCAGTTTTTGTTCATCAAAAGATTTTTAGAGATAATCAAAATCTCTAATTCTTTTAGAGATTCTGATAATGAACACGAGAAATGGCCTTATGGGTTGAAATGGGTTATGTATTTCCAAGTCAGTTCAGTCTAAGAGTCCAAGTGCATAAATTCCAAACTGTTCAAGTTAAAACAGTGTAGTTAATTTTAGTTTATTGTGCAGATTTGTTAAAAAAAATTTCTGTTGCAGTAAAACCCATTAGATTGCATTGAGTCGTTGGCCTGCAGCATTTTCCTTTCAAGATGACCATATCCAGGGAGTGGATAGGCTCTTGCATTGTGGTGTTGACTTTGCAGGAAAGGTGGAAAGACAAACTCCTCTTTAACAAGAAGAAACCCAAACCAGAACGCTACCACTGATGAAGGTTAAAAGTTCTGATGAACTATTGAACTACTAAATTTAAAGCTGTTATCCTCTCAGTGCTGTTGTAAATCTTTCATAACAACTGAATTTTCTTCACATTTGATTGATGGTCAAAGCAAAACATTAAACATTGGCTTCTTGTGGGCAAACAGAAAGGATCAGTTATACAGAGATTATGTGGTCACCTGCACCATTGAAAGGAGTGGAAACTGAATCACCAATCACTGTAGTAGTTTTACCATATCTGAATGTTCAATACATCTGCTAAAACCAGTAAAGATTCAATAATCTGTAGTCGGGGAATGGGAAAAATGTGACAAACAGGCTTTTAGAGGGACATGACATGAAAGAAAAACAAGCTTCAAATAACTTGTAATAATTTAGATTTAAGCTAATCCTGTTGCTGTAAGCCTCAGTGGTATCACCCACAATAAATCCAAGTGCAAGTCCACTAAATTAAAGTTAGGCAGCCTTAACATTTTTGATAGCAGTGCCAGATTCTTGGGGGACACTCTTGACAAAGACCTTTCTTTAAATCGGTCCGCCTTTCACCTGTAAAATCACTTAAAAATGTTGCGCATCTCCCATTAAATGTGGCATGCAGACTTTTCTGTTGCATTTGAGTTTTGGTTATTGAATTCATGTTCATCCAGGATAGTGCACTAAGGGGTTCTGACCCGTGAAAAGCATCACATTTCTCTTCTTATTTCTTTCCCTACCCTTGATACTCTTTAAATTTATTACCAAATTTTTCTTATTGCATTCAAAGCACAAAATATCCCAAAACCATCCTACCTGTTAGATGTACACCTTTCTGACCAGCAGAGGTAGGTAGAGTATCCAAAAATTTGACGCAAGTAAGAGTAGCACTGCTAACTCATCAGAAGGAGAATCCAAGAGTAAAAAAAAAGTATTTGGTAAAAAAGGTTACTCAGGTGCTGAGTAACTCATGACATCTGTATTTTAAGGATTATTCACTAAGAACAGTCAAAATTCTGGTATTTTAAAGTCTAATTAAATAAATGAAACTCATAATTAAAGCAATTTAAAGATATGAACCCCTGGCAGAAGACGAAATTTTCTAAACCAATTTTTTTTTTACATGAAGCTTATAAGCCGAGTACTTCCAGTGACTATTTACCACTTACTGTGCATAAGCTCAACCTCCAAATTTAACACCTGATATAAAGTAAGCTTATATACGAAAAGGAATTATAATTTTGGCATAGACATTAATTGTTGGTCATTGCCTGGAGAACTATTGTTTTAAATAAGCTTGTTGGTCTGTTAGGGTTATTTACTCTGAAAAGAGTAGCCAAACAGTTTACTCAATTAAGGGTGATAATAATAATCCACTAATATGTTAATAAGGTAAATGTAAAATGTATGAGACAGTAAAACTACATATAAACAAGTAAATGTTACCAGTTACACATCTTTGCTGACTAGCCTACAGCCTACTCTGCTCCCAACAATGAAGTCTATTTGCCATGCATGATCTGCTCTAGAATCAGCTTGTTCTGGGGTTGTCAAAACATTTCCAGTTAAAAGTGCTTTTATTCAGTATTTATCCATTCGTTCTGCACATTTTACTGCATGGTTTAATGTAACCATCCAGTTGATTGAATCGCCTTGTAACACTTTTTCTTTTCTTTATTTTCCATTATTTAACATGATTGTGTTAGATAGCAAAGGGATCATGTAAGACACTCATATTTACTTTTAAAAGTCACAGTATGAGTTTGAACCAGATTTCAATTCAATTCAGTTTATTTATTCATCCATCCATCCATTTTCTGTCACTCTTATCCCAAGTAGGGATGTGAGGGGTGCTGGTCAGGTACACCCTGGACAGGTCGCCACTCCATTGCAGGGAAACACAGAGACAAACAGAGAAACCAATTAACCTAACAGTCAGTTTGGACTGTTGGAGGAAGCCAGAGTACCCGGAGAGAACCTACGTATGCTCAGGAAGAACATGCAAGCTGCAGAAAGACCCTAATACTGGGCCGGGCCTTCTTGCTGCAAGGCGGCAGTGCTACCCACTGCTCCACTAAGCTCCCTTTATTTATATAGCGCCAGTTCACAATACATGACATCTCAAGGCTCTTTACAATTCAACCAGATCATCCAGTCAAATTGATTCAAAGTTTTCTATCTAAGGAAAACCAGTTGCTCACATCGACTTGTTAACTCAAATGCAATCCCTCACACTAAGCATGCTTGTAGCGACAGTCGAGAGGAAAAACTCCCTTTTTACAGGAAGAAACCTCCAGCAGAAACAGACTCAGTGTGAGCGGCCATCTACCGAGGCCGACTGAGGTTCAAGGAGACAGAAGCAGAGATAGAAAAGGCAGCTGTAAACCAGCTCTGTCCAGGAAACGCACAGGCAGGCAGACAAGTTCCGAGCCAGCTCCCATGTTGGAGGATGAAGAGAGCACATCCAGCCAGTCACAGTCAGAGAAACAGGACCACACCTAAAAACAGGCCGATCTCCAACATCTATAAACAAAGGTGTTGATGGCAGCAGCACAGCTGATATTTCTCTCCAGGATGGTGTCACAGCCAAAAGGGGACAGACCAGATGTAGCTACTATGAGAAAAAGCAGAGAGAGCATAACATTGGAGATTGTACTAAAAGATCCTCCAGAGTGGGAGAAGACTGATAGAAAGAAGCAGAATGATGGAAAAGGGGGTCCCTATGTCCTCCAGCAGTCTAAGCCTATAGCAGCATAACTATAGAGATAGCTCAGGATAACCTGAGCCTCTCTAACTATAAGCTTTATCAAAAAGGAAAGTTTTAAGCCCACCCTAAATAGCAGGGTTCAGAACTAGAAGAACTGACTGAAATCTGTGCACACCTATTAAGAAGAAGAGCAAATAAAATTAGTGGTAAATATAATTGAATGAAACAAAAAATAATTGAAAAATGCAACACTACTAAACGTTTGTAAAAGAATGGAATCTGGACAGTGTTTTTGTTGGGTTTGTGTGAATATTTCCTAATAAAAAAAAGAGAGAGAGAGAGAGAGACACTTGACATCTTGCAGTGCTGACATGGAGTATGATCACACTGTCCTCTACCTGACTGCTGGTTAAACACCCAGATAATAAACTCCCCGATGTCTGGTTCTCGCTGCGCTCTTTACGCATGAGAGCTGTGACCAGGATTCCGCTGAAGAGGTCGCGCAAGGACTTCCTGAAGGGGTACCGTGTGTGTGTGCGTCCGTGTGAGTGGAGACCTGTCTGTGTGTGAGCTTCATTCAGTGAAATGCAACACCCCTGTTCTCCTCCGTCTGATGCCTTCCTCGGAAACAGGTTTGATTGTATTTAAAAGTTTGACCCGGGGGAGAAACCCAAACAACTGTCTGATCTAATATTAGCAGCGCGGCTGGTTGCAGACTACTATGAGGTCTATTATTGTCCGAGGATCGGATGTGCTACTGAAGGCAACGCTCACCATAAGATTTGCACTTCACTGGCCGCAGCTGAAGGATAGAAATAGCAGTTTTCTCCAAGTGATGGATTTAAAATATGATAATATAGTGTGACCCTGTATAACTTCTTGGCCTATTTCATTTTAAAGCAATAATATATATTAATATATAATTTATTATTAATATTTTATTATTATAATGATTTATTTTATGCAATGATAAATCATTATTATTATTATTATTATTATTATTATTGTAAAATACTGGCTATAAATTAGTATCAAATCAATAATTATCTATACTTAAGAAGAAAATACAGAGATTTTAATAAATGCATTGCACTTCATCCAAATTCCTATCCATATATTTTGGCTGGCATCTTAAATTTCCCAGCAAATCTGCCTCCATCCTGTTCCGTTTTCCATAGTACATTTCCGTGTTCTTCTGTTCTCACAGGAAGAGAAAGTTTACTCGTGTGTCACCTGATTGGGATTGAAAGAACTTTGGTAAGAAAAAACAAAACAAAAAAAAATCTCCCCACCCCCACAGAAGAGGAGACCGCCCACCAGAGACAGTCAACCCGAGACCCCTTATAGATTTAAAAAGAGAGGCTGCATTCTCAGACTGACACTTATTCAACACTGCCACCTTAAGCAGATTACTTTTGCGCTCGCCTGTGTCAAATATACGTGCTTCACTTTGCCTATCCATCATGTTTGGGATGCTCCAGCACCACCTTCACCCGGGTGTTCTTTTCTTCTTCTTATGGCTGTGCCATCTTATGGAAGATCAAAAAGTTCAAGGTAAGCTTTTTCTATTTCTTTATTTCCTCCTTTAAACTTTGCTGTCATGCGCAAAAACGCGCGGCTGTCTGATAATTGGAAACTTTTCAGAGAGTTCTCCTTTCCTTCTGTATAGATAAATGCCCATCTCTGTCAGACGTCGCATGCATATGGCCTATATAAAACAGGTGTTATGGTGTGGGACATTTCAAAGATAGAAATTTCAAGCTTTGCAGCCCTATCCGTGCACGCAGATGCGCGCTTCAAGCCAAATCTAATCTAAATGTTTTTAAAAGACATATTTTTGTGAACATTGTGTTTTTGTAATTATCTCCTTCATTCAGTAAACTCACCTATTAACTCGATCTTCTCCAGAGTGAGTTAAGGGGTGAGGTTTTTTATTTATTTATTGCACACACCCTTTCAGTTCTGTGCCTCAAATTGTATTTTTAGGTTTTCTCTTTCTGACAAAAGAAGTAGAAAAGTAGACTTTTCCTGATTTTTGTGGGGGTTATTTTGCAAACAAATCGAAAAGAAGATGGTTTTAGAATTAAATACCCACCAGACAGACAATGTCATGCGTGTCTGCTTCGATTTAAACGCTCCACTCGTGGCAAAATGAATTATTTTCCCTTACCACTGATACATTTGCGATTATGAATCTTTGAAATATATTTCTCCGTGTTTTATGAATGAGCGTGCCACTGTCTGGCGGATATGCATGTCTAGAATATAGTAGACGATGTTGTGTTCAGTCTTGTTACAGCCTATACACCTAAAGACTGTGGTTTTCACCGTCTAGACGCTCCAGTTTCTGTCCAGTGTTAACAAGGAGACTCTGGGAATAAAAGAAAAAAACCTTCCCCTCCCTTAAAAGAATATTCTCACTTTTTGGGGGGTTCGTGGCTGCATTATACAGGCTGTCAGTCACAGTTCGAACAGACAAGTGTTAATAGTCTTTCAAGAAAAGGGGGGAAAATAAAAAAAAAAATCTGACAAAATAGCGCCGGCAGGGCGAAAGAGGAGGGAGGGCGCGTCTCGGATAATGCGGTCTGAGTGTGTCTGGGTCAGCGAAGCTCAACCAGCGATATTCCTTCTATTAATGAATCTTCCTTTGCAGCTGGAAACTGCTGGCTGCAGCAGGGGAAGAACGGGAGGTGCCAGGTGCTCTACATGCACGAGATGACCAGAGAGGAGTGCTGCCGGAGCGGGAGACTGGGGACGTCCTGGACCGAGGAAGATGTCCCCAACAGTACGCTCTTTAGGTGGATGATCTTCAATGGCGGAGCTCCTAATTGCATACCGTGCAAAGGTGGAGGTGCACTCATTTCCCCTTTTTTTACCCCCTTATTATAAGCATGCATGCACGAAGGTTATCTTGTGGTGCATAGTGTGCGTAAAATATTACAACTGAAATATTGCAGCCAAACCCTCTCTAGAATCCAACGCTCAATTGTTGTGTTTTCTTTTCTTTTTTCTTCAGAAAGCTGCGAAAATGTTGACTGCGGACCTGGAAAGAGATGCAAGATGAACAGGAAGGGCAAGCCGCGCTGCGTCTGCGCTCCAGACTGCTCCAACATCACCTGGAAAGGACCTGTGTGCGGCTCAGACGGCAAGACCTACAAAGATGAATGCGCGCTCCTGAGGGCTAAATGCAAAGGCCACCCCGACCTAGACATACAGTACCAAGGAAAATGCAAAAGTAAGTTAAACATAAAAATTCTTGAACAGGTTTCAAATAATTTAAAATCACCCGTTTAAATCTCTATACTCCAACCATCACAAAACCTGTCTAAACAGTGGCCATGTAATTTCTATTCACCAGAATATGAGAAGGTTTAAAATATAAGCAGCATGGCTGCTAATTAATTATTGCATATGCTTAATAAAAAAAAAAAAGTAATTTATTGTTAGTTTTTTTTTTTTGGTTTTCCACCCCAAATGATCAAAGAACCCCAGCTGCTCAGCCCTTTTGAAAACCCTTTGATGGCAGTGAGGTGCTGCTGGCCTGACCAAGGGATAACCAAAATATACATTAATTACAGTCATGCAATTAAGTAATAAAATATTAATTTGCCTAAGAAATTAATGGACGTTCATTTATGGAGCTTGCATCTAAAAAGGTTGCATTTTTCTGCTGCTAACAGGTTACTGACAGATTGTAGAGCTTACTTGTAAGCACAACCACTTAAACTTTGACTTTTAATATCATTAAGTGTCTAATGATATTAGACACTTAATGATACATACTATTTTACTGCTCTATGATGACTCACCCCTCTAGGTTTTGATTAAAAAATCCTCACAAGTCAGTTTATTGTGGTTTGATCCATAAATAAATAAAAAAAACTTGTTTTTTTTATTGAAATGCACAATGAGCGTACTAAAATTAAAAAACTCAACCAGACAATCTTTACCTAAAAAGAAATAAGGTCACTAAATTAAAAATGTTAATAGGTATGCTATCTTTGAATTGAGAAACCTTTAAAGCTGTTAACATTGAGAACATTTCCAATAACAAAATAGATCAAAATGTGAGAAAACTTTAAGATTTATCTGAGTCACTGATGAGATTGTTAAAAACAATTTAATTCTTTTCTTTTTTTTTTTTTTTTTTTTTTATCTCACCCACTGCAGTTCTCTTCTTAAACTGTAGGAGTCAACACTGACAAAACTTTACTGCTCCATTTTGTATTTTCTTTGGGGTTTTTCTCTTTCCTGTTTTTGCTTATATTTTGTATCCTTTAATAAATAATTGACTTGAATTGTGTCACTGAACATTATTTGTAGTTTTAGTGAAATATTTGCATGAATTAATCTTAATGAAAACCAATCTCTTGTGTGATTCCATTCATTTATTATCTATAAACTTTATACTTTAACATATTCCCCGTGATTGCTGTTCTGATCTCACTGAGCACCCCGGGAAATTTCCTCATGGTAGATATTTTTTATTGGAATCATTTGCCACATTTCCTATTGAGTGAATACAGTTTCAGTTCAGGGGAAGCGATGGAATAATGGTTAGAGTATTTTGCTGGGGTCCCGGAGGTTCTGAGTTCTAGCCCGACTCCCACAGACTGCCACTCTGACTCCTTTAACCCCACACTGCTCCCTGGGTGCCGCACAATGGCAGCCCACTGCTCCCCAAGGGAATGGGTTAAATGCAGAGGAGAATTTCTCCAGTGTCAGTTTAATAAAGTTCAATATAATTAGTACAGTATAGTATAATTAGTTCATATACTGGTGAAATGGCCAAATACATTTATGAATAATATCACATTTCCTGTAAAATGAACACTTCCAAATAAATAGTTAAAGAAAAAAAAACATTCTGTTTACAGTTATCTCCTTCCTAAACATGATATCTTAACTTGTTTTTATTCAACAAATGCTTCAAACTGATTTATGTGATTGTTAATCAGGTTTTTTTTCATACAGTTAACACAGTTATTTATTATTTTCCTCACACATTGATTTTAAAATATGTATGGTAGCTACTGGGTCCCAGTTATGTCAAGGGTCTCATATTGTCTGAAAGAGATCACAGCTGTCTCTTCCTCTCCTGACTCATCTTTTTCCCGTCTTTGTGTCGTCAGAAACCTGCCTCGGTGTCATGTGCCCAGGGACCACCACCTGTGTTGTGGACCAGACAAACAACGCGTACTGTGTGACGTGTAACCGGATTTGCCCTGATGTGGCTTCTTCTCAGCACTATCTGTGTGGGAATGACGGGATCACCTACGCCAGCGCCTGTCACCTGAGAAAGGCCACCTGTCTCCTGGGCAGGTCAATCGGATTGGCGTATGACGGGAAATGCATCAGTAAGTCTGCAACCGGAGACGTGAGAGCGTGAGACTTAACACCCTCACTGCGCCTCCACAGTCTCTGACTTTGAACATGCTTTCAGTGCACTATTCTGTTCCAACTGCATATTTTTACTGCCAACATTCCAGTTTAGAGGGGGTTAGATGGAGGGAAGGGGAGCTGTTTGGTAGTTGCTTGTGTTTGCTCAACAAATGATAGACATCTTATTATTTCCTGATGTTGGCAACTCCATCTCATAAGGGAGAGAAAGAAGGAGAGGGGAGGAAGGAAGAGTGCTGGGGGCCATTAAGACATACTTCAAGATTTTAACCAAATCATTTCCTATCCAGATAGCAGCCAGTCTTAGTCTTATAGTCTGAAAAAGGCTCATTTAAAGCAATTTTCTGTTCCCTTCATAACATTTTGCCCTATAAGGTCGGATTATGATTTTATTCCATTCTTAATAAACAAAAAAAATCCTGCTTGAAAACTTTTCTGAGTAAGTTATAAGAGATTTCCACTTTTTTAGAGATATCCATAATTAGGGGGAATGGCTTTCCCTAGTCATATTATATCAGATTTTATGAATATAACTTTAAAAAGAAAAGGGAAATGGATACACATTCAATTAGTTGCCACATTTTTTTAAAGAGAGGGTGCAATCAGTTGGATACTTTTCTGGATTAATCAGCTCAGATTACTGATCTGCAAATTATCATCTAATTTTGCTTTTCCTTTTAGATTAAATAAGCGTAGCTTTCTCCTGGAAACCTAATATGTTCCTGAACTGTGTGTTAAAAGCAAATAAAATCTTTAAACAAAGAAAAAACAAAGCCAAGCCTGATTAGACAATCTCTATTTTATTTTTATATCATGTAACATCAAATGTTCCCTTTAATAGAGTTAGACTTTAGAGTGGCAGATATACAGTATATATTTAGAAGAATATTTACTTTATTTCTTTCTTTTACTTTTTTTATTCTATTTGTAAAGTGCAGTTTAAAATGTCTGTCTTACTCCTGGCTCCACTTACCCAACACACCTAGAGGGAACAACAGCATTGTGAAACTCCTGAAGTCATGCTATGGCTGTTGGTTTTGTGTTTTTCCCATGATTATAAATGGCTCTATTTGGTAATCCCTTTGAGAGCTTTCTAAATATGTCCCTCAGGCCACTTACATCATGTTACACACAAATATGATGGAAGCATAATAAATCTTCTAAAGTTCTATGAGAGTTTTTGATTTAGTTCTGAACTCACTCGCCGCTCAAAATTTTACCCCCTATCTTGCTACCTCTTGCAGAAAACTATAGAGGTAACTGTAGTTGCTGATTTCTCCCTATCTCCATCCAGAGGCCAAGTCGTGTGAGGACATCCAGTGCAGTGCAGGGAAGAAGTGTCTGTGGGATGCTCGGATGAGCCGGGGTCGCTGCTCAAACTGCAATGAGTCCTGCCCAGAGAGTAGGACGGATGAGGTGGTTTGCGCCAGCGACAACACCACATATCCCAGTGAATGTGCCATGAAGCAGGCTGCTTGTTCTATGGGGGTGTTGCTGGAAGTCAAACACACAGGATTCTGCAACTGTAAGTAAGAATAGAAGAGGAAAGTAGAATATGAAACAAGAGAAATTAAAATCCTCCCCCATCCGTCCAAGCAAGAGACAATATTCCCTGTATTTCCAAAACACAAACCCTCTCCTTGAAAGTGTTCCTTTATCCCAACTCTTCTCAAATTTCCCTCACCAGCTATATCACTCCAGCTTTAGGAAGCAGAAAGGAATTGGAAAAGGAAGGACTTGCATAACTGTTGTCTTTGTCGCTGGCTTTTGGTCTTGTGTTCTTGATATTTTTTACTGAATTTTTGAAATACTATGTTGTGAAGAACAGGTTAGTTTTAAGTTTCAAATAAGTGACTGAACGATGTAGTCCTACATTAGTTATTACTAACACCCTTTTGGAGGAAAAATTGCCATTTAAAAAAATCTCAAATACTAAAAGTTTCCTCGTGAATGTGGTGAAAAACCTCAAGGGTCGAAATTCCTGCTCTAGACAGCCAGGCCAGCAGGGGGGCCCAGAGAAATCTTAAATTTATTTTAAAGTTTGAAATTTGGACTTAAAAATGACCTAAGAGTAAACTCAGCTATGTCTCAGCTGTAAGTTTGACAACCAGTGGAGTTTAAAGATTCTAAAATGCTGCAACTTTCTTTAGTTTTAGCCTAAATACATGACGCTGATATCAGTGCAAAGGCTTTCGCAAGCTCTTTCAGAAGCATTCATTTTGACATAGAACATCTAACATAAAAGTATACCACATACAGTATATAATGGCTGTTGTACGATGGTCTTAGATTTAATTAGTCTCCCAATTCATAATCTGTTTAGGGTCCTTAAAATCTGGGGGCCACTCAAGAATATCCTGAAACTTAAAACTAAATAGCGTCATAGTCACCTGCTGAAGCAGAAAGCCTAAAATCCCATGCAGTATGTCCTGATACAGATCACATTCGCACAGTTTGTAAATTCCTCTCTTACTTTTGCTTAATTTAAAAAAAAAAAATTGTTTTCCGTCTTGTTGCTTTTGGCTGTAATCAATCAAACATCATATAAATAATAGCTTACAGCAAGCATAAGGTGATTGTAACAATGGTGCCATGTGGTGTTGCATAAAAAAGGAACTTTAATGAGGACCATTAGGATATTTAGATATCTGAAATATGAACATTCCATTTTCTGCATTTTTGGGAATTACTTTTCTATTAGTTTCTTTTTCTTGAAAAAAAAAACAAACAATTTTAGCTGTTTTTAAAGTATGCCGTAGACTGGTGGCCACTTTTACGATCACCTCATGAACTAATTCTAGATGTGGTTTGTTACTGTGAGCAGGATGAGCTCTTTTTTTTTGATGGCTTTTACTGTCTGCACTGTTATAATTTATGAAAATGTTATCAGATATTTTAAATCTACTTTTAAATCATGAGAGACCCTTCTTTTTTTTGTTTTGCTGTTCTTGCGCTAATTTGAGTGTTTTTTTAAAGAAAAAAAGATGTACATCTATAGAAAAATGAAAAAGGAAATACCTCAGAACTGTGTAGGGTACATCTAATGTGTGGGCCATGACCCTGGACTCTTAGGTCATTATCTGGCATTATAATTAGAGGAAAAGCAAGCGAATTTGAGAGCAGAAGAGCACACTTTTTTGTGTTATGTCTGTTTGCCTTCCAGGAGTCTGCCAAAAACTGAGCTACTGGAACCATCAGCCCCAGTGTCCTTATATCTGTATAACTCACCTTGCGATCCCCACTTCCAGCCTCCCATCCAAGCCTTAACTTTTTCCCACCATCCCAGCTTTCTTCCCTATACTGTGGTGCTGACATGCTTGGTTATATAAATGGAAATTGTATAATTGATGATTCTTGCAGCCAAGTCACGGAGACTCTTTCTAACAAAACTGATCATTCTAAGAGAAACATCTTAAAAAAAACATTAAGAAAAAGAAGTGCAAGACATTTCGTTCTGAAATTTTTTTTAACATTCACTGATATTCTGCGCTGTTGTAGTCCATATTCATACAACAGCTACCATGTATTCTCCCATTTAGCCATTACAGAAGACCAGGAGGAGGAGGAAGATGGGGACTCAGACTACAAGGCCTATGTCCATTTATCTTCTCTACTGGATGGATAAGCTCCCATCACTATAAAGGGGGAGGGGGGAGCGAGAAATCATGTCCATACTGTACATTATGTGTATGCTTATTTATTTTTTAAAGAAAAAAAGGAAGTATACATATAGTTCAGTCTGCTAGATGTTTATTTATACTGTTTTTGTGTTTTATAATTTATACATTTACCTTGTCCGGCTTTCATTTATCGTGATATATTCCCCCCTTTTTTGTTGTCATTTTACTTTCTTTTTTTTTTTACTATGAAGAATTATATCTGTCCAAAGAAAAACAGTGTTATTTATGTGTCATTTTACTCTGTAAGTATAAGTCATCTGAAAGCTGTAAATTGCATTCTCTAAGCTGTGTAAAAAAAAACTTGCTTGTTCTGTCAAATCTCTATCACAGATGTTTTTGTCACATAAACGTAAATGCATGTTTAGGCTGCTTGTTTATTTATTGGGTACATATATATATATATATATATATATATATATATATATATATATATATATATATATATATATATATATATATATATATATATATATATATATATATATATATATATATAATGCACTGTACATACATACATGTTTTGTTTTTTTTGGTTTACAGCTATGATATCTGACCAAAGGGGTTCTCTCACTGGTTTGATCATTACAATTGTCACAGAAATGAAATGGAATAGAAAAAAGAGAGCCATTTGTGTTTTTTCACTCACATTTAGATTATTTTCATTGTGGCTTATCTTGTTTAATTATGTTTTTTTTAAAACCTTAAAGCGTTCTTCCACCGCATTCATGTTGTCTCAGCATTGAAGCCTAGGTAAGACTCTAGGCGATACTTGATCACTCCAGAAACAATGTGCCATTAACATTTTCAAACTGTCTTCTTGCCAACATACTCCGTATTGGTCTCACAGAGCTACAGAGGGATTCCTTTCCTACAGTATTCTTCTCTATATCAGACTCCTTTACAGTATTTGTTTTTCTTCTTTTTTTTCCTCTGACTGCATTTTTTATTTTAAAATATCACAAGAGAAATACAAAATTCTGTTATAATTATATATAGTTTTGTATTTTATGTAAATGTCATATGTACATACAAAGTTTGATGGTATTTGTACAGATATGAAGAGTGAAATAATAAAATCTTTTCGTTATATATTTTTTTCTGAGTTTTTTGTATTTATTTATCAGCAACATGTGACCATTCAATTTCTTAAAAGGGTCAACATAAACATCTAACTGGGGCTTGGATAATAGCATGAACCGATAAGAAAATTGCTTTTTTTTTGGTTGTTTATATCATCCTAAAAGTCACTTTTAAAAAAATGTTAAAATTTCCTATGTTTTAAAATCGTCGACAGCTTACAAAGCTTGTCATTTAAGTTAAAATCTGAAAAATTGTATTGTATGCATTGCAAATTGCAAAAATACTAAATATCATGCAGTATAGCAGAAATAAAAAAAAGATTTCCATGAAAGTATTAAGAATATTTTGTGCAAGCTTAATGAACTATGATTATTAAAAAAGTTAAGCAAATGTATTTCTTCAACATCAAAGATACTGTATCTTCAAGTTTTAACAGCTAAATTTTCTTTGTTGACAAATACCTAGCTTTGTATGTTCTGTAAAAGTAGATTTAGGCCTAGTTATGTCACTTTGTTTTGGTAATAGATTAATTTCCTAAATTGCAAAAGGTGAAGGCACACCTTATTGAACAGAAATACAATAAATAAGACAACTGCTTAAATGCATTTTATTTTAGTTTATATTAGAAAATGATGTTCCTGGAAATTGTTTTCGGAATCCTGGTTTTTAAAAATCGATTACAAATTCATTTATAGCAAAAGAAAAAGAAAAAAAAAGAAACGATCTCACCCACTCTCACTCTTGGTTTACTGGTCTTTCGTGGCCACCGTACTTAATTGTTGCCTACAATCATGGCGTCCTCAATGTCACTTTTTGCTTTAGGTCGTCTGTCTGCGAGCAATGTAGCCTCCAGGGTTCTCCTGAACCCCTTCAGGTAACTTAATATTGATTATTTTGTCTTGTTTTGCGTATCAATTAATGTGTTTTGATTTTTGTTTCAAATGTTTAGCTCAGAGACAGAAAACCCGTCGAGGCCGATCGACCCTCTTCGTCCTAGGTTAGAAAAACATACGAAAGGAGAAAATTTATTTGAAAGAAAACAAAATAAATAATGGAGGTCGTGATAATTATTTTTCATTAAATTTACCTCAACAATCTTTAACGCCTCCCTCACTTTGTTGTTACATGCTCCTTAATTTTAGATAACTGCCGTTGTTTTTATGGAAACGGTGCCAGTTAGCTTATTGGCTAAAGCTACATCAGTTTACAGATTAGTTTAAGAGCCAAGCATTTAACTGCTACACACAGAACAAATAGCACCATTAATGATTAGCGGTACACATTGAACTTATCTTTAATTAGGCCCGTTATGTTCCAGACTGGGCTTTACAAATAAGTCTTCTTTATTGTTAAGGAAGCTAGATACTGGAAGCTGAACAGCACTGAGCGTGTATTATCGGTCATAATTAAATATATGTACCGGCGTTTGTGACATTAGACTGTGTTATAATTGGTTATAAGTATAATTTGACTTGTTTGGGTGAAAATGTTAATTACCTTTATGCATCATAGTGACGGAGCGTGTCTGAATGTGTTTACCAGGTGTAATTTATGGATTAGCAGTTAATCAGTTGAAAGTATTTGTCTCTCTTTGAGTGACAGGGAAAACATATAGTCTGATATTTACATGTTTGAGGCAGTGGAGGTAAAATGCTGTGAACTGTTTTGATTTTGTTTACTGACATGTTAAGACTTTTAATACGATCTGATAGAATGATTTGGTTCTGATAGAAATTATGACCTAAGGCAGGGGTAACCAATTAAAAATCAGCAGGGGCCGAATAAAGAAAATCATCAACCAGTAAAGGTCCAGAGACAGTTTTAGTGATCTGTTACTTTAAACAGAATTTAACACTGAAATAAAATGAGCTGTTTGTGCATCCATGTTATACATTGAATTTGTAAATTAAAAAATAGAACATTTTAAAATCTTAAGTGTTTTTTGAGGTAGAGAACAACAATCTTTCAGTTTGGTATATAGACAATTTCCTGATTCACATGTTTTATAAAACACCTTAAATAGCCGTTTATTTTCTTTCTTTTTTCTGGCTTAATGAGAGCAGTGGGCTTTGGGCTGCCCTGCAAGGCTTCAAACCTGGGCTTGAATGGAGACAAAGCCATTCTCAAGCACATATCAATGTGCTCATTTTGAGTCTGGATCAATATTAATTTTTGATTAGCTTCATGGTGGAGAATCCTGCTTCACAACAGCAGGTTGAGCCAAACATAATCTAAATGTTCAGGCTCCACTCCGGCCAGGTCAAGATCCGCTATTGTAATCGCACCAAACAGGAAAAAGAACAGTGAGAAGATCCGGTTTGTCGAATTAAAATATAGTAACAACAGATCAGTAACTACAAATTAGAGCAAATTCTTATATACTTTAAAAAACTAACACCGTTTATCTCAAAGGTTGGATGAAAACTATTGGTACTTCAACAGATCAGGAAGAAGGTTTCTCATCTCCATCTGAAACCACACATATGCTGGATGCTGATGGAGATTTTTTTTTTAATTAAGCCTTCATTTCTGCATGTTTTTCTCCTACAAATTTAATGATAATGTTGGGCATGCTCTCCTCGAGTTCCGAGAATAAGTCGGAGCACAGCAATACAGGAGGAACAGCGGAGGCTGTAGGCTTTGCTTTGCGCAGGAGGTCTGGAGCGCTGCAGGGCAGGGCAGAGCAGAGCTTTTGGGGTAAAAGGAGAAGCAGATAGCATGCGATAATTTATAAATGTTTTAAATCAAGTTGTGTCCGAATTAGCCAGCAGGTCGGTCCAGATCCGGAGCCTGGTCCGCTTATCCCTGACCTCTGACCTAAGGTATTAGTTGAGCTTGAAAAATTAGGTATCAATGACTGTAATGATTTTACAAACAGCTTCAACAAGCAAAGTCGTTTTTTCCCCCTCAATTTTTAAGTACTACTTTTATATCTTTAAGCACGTTAACAATATTTTCTTTAGATTTTTCTCTGATTTCTGAAATGGATCTCAATACGCTGTACTTGTGAAACCGTCATGAGAATCACTTGATCAATGGCTTAGATTATGTTTCACAAATCTTAAAATGTATGCAACAGATCTATACACCCCTGTTTCAAAGGTATAGTTTTGGTGATCTGCAGTGATTTAAATTTTTTTTTATCTTAATGTGACTTATAATGTAACAAAACAAAAAAAAAATGAATAAATGTTGTTGAATAAGCGTGAACCTTAAGCTTTTAAAGCACCCTTCGATTATTTCTGTTTTGAAGCATTTTTGTGTTGAAGTCTATCACAATGGTACATTTTCTTTGCTAAAATGCTGCATATTTGTCACATTGTGAGAACATATCCAGGGTGTAGCCCTCTATATACCCCACTTACACTACCCTTTTGAAACCGTGCCAAGATCATTCCCAGTACGATAACTATTGAGTGTATATGGCACGCAAAACTGAACCGGAGTGTGTCAGACAACCGAACCGTGCTAAACTGGTTCTAGTTCATCAGTAGAGATCGGCGGGGTTCAGTTGTGGCTCAGTTCTCAGATAACAGCAGACCGCGTCATATGCTTACAGTCAGCCTCCGTAATCGTAAAATTTCAGACATTCATAAAAATACTAGCCTCCCTACCGTGCCACATGATTTCTAATGATAATTCTGCTTAGCACTGTGATGAACCTTAATGTCTGTCGTTGTTTCCTGATTCTTTAACACCTGATTAGACTATCTTTTGTCGTATCCACTCCCCAAAAGCCGGCTGTCAAGTAAATTCCCCAAAGGCTGCCTTCTTCACCTGACTCGCCGCAAACAACGAAATATCACAATTATAACCAAACTTCCTAAATGTCGATTTGCTTGATTCCCTCTAGAGAGCAGTAATACCGTAGATATTCACCTGGAGGTGAGGAACCGTGCTAATGTGATATGTAAACGGTCATAAGGAACCGAGCTCGGCACTGTTGTCTGATGCAAGCGTAGTGTATATGGGGCTGTAGATTAGTGTCCAAGTTGGGTGTTTTTGGACCATTCCTGAACCCGAACTGTCATCTTTTGAAGCAAACTTGCTTTTTTCTTATTTGAATGTGTTTTGGTGTTCTTGTCCAGCTTGTCAATCAATTAGCCTGTCTGCTAACACAGTCACATACAGACAGCTATTTAACATACATGCAGCTCTTGTCTCTCAAACAGGCAGATTTCTTTGTGTTGAAGGGAAGGTTGTATTTTGTCTTAATTCAGGCAGATAATTGGCAAAAGATGGCAAGAAAAACTTGGATCTCTCAGGAGATAAGGCTGTATCTTTAATACCAGGCAGGTACCTGGGTTCAATTCTTGGTTGCGTGAGGTAGAGCATCCACCATGAAAACTCTGCCACTCATGTGTGTAAGTTGTAATGAATTTCTGTGGCAGTACCTGAATCAGAGAGCCACCAGAATCATCACCACATGACAGATCTCTAACGTTCACTTCTACAAGAATACGTTAATTGCAAATGTTCCCAATATTTTTTCTTTATTTATAAATGTGTGGGCTGCTCTTAAATGGGTTGCACAGTGGAGATGACGGCAGTCCGCCAGCTCTATTACAGACTGGTAAAGTGTTTCAGTCATACTGAGTTATAGCTTTAATGTCAACAAATGTATGTTTGTCCACAGAAAACAAGCTAATCCCAATTGTGCAATATAGAGCTGAATGATTTTTTTTCTAAAAATTTATATTGTAATTATCATTTAGTTTTAATTTTCCTTAGTACATATAGAGAGTTCATCGTTTTCATGACCTTAAACTCTGCTTGTCCAGAGTCCATTGTCCCAGGACTTTAGTGTTACTATTGTGTGAGCAAAGTGCTTTGGATCTGCATGCTAGCCGCTCATCTCTAGTCCCATATGTGTAGCAGCAAGCTCACCTTAGGTGTAGAAGCACCACCTAAAGAGCTGGAGCCAGAAAATCAGCATCTCACTCACTGTTAAATGTAACATGGCCAAAATTGAGTGCATCTGTGATTTAAAAAAAAAAAAGTTTTGTAAAATTGCAATCAATTTCCCAAACCTAGTGCCAAATCTAATGTGCAGTAAAAAAAAATTCTTTAAAGAATCTTTGGCTATCTGATTATTAATCGAGGAATTGAAAAAATAATGGACAGATTAATCATTTTGCAACATAATCCTTACTTGCAGCCCTAGTAAAAATCAAGAGCTAACAGTCGCTGCAGTTGTGAGTTTCATTAAGCGCAGTATGGCTTTCACATTTTTTATGTGCACAGTATTTATACAAATTGTCTTGGTCATATTTTGACATTTGGGACGTTACCCAGAATGTGCTCTTGCTTGGCTGAATAGTGATGGCCATCCGCCGCTTAGTGTCAGGATGCGGCTGCACTTTGACAAAGAGCTCCACAGTCCCCTCCAGCCAGTCATCTACAGCCAACATTAAGCACGTCCAGTCATTAGGATGAGAGCGAGGCTCTGCCAGGGATTCACCAGACAGAACTAATAGGTGGTAGTGGTGGTGGGGGGGTGTTCCTTCCTTTTTACTGTACCCTCACCCTGCCACCTCCTCCAAGGCTGTCAGTGGCTGCAGAATGCCACTGGTTTTTGTAATTCCCTGCTTTGTTGTGCACCATTGAGTGAAATGTATATTCAATTTTTTTATTTTATTTTTTCCAGGTCTGCAAGCACATCAGCATCGAGGTTGGCAGAGAAAGCTGGGCAAGACACGCAACTTATTACGGTTGATGAGAAATTGGTAAGGATCCCTCCTGTTCAACAGGACAAATAGCTGCTGTTTTTTTTTTTCTGTTGCTGTTTTTTGTGTGATCTGCCGTCTACCAATTATTCTCTTGGTAAACAGTTGGAAAGTCTCTTAATCAGGGGACAGTAGGCTTTTACAACAATTCGCTAGCAGATTTCGTCAGTGGTGTGCTCGCTCAGCGCTCACATCATTACTTCTGAAACTGCACCACTTGTTGTTACAACTGCTGAATAGTTTACTGAAAGGAATTTAGGCAGCGATTCAGCATATTTGCAGCAATAAAGCTCAAATTAGGTTAAGGTTCATATAAAAGGGGGAAAAATGTAGTTGGTAGAACAACAATAAAAACAAAAAATTCATATTCATTTCCTGATTCCAGTGTGTTCTTTACTATCAAATCTATGCCTATATTCTGTCTTTTCATTACGGTCCAGTGGGGATTAAAGTTGGTCATAAAAACATTGCTGTTATTTTACATTTTATATTATTACGCTGATGCACGAAGAGGGAGAGAAATATTTGTAGGACACGTTATGTAGCGCTGTCTCCAGCTTGCTTTACCCGGGGTTATTAATGACTGAATATCGGCTTTGATCATCATTAACTGTATCACCCAATGTGTGAACTGAACTTTATTCTTTCACAGGTCAAACAGAGTGTTAGATGGATGACAGGCCAGCAAATAAATGGCCTCTTTGAGCCACACTTATTGCCTTGGGCATATTTTCACAAACCAAATGAGAGGCCAGAGTTATGTCCTATGAAGGCATATTTGTCCTTGAGCTTAAATGAAATTGGTTTTAACAATTTCCACTGTGTGTATGGCAGTGTTGTTTTTTAAGAATCATTGATTTTACATTCGATTATATTTTCTTTTTTGGGGGTTCATGCTTTCAAATCAGCAAACACACTTTAATATGAGGCAAACATAACTTGAGTAACAGGTGTTTTATTGCTTTAACTGACTGTCCTGAGCACTTAGCGTTTGCAGTTTACATTCAGTTTCTGAGCTTAATTTTCGGCTGTGAAAGATTGAATAAGCACTGGGATGGATGAAAAACTGCTTGGTTAACTAGAATTACACAGAACTGATGTTTAACATGCTCCTTCCCTTGTTAAAATAGCTTACCAGTCTTCCATCCACCAGCCACGCTAATTTGGTGTTCAGACTATTTATCTGTAGCTTCCTTTGACTTAATGTGATTTAGAATTAGAACGCCATGTGTATCAATGGGAAATCATTGTTTCATGTGTAACCTGCAAAGTTGTAAATGTTTAGATTGGTATTTGACCTCAGTTTGGCATTTGACTTGTTATACACTTGTATCCACTTAATCTATTTCGTTTTAGAGTTTTATCTGCTGCACATTTAACCGATGAGGTGAAAATTCCATGGTAGGTAAAGGATTCCTGAGGGACGGCTGTAAATTAGGAGTTTTGGCCTGTAATTTTACATGCTATATATTTAAAGTAAAGCATATGACTTCAACACTCCATTTGCAGCCCTGGATGGGATTTTTATGTGGTCTGTGACAGATTTAAGAATGATGCAGATTTGGGCTTCTAGAACAGCCAGGCAGATACAGTTGGACTTTATTCAACGTTGAATTACAGATTTTCACTCAGAAAATACAAGCCCTTTTAAAATGAGACATATAGAGGATTGCTAATAGTTTTCATCTTTTATTAAGCACATATTTTACTAAATATCTAAAGGTTCCTTGAGTTCCCACCAACCCGCCTATATTCCAGTCACATTTGGAAGGTTGCTTGCCAGGATATAAGACCTTTTCTATTGTGTCAAATAGTTCTTTCCTGGCCTGCTGGAGTACAATTCTTCATTATTTTTACATAGAGAATCTAGGTGAGAATTGTTTTTTTAATATTCAGAGCTGTTTTATGAAGCATGCCACTTACACAGCAGTCTACTTATAGTAAATCAGAATGTACAGGTGAAAACTAGAGAGTTTATTCTTTACATGGAGCCCGGAACTTTATTTTTACTCCATATGGCTCAAGAGCTATAAAGGTTTGAATTTGGAGAGGCCTTTTTAGGCATTTTCAGCTGAAAATCCTGGTAATGGTATTTTCATTTGATATTGGATGTGGCCTCAGATATTTAGCCATCTTACTCAAAAGTAGACTTTAGGAGCTTAAGCCTTTTAGGAGGCTACAGATGGCAAGTATCCTCCATAGAGTGGACCTCTTCAAGGCTGAGAAAATAGAAAACAGTTGAGAAATTATGAATAAGACTGTTCAGTGTGTCCAGTTAATCATGAGGCAACATTTTAAGAGGGTAATTTTACTGTCTTTGTTTCCAGAACAGTCTAAGAATTGAAATAGACCTCTGTCAGGGAGTATTTGAGCACAGTGTGCAGAGGGATGTGTAACAGAGACCTATGGAGGGACAGCAGCTATCGCAGTCTCTTCTTCTCTGTGGATGTCATGCTAAAGTTGAAAGTTATGTAGATTGATCAGAAGAGCTCATCTGAAAGACAAAGATTTCATTTCATACTCTAGAAGAGTAAACATCCTCATCAATACTTGGAATATGATCGAATCGTCTCGTGTTTTTACAAGTGGTTCAATTAAGAACATTTGGATATTTTTAATTTCCAGTGATGCATGAAGAAAAAGCTCTTATGCAAAGTGCATTAATTGGTTTATTGGGATCTCTTTGATGTAATTTAAAAAATGTGCATTTACCAGCTGCCTATGTTGTTTCTTCATAGATGTCGTTTCTGAGTTCAGCCTAAGTAGAGATAAAGGCGTGTTTGAAGAGGCCAAGGTTAGCGGTGCACCTACTGTTCACAACAGGGCGCTACAAGTTAGTGGTTTCTTAATAAAACACGAGGGATATGGAAGATAAGTGCAAACAACAGCACTTTGGAAGAATGAAGGAGTCTGTTTTAGACTTTTTTTCTCTTTTTCTTGAAGGGGCAGGGGGCGGTGTGGGCAGCGTCGGTGTGCTTTTGTCCCAAAGTAAAGCTGGCCATACTGGCAGACAAACCTTTGGCTGGGCGGAGTGTCTGTCTCGGTCCTCTCAGTAGGGGCCGCTGAGAAGACCAGCAGAGACAAGAAAAAGGGCCTCCAAAAAACAGGGAGGGATTTTAAAGAAAAGAAGTTTGCATGGAAAATAAGTCCGTGAGACACTGAAAACTCGATTTGGGGGGAGGAGGAGAAAAAAAATAGACAGTGGCCACCTCAGTGTTGTTGGTCACAGAGCTCCCTTTGTGGCGTGTTGTTGCTGGTGGCGGCAGGAAGTACTCTAATGCTCACCCAGACGGGCCAAAAAGAGAGGCCCTCAGCTGTTTACAGTCCAGTGGTCTCAGTCTCACATGGAACAGGGGCGCTCTTCCTGGTGCACCTCAGCACGCTAGCCGTTCATCAGGCAGTCGATGGGTGAAAATTGCTTTCTGGTTAGACAGATAAGCAAACAGATCTCGACCTTTTGAGGGGTTATATTGGGTGAGGATGCTCCCTCTCATAACAAGCCTGAGGAGAAAGTGGTGTTCTGTAGAACTTTGATTAGCTGAGGCTGCATTTTTGGCCAGGCCAAGTGAAACTGACCGTTTCCGTCTGTGATGCTCTGTTATCTTGATCTTTTTTCTCATCTCAAAAAATTCAACCCGTTAAAGGAGCCGATATCTCTACAGATTCTCCCCCTCTCTATTACACACAAATATAGGATGTGAAGGACAAAAACATCCATCTCTTTCTGAATCCAGACAGATTTATTAGAAAATATCCCTTAATTGCTGGCTGCTGTAAAAAACATTACATAACAATCAAAGCATGTAAAATCAAGGATTATAAATGGCTTTCTAAAATTCTTCACTCTCTTTGGACTTTATGTTGGGACATTGTTTTCAATTTGCCTTTTTATAAAAAAAACTAATATTGTGATGTGAAATTAAAAGACTGCACCGGCTCAGACAACTTAGATAGAGAACATCTGTGAGCATCTGGTTTTAGATCATGCTTTTGATTCTCAACTGGCATAAGATCATGATTTTGACTAGTCCGTAAAGTGCAGATATACCTCTGGCTACGAGCTTACAGTTATTGAAGCTCAGTTTAAGATGAGGGGAGCTTAAGTGCCACCATTTTAGTGGCCGTTATACTACTATATATATTTTAAATATTTAATTATCCAAGGTTGGGCTGGAACAATTAATCGTATTGATCGTGATTAATCGATTATTGAAATAAACATCAACTAATTTAGTAATCGATTTTATTGTTAACTGGAGTATAAAGACTTGAAAACATTGCTTTAGCTAACAAGGCAACCCACTTTTAGCAGAAACTATAGCAACGTTATAAAAAATATATATATATCACTATTTTGCATTTAAGATTAAAAACACTTTTTATTCTGTCAGTATGCTCTAACCATTAAGTTTTTGTTTCAATTGGTTTAATTCTGTAAAAAATCTTCTTTAAGTAGCTTTAACTATGTCATTATACATTTTTTTGACATTGGTCTTGAATAAATTAAAATGTTCTATTTTGTCTCAAATGTAAGGAGCCATACTCTTCCTTTGTTTTCCTGCTATATAATTATAGCACATGTGGATATAAAGAATCATTTATATCCATTGAAAAACATATTTTCTTAGCTTTTTAATTGCATTAGTCAAATAGGTTTTTCTCCTGTGTTTGTAAAAATGTGAAGTTTGCTTTTATTACCAACAAAAATTTTGCGTCATTGTCTGAAATCCTGAATCCACTGCAAACAAAAAGGACCTGCGTGATGGAGTACCACTGCCCTGAGCAGTTCGCAGGAGCGCCCGGGCCGACGCGCCTTTGTTTGTAATTACTGTTTGATTAAGCATGCTGGGCAGCTCCCAGGGTCCGGCTGGCCGGCCACTGATACACAGCTTTACAGGGAATGCCTGTGACCTCGGTCAATTAGAGTCAGCTCCTTTTTGCTGTAACGCTCCGGCCCCCTTCTGCAGAAAAAGCCACTACAGCTGCCTCAATAAGCAGCGCCTCGTCCCCCCGCCTACGGACAAGTGTCCCACCACAGGCAGAGTCGCTCCCTCTCTCTACATAAAGACAACACCATAATCTTAAAGTGCTTGTGAAGCCTTGTTATAGAGTTCTCTAAATGCTCTGGGCTTTTACGAGAAGGAGGTAGACAGTTATTAGGCTGCAAGGAATGGAAGGAGGAGGAGGAAAGAAGATTTGGGGGGGGGGTGTAGATTGGCAGGGCCATTTGATTCTTGGCATGTTGTTTATTTAAGGCAAAGTTCTTGGTTTCTAGTTGATCTTAGTGCACACCTCTTGCCTTGCAGTTGGCTCAACATCTGGGCACAAGATGTGAGGTTTCACTGGAGCAAGGTGGTTGACTCAAAAGGCTTGTTGTTGGTTCTTTTTAAAGGCCTAAATTGGAATCAGATTGAAGGACTCTGTGCTTGTCAGTCTGCATATATCTTGACTGACAGGGTTTCTCATCTAGCAGGATTTTAATTGGCCCGAAAATGGAGTTGACTGGGAGTTTTGGTTTACTTCTTGTTTTTCAAAACCTCAAATCTGGAATATGAAACTCATTCCTGGAAAGATCTGCTAATAAATAACAGAGAAACTTTTACTTGTGTGTGACCCTTCTATGTTCAAATCCCTCCTTATTTCATTATTTGTAAATAGATGAGTAAAAGTTGTCCATATGCTGCAGGAGCTTTGCTTGCATCCCGGTGACGGTCCTGGTTATCCCAGCATGTGAATAGGGGTAGCAACAGCACTTTGAAGTCTACAGTACAGAGGTGAACACTTTCAGATTCAGTCTACTCTTGCAGACAGGGTGACCTACCATGGAGCAGATCACATTCACTACCCCCCACCCCCCTCTTTTTACCCACCGTCCTCTTCCCCCCTTCCCTCCCTCCTTTACACACAGCAACTCAAGTGTCTGTTTTGTCTGGTTGAACCTCTCATACGGCGCATTTACCCAAAAGTGTGTGTATGTATGTGTGTGGAGAGGGGGGGGGGCTTCCAGCTCAAGTTTAGAGCAGAGTGGCTCAGAGGATGTTAGTCTTTGAAGAGTGCCAGACAAGAGGCTTTATAATGCATCATTCAGTAAACGGTATTTCCTTTATTGACGCGCTCTACTGTTGAGAACAAGCCTCCAGGAGGACTCTTCAGCTGTGTCAGTGCAGGCCTCTATTAGAAGGCGTCTGGTCGTGTTTGCAGATTGGAAATGAATTATGTCTGCCGCTTCTCTTTGCCTGCGTTTTCGTTGCTTTCGTAGTTTTAGAGGCAACCTCTTTCAAGACCCTGTTTGTTTCCTCTCATCTTTAACAAAATCTGACAAAGGTTCCAAAAATGTGTTCTGAAGTTTGCTTCATGAGTAAGAAGATAAACAGCTAAATGAGTAACAGAAAGCGATGGATCACAGCCATAATGCATGAGTCAAATGATTGTTGCACCATTTTAGAGGAGCAGGTAAGGTTAAAGCTACAGTGTATAACTTTTAGCGACATCTAGCGGTCAGACTGCAGACCGCAGCAACATGAACATCTCCCCCCCCACCGCTTCTCCCCCCCAACAGTATGGCGAGCGTTACGGGACAAAATGTCTTCCACGACGTCCGCATCACCTACCTTCTCAAGTGATGAGGTTTGTTTACATAGATAATTTTACAGATAGTATTTCATTAGTCTGAGTAGGGTATAGATTTCATGTAGACTTAAGATAATAAATATACCCGTTATTTTTTCTACATCGTTGTGACGTTTTGGTGATCTCGCAATCGCTAGTTTGTTGGCTCTGCGCTGCCGTAGCGCAAAGATGTCTGCCTCCATGGCTGCGAGACCCACTCCTATGTAATTATACTTAAGGAATTCTAAGGCAACGCAAATATTAAGGTTAAGAGGCTGAGCTCGTAGATGATGATAAATAACATAGTTACGTATAATATATTACATTTCTGACTGTATATCCCTGTAATTATTACACACTGTAGCTTTAAGTGTTTGATAATTTCTGATCAAACATATTTGGCACACGGTCTGATATCGGTAAGCTGGCTAAATGGGGAACAGGTCATCTTATCAATATCATGCTGGCAAAGGAACAAAACAATAGGGCTTGTATTCATCTATGCAGTAATAGTAATGTAGGATACCAAACAACGTTCTAGAGATTTTTTTCCACCACCAACATGTGACGGTACGCTTCTGATCAACTGGCTGAAAACACTTACAGTCTTGACTTGGAAATCAAAGAAGCATCACCCATCAGTTAAACAGCCCATCCGTCTTATAAGGTATAATATTATCAGCAAAAAGATCTTTAGAGCTACTAAACTAGCAGGAGTTATTGTTGAAGGATCTTTACCAAAAATCCAAATCGCAATTATTTTTAACCAATATTGCGATATATATGTGATATGTTTTACTCCAGGGTTTTGTTTTCCTGACCTCTACAGCTTACTTGTCCAGAGTCCATTGTTGCAAGACTTTACTGTGACCTTTGCATTAAAAAGTTCTCACTTCTACTATAATGCCGCCTCAGCCTTTCTCTTCCATTGTATGTGGTAGTAAACCTACTTAAAGTGTACTACTGCCACCTAAAGGGCTGGAGCGAGACATTGATTGTCACTTGTTAAAGAAAATGTGACTAAAATCGAGTGCTTTTTGAAAATTGGGTTTTATAAATGAATTGCCCAGCCCTAGCAGGAGTTAATTCATTCTATTCACTTCAGCTGATAATTTCCAAATAACATCATTATTATCCCAATAACATTTCAATAACTACAAGCCCTTGTGCTATATTATTTTATCAGCCACACAAATAAGTATTTAAATCTTTGCTTTAACAAAAGCAAAAAGACGATATAGTTTTGTTTAAAACTGTAGACTAAATGTTATATTTTTACGTAAGGTGTGAAGACCCATGCATATGACTTATAATAACAATACTAAGCCTTGCTGCCACACACCTGATTCAAATGAATGAGTGATTAAAAGCTTTCTGCAGCACCTGACAGCTGAGGTCCTGCTGTAATTTGAATCAGGTGTGCTGCAACATGCAAATAAAAATGGCAACCAAGTCAGGTATCCTAAAAAGGTCCATATAAAAAACACAGAAATTATAGTTTTTTATATTTTATTTTTAAATCCCTTTTAAGTAAGCTGTTCCCTATATACATTGTAGAAAATAATTATTTGAACATGCTGCTATTTTTCAAGTTCTCCCACTTAGAAATCATGGAGGAGTCTAAAATTGTCATCGTAGGTGCTTGTGAAATGTGAAAGACATAATCTGAAAGAAAACAAAATCCAGAAATCACAACATATTAATTTTTTAACTATTTATTAGTATGATACAGCTGCAATAAATATTTGAACACCTGTCTATGAGCTAGAATTCTGACCCTTAAAGACCTGTTAGTCTGCCTTTAAAATGTCCAATTCCAGTCCATTTATTTTCCTAAATTAGATGCACCTGTTTGAGGTCGTTAGCTGCATAAAGACACCTGTCCACCCCATACAACCAGTAAGAATCCAACTACTAACATGGACAAGACCAAAGAGCTGTCCAAAGACACTAGAGACAAAATTGTACACCTCCACAAGGCTGGAAAGGGCCTCAGGGAAAATGCCAAGCAGCTTGGTGACGAAAGGTCCACTGTTGGAGCAATCAGTAGAAAATGGAAGAAGCTAAACATGACAGTCAATCTCCCTCAAACTGGGGCTTCATTCAAGATCTCCCCTCGTGGGGCCTCAATGATCTGAAGAAAGGTGAGAAATCAGCCCAGAACTACATGGGAGGAGCTGGTCAATGACCTGAAAAGAGCTGGGACCACTGTTTCCAAGGTTACTGGTTGGTAATACAGTAAGATGTCATGGTTTTAAATTATTTATGGAACGGAAGCTCCTCCTGCTTAAACCAGCACATGTCAAGGCTAGGTTAAGTTAACCAGTGAGCATTTGGATGATCCAGAGGAATCATGGGAGAAAATCATGTGGTCAGATGAGACCAAAATAGAATTTTTTTGGTCATAATTCAACTAACTGTGTTTGGAGCAAGAAGAATGATGAGTACCACCCTAAGAACACCATCCCTACTGTGAAGCATGGGGGTGGTAGCATCATGCTTTGGGGGTGTTTTTCTTCACATGGGCTACACTGTATTAAGGAGAGGATGACTGAATTTTGGGGAACCGCCTCCTTCCCTCAGCATTAAAGATGGGTCAAGGCTGTCCAACAGGACAATGACACGAAGCACACTGCCAGGATAACTGAGGAGGGGCTCTGGAAGGAGATTCTGGAGAAGAATCTTTGGAGGGAACTCTGTATTTCTCAACGACAGCCCAGAAACCTGACTGATCTAGAGAAGATTTTTGTGGATGAGTGCGCCAAAATCCCTCCTGCAGTGTGTGTAAACCTGGTGAAAAACTACAGGAAAGGTTTGACCTCTTAAATTGCAAACAGTGGCTACTGCACCAAATATTAACATTTATATTCTCAGGTGTTCAAATACTTATTTGCTGCTGTATCATACAAATAATCATACATTTTGATTTCTGGATTTTTATTTTTAGATTACCGGTATGTCTCTCAGTGGACATGCCCCTAGGATGATAATTTCAGACACCTCCATGATTTTTAAGCGGGAGAACTTGCAAAATAGCAGGGTGTTAAAATACTTACTTTCCTGACTGTTGCATTAAGATATCCCCACAAGCTAATAGACTTGCCTTTGTCCAACACTTTCCTAAACGACCTTTCCTCTTGTCCTTCCTCCGATTCTCTCTAGTATGTGTAATGTGAGATCCGAGATGACCCTCCAGCCAGCTGCTTTCTGTTCTCCAGCATTGGATCACTCCCACACATGAGCAAGCAACATAATATTTTGTTTCTGTTAGACGCGCCCCACTCCTATGTCCAATCAGTAAATTGGCATGCTTTCTGCTCTTCAAAGACATCTGAAGGTGGGAACCGGCAGAGGCCGATGAGTGAGTCTCTCGGCCTGGGCTGCACGGTGTGGGGTTAAGGGTGATCTGTTCGGGCTTTCAGCACATGCTGACTCGACGTCATTCCACTCAGTTGACCTAAAGGCTGCTGAGCTGCGGTTATGGCGTACAGGTGTTCGTCCTGTGAAAGGCTCTGACTTGGTAGTGTTGTCACTCTTGTACTAGATCCACAGAAATGTAGAGGTGGAAGCAGATATGTTTGGTGTGAGCAGGTGCTTTTTTTGTTTCTATACAGGATGACTGGTTAACAATGTGTGTTCTCTTTTGAAGCTATCAGTATAGGATCTGGATCAATAAATATGGAAAATAAAATAGTGTTAGAAAATATTTTGAGTTTCCAGAGGCATACTGATATTAAGGTATACCACCATTTTTCACTGTTACTGTTTGAAAATAATTAAAATATTGGACCATGCACTTTTTAATGGTTTAAAGTCCTCTAATATTTAATCCTTCAGTAATCTGAGTTGTGGGATATATGGAGCAGAGGGGAACACCACATTGCTCCTTTTTTTTCTCCTGTTCCTGTGCACTAACAGTTAGCTGGCTTAAAAACAATGCAAACCCATTTTCACTGCAAAATTTGGCTGTCAGAATATAGCAAAAATTACAGGCATTGATGTATGCATGCTACCACTTGATTCAGAAATACAGTACCCTAAATGGTATAAAATGAAATAAATAATAAACCATTTTTGTAACACTAGAAAGGTATCATTCTTCTTTTTTTAGATAAAGACAGTTAAATTATTAAATACAGTTCAAATTCAAATATTTGTGTAAATACATGAATAATAACTGGTAATTAAACTTGATTTTATTAAACAGCAAGAATCTTCTACCAACCCATGCTTGTTTTGTAGACATTACTTGCTTAATTATATTACCTTATTTTTCACACTATAAGGATGCCTTTCATTTTCTCCAAAGACGACAGTGGACAGTATGTGGATTTATTCTGTTTGTGCTCACTGACCTCGATGTTTATTTAGTATTTATTAATGGGTATTTAGTCCTTATACTGGTGAAGATTATCTCATTCCCAAAAACTTAAGAAATAATCCACTGGACTTTGTTTTGAAGTTTAAAGACGTTTTACTTCCCATCAAGGAATCTTTTTTCAATGCAAAATGTCAGAATTAGCGCTCAGTTCGAGGCTTTATAGAATGCCCCTTTATATAAGGCTTGTTTTATTTTATTCTTTTTTAACAAACTAAATAACTGTTAAATACTTTGTTGGAGGTTAATCCCGTTCAGAATTGGACAAAAAACTGTGAATTAGTGCCTGATGATTAGAAACCAAGGTCAGAGTCATGGTAATTTATAATCTCCTGAACACTCAGGATACTAAAATCCAGGCATGCTAGGTTTTTTAAAAGTGAAAGGTGGAGTTTAAACTGAGCAATAAAACTCTTTTATAGAATAGCCAAGCAACTATTTATCTTGTCTTGGTTGGAAGACCTCTTAGCTGTAACCCTAATCTTTAGCTGCTGCCAAAGATCCTCTATCAGAAGTCAGGACTGTAGCATGTTTAATACAAAACACTGATATTAATTCCAGTGCAAAGAAACATAACGTGGGGAGACTAACATGATAGTAAAAAACTGTAAACCTAAATCTGGAAACTATGAAATAAAAAAGAAAAGGAAAAACTCACGGTAAAGTTGGAGAGTATGAGATTGTTTGGGGTTTTAAAATGGAAAAATCTAAGCAGCCATGCTAAAGTTAAGGCTTTCCTCTCAAACACTTCCAAAAGTCATATCTGATTGTCCACTTCCTCTCCCATTTTCATAAGTTTTATTGTTGGCAAACTGCTTCCAGGGCTGAATTACATTTGCTGTCTTGGCGAAGCTCGGTCGCTTACAGAAAAGCATAACACAGCACAGAAAATCTCTTCCTTCTTTTGGACCGGCCTGCAAATGATATAGCGGGAACTATGGAGACCATGCTTTAGATCACTAAGAGGGAAAAAGCTGGATTTAATATCCCTTTGTATAAACTGTGGGAAGTGATCTGCAGGAAACGTGGATTTTCACCTGCAGATCATCTGAAACTGACGAGATGTGTTAAAGGATACGAGGGTAACAATAGCTGGAAGATTACAGGTGCTGGTCATAAAATTAGAATATCATGAAAAAGTAGATTGATTTCAGTAATTCCATTTAAAAAGTGAAACTTGTATATTATATTCATACATTACATACAAACTCATATATTTCAGATGTTTATTTTGTTTAATTTTGATGATTACAAATGACAACAAATGAAAATCTCAAATTCATCATATCAGAAAATTAGAATATTGTGAAAAGGTTCAAAATTGATGGCCTCTGGTGCCACACTCTAATCAGCTAATTAACTCAAACCACCTGCAAAAGCCTTTAAATGGTCTTTCAGTCTAGTTCTATAGGCTACACAATCATGGGGAAGACTGCTGACTTGACAGTTGTCCAAAAGACGACCATCGACACCTTGCACAAGGAGGGCAAGACACAAAAGGTCATCGCTAAAGAGGCTGGCTGTTCCCAGAGCTCAGTGTCCAAGCACATTAATAGAGAGGCGAAGGGAAGGAAAAGATGTGGTCGAAAAAAGTGTACAAGCAAGAGAGATAACCGCACCCTGGAGAGGATTGTGAAACAAAACCCATTCAAAAATGTGGGGGAGATTCACAAAGAGTGGACTGCAGCTGGAGTGAGTGCTTCAAGAACCACCACACACAGACGTATGAAAGACATGGGTTTCTGCTGTCGCATTCCTTGTGTCAAGCCACTCTTGAACCACAGACAGCGTCAGAAGCGTCTTGCCTGGGCTAAAGAGAAACAGGACTGGACTGCTGGTGAGTGGTCCAAAGTCATGTTCTCTGATGAAAGTAAATTTTGCATTTCCTTTGGAAATCAAGGTCCCAGAGTCTGGAGGAAAAGAAGAGAGGCACTTCATCCACGTTGCTTGAAGTCCAGTGTAAAGTTTCCACAGTCAGTGATGGTTTGGGGTGCCATGTCATCTGCTGGTGTTGGTCCATTGTGTTTTCTGAGGTCCAGGGTCAACGCAGCCATATACCAGGAAGTTTTAGAGCACTTCATGCTTCCTGCAGCTGACCAACTTTTTGGAGATGCAGATTTCATTTTCCAACAGGACTTGGCACCTGCACACAGTGCCAAAGCTACCAGTACCTGGTTGAAGGACCATGGTATCCCTGTTCTTAATTGGCCAGCAAACTCTCCTGACCTTAACCCCATAGAAAATCTATGGGGTATTGTGAAGAAGAAGATGCAATACACCAGACCCAACAATTCAGAAGAGCTAAAAGCCACTATTAGAGCAACCTGGGCTATCATAACACCTGAGCAGTGCCACAGACTGATCGACTCCATGCCACGCCGCATTGCTGCAGTAATACAGGCCAAAGGAGGCCCAACTAAATACTGAGTGCTGTACATGCTCATACTTTTCATGTTCATACTTTTCAGTTGGCCAACATTTCTATAAATCCTTTGTTTTTATTGGTCTTCAGTAATATTCTAATTTTCTGATATGATGAATTTGAGATTTTCATTTGTTGTCATTTGTAATCATCAAAATTAAACAAAATAAACATCTGAAATATATGAGTTTGTATGTAATGTATGAATATAATATACAAGTTTCACTTTTTAAATGGAATTACTGAAATCAATCTACTTTTTCATTATATTCTAATTTTATGACCAGCACCTGTACTTGGAGAAACGGACAGCAGCCGGCGTACGTACTCGGCTCCTTAGCAGGGTGGATATTAAAAATGTTTTTTAATTGTTTGTTTTCTTGAACTGGACACTTAAACCTGCTAATGGTTATGCCGGGGATTGGAAGTCTGGTAGAGCACAGGCTTATTTTAATCTCTCATTAATAAGAATCAAGGAGGAGTAATGAGTTCTACCTCAGCTCAAATAGAAGACATCAATTCTGCAGACAGGTTTGTCCTCCTTATTGTTTAGGTGGCTGCATGCAGGCATTCCTACTTTTTACTTTTTCACCTGAACACCACACTTGTGCTGTTTGAGATTCTGTGCCCTGTAGCTTAAAAAAAAAAAGACAACCTCTGCAAGAACGTTAGAGGTAACGTCACCTAACCCCATTTTCAGACAAACTCTGACTTCCTGTAAACACACAGTACCTGAATTTTCCATGCCTACTTTGCTCCTTTTGGACTTTTTCAGCCTCATTCTTGAAAGAAAATAGTTGTCATGTCTGCATTAAATAACAGAAGTAGAATGAGGCCCTGGCTTTAGCAACGGACAAATGAGCTCACATTGATGCTGCAAAACCGTTAGTATTTTCTGCTTGAGTTGCTTGACTTTGTTGTGCAGAGAACTGTTCTTTTCATTGGGATATATGAAGTGAACATAGTTCAAGCAGTATGAAAAAAGCCCCTAATATCAGTACTAATAAGACTGAGTAATAGTTCTGCATGGTATGTCAAACTGAAAAATTCTTGGAGTGATTTTCTGAGCTGTAGCCATAATATAGCTGCTCATCAGTCACCTGAGGATCTGCGGTTTCCCAGCGAATAATGTTCCAAAGTCGGTACTCCTGTAGAGCTGACACTTAGAAGGCTCTAAGGGCATATCAAGGACTTCTGATGTCTGATTTATGTTTTTTTATATATAAAATTAAAAAGCTGTCTTGAGATGCATGAGGAACTTGTTGCATCCATCATTCAGTGAATGGTATAGTCTTTTAAATGAATGTTCTCCTTGGTCCTGCTAAGAGTCCCCTGATGCAACTCTAAACTTTACCAAAATGATACAGTTTCCAATTAGGAGTTTTCTCCCTCTGACATTTTCATTAGAAATAAAGGACACTGTATAAAGCATATTCCATCATTCACAGATGATCCTCTTTCTTATTTTGTTAAAAGTGGAAATCCAAATGTTGTTTTTTTTCCCCCCATCTGATTTTTTTCAGTCTGATTACAGTTTTTCATCTCTGCTTCCTGTGTTGGGTATTTTGATTTGATTCTTTTTTTGAAGGAGAATAGCCCCTTAGCTCTCTCTGCCTTTAGATTTAGTTTGTCCAAAAACAGAACACCAAGTGGGCTTTCTTGGACTTTGACGTGGGGGAAGGAGTTGATGAGAAAAAATCCCGACTGTTGCTTTCCAAGCTTTTGATGAGGACTGTAATGCAGCTTCAGTTTTATTGAGCAACATAAGGATTTGATTGTCTCTGAAAACTTCAGCTGATTAGATTTAATCGTCCCTCGTGAGTCCTACAGGTGTCTGGTTTAGCATTTAGCACCTATGGTTGAAAGTTTCCAAGAGCTTAGAGCTCATTATTATTATTAACATCCTTCTTTTTAACAGCTTTTCTTTGCTCCAGACTAAAGTACTTTGGGATCTCTTTGTTTATACAAAAATGCTCAGCCCCAGGTCTCTGTTGGAGTATTAGGGGTACCAGCTTTCAGCAGTCTGGTGGGCCCAGCAGAGCAGCCCCACAGCGACAGGCTCCTACTCGCTTTTATTTGGCACGTAGCCAGAAGGTGTCAGAAATATTGACACGCTTTCACGTGACGAAGACTTTGCCAGCCAATCCCCCCGACCTTCCTTAAAGCCCGGCTTTCTGTCTGCCCAGCCAGGTATTGTAGGGCCCCGTTAAGGCCCTCTGAATAGTGTCAAACTTGATAGTTCTCATTTTGCTTCCTGTACATGGCAGAAGAAAAAGTGCCCACCGTGTGGGTTTTCCTTTGTGACGACCCTTTCTAGTCCTCATGGGAACACACCACATTCCATCCACAACCCCCCAACAACCCCACCCTCTTTGTGAATCCGGGCATTGTGGGTGAGCCTGTTATGCTGATAACCCTCCTACCTCTCGGGTGTAACGATGGAAAATGTTCGTATAAGTCTAGAGTTGTGCTTCTGCATGCAAAGCCAGATAATAAGCAGAAGGTTTGCAGTGATTTGGCAGAGTTCTTGTTTTTGGCTGGGTTTGTGTGTAGATTTCCTCCCTATGATATGATTTAAAGTCTGCTACATCTGGACAAATTACCACACCAGTGTACCATGCATGGGCCCCATGTGTCAGTTATGGTTTATGTAACTACATACGCGGAACCATAGTTTGACCTGCTAATCCCAGAGGCATCATTTCTAGTGTGGCTCAAAGACCGATTTTCATGCATCCAGCCACCAGAACTGAGTCGACCCCCCAAAAAATTATAAAAATGATAAAAAATTCACAAAAAGAGTCTGATTTCTAATTTCAGATATAATTTACTTTGTGTTGAAATGCATAGATGGTTAAGTTGAGGTTTATGTCTCTCTTTTCTATGTTTGAATCCCCCGAAAATCTAAGAACTAAATTCGAGATGCATTTTAAATCACCAAGCTGGTGAAAAAAAAACAACTCAAATTTCTGCTGCTATGCAACCCTATGTTGTTAGTTATTGTGTCATGAACCATTACCCCCTCTGGGTGAGGAGAACATGTTTTCCTCCTCTTTGTGACAAGAAGGAATTGTTAAGGTTAAGTAGATGGGGCAGCCGGAAATAATTACCAAGCACTTGTGAAGTCCAGCCACCCCAATCCCTCCTCCTTTTGTCCGTCCTTTTCCTTTCATTTTAACAATCTTTTCAATGTGCAGATCTTGTTTATGATTAAATTCAGGCTGTACTTCCCTCTAAGCACAGCAAAAAGACGTTCCACTGAAACAAGCTGTAGTTTTGCGGTTAGACCTGTAATTTAGCGGGCTTAAATGCCAATCGGAGGCTCCTTGGCTAGGAGAAAGGCGGGCTTTTGTGTGGAGTTCACGGAAAATGACCCCCTCTCTACAAATCAACTGGCAGATGACAGACAATGATGAAAATTAGATTCTTTGAAGTTGTAATGGCTATTGAAATGTGTAAAATTCTTGCACTGAAAGGAGAACCTCCTGGAAAGGCCTCAGTCTTTGGGTGGCTGCTGCCGGCGTGCTGGGAGGTTCGTCTGTGTTTTGTCGCCGACTTCCCAGTGCTTGTTTGCTAATTCCCTGAAGGATTGGCCCAGATCTTTGATAGGAGCCTAAAAGGGGCTCCCAGGTCCCACCGACTCCAACTGTCACACTGTCGTACTTTGCTTTGGCCTAGTCCAAAACATCTGGTAGGTTAAGCTGCAGGTGCACCTCTGTGCCATAGAGAGTAAGAAGATAAATAGGCCTATGTGACCAAACTTAAATTTCCAAACATTAATTTAGACAAATATACATACTTATATGTGTAACAGTGGTAAATTGCCTATATTTATTCAGAGCTTTTCAAGTCGGGGGACTCCAAAGCACTTTCATATCCACACACTGATTGTGGCAAGCTACATTGTAGCCCCAGCTGTCCTGGGTCACACTGCTGTGAAGAATGAAGCAGGACATCCCGACTCAGACAGAGCTGAAGAACTCTGACATTTTTCTAACACTACAGATTTACATGTGTAGAAAAGCTTTGACTTTCATTTGAATTATTGTGCAGCTCCTTTTTATGATGTCTGCCTCATATAAATGACAACATGCACTCTGTCCATCAGCCAATAATTTTACTTTGAATTATAGTATTTTTTTTGCTTACTCCAGATGCATGAGTCCAAATGCAGCTCGACGTTAGTCAATTTAAATGAAGCAAAAGCCGATGAGGTTTACTAACTCTGTCTGTGAACCTGAACGAAATAACCTGCAGATGTTCTTCCAGTGAAACTGAATAAAAATCAGGAGGAGGAAACGCATTTTGTCAGGATTGTTTAGTGCAGTCAAATCAGAACTGAATCATATTATTGCCCTGGAAGAATGTATAAGAAGCCTACAGACATTTTCTGAAGCGCTTTTCATCTGCTCGTTCCATTTTTGGAACCTAATGTGGAACCTAAAAGTGACTTTAATGCTGAAGTGTAAGAGGTTCCAATCTAAAATTGCACTTTGATGCAGACCTAAGTAGAAGCTCAGACAATATCTGAACACTTGAGTTCTTGTTTTCTGTTGACCAGCATAAGATAATCAATTTGACAAAAATGTTACTAATATTATATCCTAAAATCTAAGTGCGCATAGGAAATAATAAAGAAAACCTAAAGTAATGTGTGTAAGGTTATCTTCTACTTTTAAATATTTTATACCATATCAAAACAAAATCTTTTGATATTTAATTGAAACTGAATTAACACAGAATGTGTGTAAAGAAAATCTATCAACTGGAACCCGTGAATTTGGTAGAAAACATTTTGGTAAAGGGCAGGAACATTTGGCCGATTGATCTCACATCTTGTTTTGTTTCCATCATTTTGTTTTCCTGCTTTAAAAACCTTCTCAAATCAACAGATGGAGAGAAACTAATGATAAATCTTTACAAGCCAAAAAGAGGACGGATAAAACTCTGGCAGGTCAAAACATCAGATTCAAAAGAAGAAATGTCCAAAAAGGAAAAAAAAAACATAATTCCAGAAAGACAATAAAAGTTAAATCCACACTTTTTGTTTGCTTTATGGCTCTTATAAAATATGTTTATAGCGATGTATTGTTTTTCATCGCTCCTGTTATTTAAAGTGGAAATGATTCTCTCCGGTCTGAAGATGGACAAAAAAATATAAAATATGAAACAGTTGAGTGCAAATTTCCATCTCTACGGCCAAGCGATTTTTTTTTTTTTTTTTTTTTTTTTTTTTTCTGACATCAAGACAAAGTTTTAAGGGTCTTAAATTCAGGATTGCCTCCAGGTGACCTGGACTGACAGGTTTTTGGCATTATTGTCTCTGCTTTTTAGGAAAAACAAAACAAAACTAAGTAACCAAGAGGACAAAAAAAAAAGTCTACCTCTGACGATGCTTTCATTTTTTTAAGGGAGAAATCTGCTCTTTTATCTGATGTAATAACTACTTCCTCTGCATGGTGCGGTGGATCGCAAACTCAACTTCATTCATCAAATTTGATTCCTAATTTCTGGTTCCGCCTTTTACTGGATATTGTCTCCATCCCAGACCACAGACTCTTATGATCCAGATTTCTGAGATTACAGACACAGCTGTAGGTGCTGAAATCACATGTTGTCTGTCTTTTTCGGTAAAAGTCAACAGCTGAAATAAAATGAATTTGTCTGTTTTGAATAAAAATGGATTTATAAGAATTAAACAAAGAGATAGTTGTGGTTTCGGTTCAATTTATAACTTACCCGTTGTTTTTTGGTGGTCATGTTTTGGGGCACAAATCAACTCTTCCCCTCCATAAAAATCTCTGCGGGAAGTTTGTCTGTAATCAGAGTCCGGGATCTACCAAGGAAACCAAAATGTGAATGCAGAACGCCCAACACTCAGATCATAATTGCGAAGATTTCTTTATGGACCGACAGGAACAGTGTCTCAGCCAGACAAAAACCAAGCTTTTTTATTAGACGTTATCATCACTTCATGCATTTCTCTAAGAAGGTACAGCTATTGCCTTTCTGCAAATCTAAAGTGACCAAATTCAGCAAACATTTATAATTTATTGGATTGTTTTCAACAAAACCCCAAAAGATGATTCTTCATTTTTATGTTTCTGTCAGAAGTTTGCATTTCGTCATCATCTTTTTACATATTTTTTTTTCTTCTGGTCCCTCAGGACATAACTACTCTGACCGGGGTCCCAGAAGAGCACATCAAAACTCGTAAGGTCCACATCTTTGTCCCCGCCAAAACCTCCATGCAGTCTGGCATCAACAGTACCAAGAAGTGGAAGATGGACTTCGACACCAGAGAGCGGTGGGAGAATCCGCTGATGGGCTGGGCCTCAACGTAAGTACAACATTCCCCATCCTGCATCGGTCAAATCAACACTGGACAATTGTGACGTTCATTTTTTCCTGTAACGTTTCTGTCCACTGGGGAGTTTTGAGCCGCTTTAATCTGTTTGTGTTTTAGGGCCGATCCTCTGTCCAACATGATGCTAACGTTCTCCTCTAAAGAAGATGCCATTGCTTTTGCTGAGAAAAACGGTAAGATGTATCAATTAAGAAGGGGGGGGGGGGGAGGCTGTCGGGTTAATGGGAGTTTATATGTAGCTTTGGTTTATAGAGAGATTTTGGTTAAAGAACTAAAACCATCATGATCAGCTTCATTTTAGTTTTCTCTTTGGTCTTTTTTTTCCAAATAGAATAGAATAGAATACAACTATATTGTCATCACAATGTCAAAAGTACAAAGCAACGAAATGTAGTTTTCATCTATGCAGAAGTGCTATACGGGATATAAATATTTATATCCCGTATAGCATAGAAACTATGTATGTATGGACTATAAATGGTGTATATTAACGGAGAGTAGTTCTAAGAGGCTAAAAAATAAATAAATATTAAAACTATATACGGATTATACAGGAAAGTTAAGATATGGATTATATATATTTTAGTGGGGTTATTATAGAGGATAAATAATAACAGATAATAGCAGATAAAAGATTTACAGATTATATACAGCTATGGTTGAGAAGTATGTGGGTTGTGTCTGTGTTGTTACCCTCTTATTAAACTTGTTCTTTACTTTAGCTAAACCAAAATATTGGTTTGATCTATAAGTAATGAAAATGACAGTTTCTTTATTTCAGGTACTTGAATTAACCAGATTAAAATTTTTTTTTCTTCTCCTTTAGCATGGATATTTGAGCAGGCGAGACACAACAGATTTTAAAATGTGCTCCCCATAAAAAAAAAATTAAATATATATATATATATAAAATATTAGGACTAATACAGTTTTGGTTTTGTGAATCAATCCCTGTTATGAGAGTAGGGTTGTCAAAAGTATTTAAACTCAAAAAAGTATCGATACTGAAATGTTGTATCCGGATACAATACTTGTTTTTAAAAGTATCGATACAGTGCCGTCACCAGTGGCACCTAAGCAGTCATTCATCTAAAGTGCAGAATAGAGGACAATGCACTCTCAGAACACTGTGTGATTAAATAATTCTACGCTCTTTTCAGTTTCAGACTTTTTTTTTGTAAGAGATGCTGCTGCTGAGAATTATTTTTGTTTCTTAACTGGTTTGGCTAGTGTCATTGTTATGTGTGCAAAGCACAGCCAAGGAAGGAACACTTAATTTGAATTTTCTAAGTTTTTTATCAAGCTTGCTTAATATTATGCACAGCATACAACCTTTATTGTGTTTGTTTATTGTATTTTATTTATTAATGAAAATATTTCTGTAGACTTTTGGAGTCTTTGTTTTTATTCTTGTGGTATCGAAAATGGTATCGAGTATCGAATATTTTCCTTAGTATCGGTATCGAGTTGAAAAGTTTAGTATCGTGACAACCCTATATGAGAGTCTGTCCTGTTTTTAGGAGCAACTGAAGCCAATATTAAGACTATTAAGATTCTGTTTTTAATGCATCTAAGCCAGATTCTAATGTGCTGAATAATGAAGGATCCCCCCCCCACTTTTCTTTTTTTTTATCAATTTATGTACATTAAGTCTGTAAACTAGTATTCCAAACTGGTCTCTTTTTACTGCATCTAAATAATTGTTCCTCAGTTGTATATCTCACTTATCAAGCTGCTAATCATTCAATGTGCACACTTGATATGTGAGATCTCACTATAGATTTATAGTTCCATGTTCTCAAGTCTTTCATACAATAGCCTGATAAGGTTCTGAAAATCCCACAGTGAAGGAAGGGTATAAGGAAGATGGATGTAGCTGATTTGAATCAAATCATATTCATGTTGCAACGGCCTAGTCAAAGTCCAGATCTATATTCAGTTTAAAACCTGTAATAACACTCAAACATTGTTATTCACAAATGTTCTCCAGTATATCTTAGCTGAACTTGAGTTTTTCCAAAGAGGAATTCGATCAAGCTGTTAAAATTATTCTAAAGATATTTCACAGAGGGTCTGAAAATAAATGCATGCCACACTTCTGATATTTGTTACAAAAAAATAAGAAATGTGTTTGGATCCACCTCACAATGATGCTTTTGCATATTCTTTTTCATAAAATCCGAGAAACGTTTTTTGCAACGTAAAATGCAACATGTGAACTCGTATAACATGATATGCATGATATGGAGTCTTTGCATCCCAGCTGATTCAATGTAATAAATCCAGAGATTAGAAAGGCGGTTCTAATACATCACCTGTTATACTCCACAATACAAAGCCAAAGCCTGCGAACAACTGAGGCACAAAAGAGAAAAGTTTGGAATGATTCAATCTGAGCTGAGCAGGCAGTTAAACATGAGTGATGTGTTTTCTGTCTAGCAGCAGTCAAGTTGACTCTGACTCAGAGAACCAAACCATCTGGGGAAGTTTGTTTGAAACCAAGCAAAAGAAACTGGCTTATTCTGTTTATTGCACCAAGAAAACGATTAGAGACGTTCCGACTACACACAGCCAGTTGATGTCTGCAGAACACCTCATCGTGGCTGGAATTCATCCCGAGTGAAAAAGCAGGACGCTCTCACCCCTCATTACTTACTCTCATGTTTGCTCTTCAGGTTGGAGCTACGAAGTGACAGAGAAGAGGACCTCAAAGCCCCGCGTAAAATCCTACGGAGCAAACTTCTCCTGGGACAAGAGAACCCGGAGGACCGCAAAGTAAACCGAAGGCCCATCTGTTTGCTGTCTTGCTGCAGACCTGTATCTTTCTTGTCAATAAACGCATAATTATATATAAGAAAACCAAACAATTGGGTCATGATTGCTTTCACTCTTCAAACACTCACCTCATTACTGACTACATGGCGCATCCTGGACGATTAATGAAGTGTTTGATCTCTCGGTCATGTTGTGCAACAGCAAAACAGAGTGGTACATTTCATTACATTGAGAACCTGTTTAAACATGTAGATAAATGTATCTGGAGGCAAAAGCCAGAGACATTGTTTTTATCCTGGTTCCCGGATTGTTTCATTGTTTGGAGAACGGCACAAGTGGAATTTTAAATAGGAGCTTTGAACAATCCTTTTAGAACATCTGTGCAGCAAGGTAACCAGTGTGCACAGTCCTGAAGTCTTATGCTGTAGGATGTCTGTCAGGAGCCTGGCATCATAAAAGATGGATTTTCATTTTCTTTTATTCAATATAGATGAGTATAAATGGTTTAAAATTGGTAGAGGATGAAACAAGCTTTCTGCAATTTCTTTAAATATTATAAAATAAGCAATACTCATTGTAGGCTTCCATGAATTCTAAATAAACCAAGATATTCTATACCAGCTCACAGATTAGCGGTCCGGATCCAGACCCACCTGTTTGCTAATCCAGACCCAATCTGATTTAAAACATAAATTACTGCATGTTCTCCGGTAGCGGCTAACTTCCCTTGTACCGCTTCTCCTATTAATATGGTAAAGCCGTCCGGAGTGTCGAGACCAAGCTACACGTTATACAATTTAGCCAATGAGCTGTCAGTCTGGGTTTCTGCTGCTGGCTACTTTTAAAAACAGCAGGCAAATCTGTGGCAAGCAGGGCAATCGGAAAAAAGGAGAAGACGACGAGAAAAAGAAAGCAGAGAAAGTGTGGACTGCTGGAAGGAGCGCGGGGAACTAGTGGAAGAAAAGTGAAATGGCGTGCTCAAAGATGACCCTGTTCATTTTGAGTACTTTTGGCTCAACCTACTGCTGTGAATCAGGATTCTCCACATTGAACATAATCAAAAATAAGTATCGATCCAGGCTCACGAATGAGCACCTTGATATGTGATGTATATGTTCTCATCAAACAATAAATCAGAAAGAAAAACAAACAGTCAGTTCAGGTGTTTTATAAAATATGTGAATCAGGAAATTGTCTATACACCAAACTGAACGATTGTTGTTCTCTACTCGTTCTCTACTCTCTTACACTTTTGAAATGGACAAAATGTTCCATTTTATTTATTTATTTTTATTTTAAAAATTCAGTGTATAACATGGATGCATAATAAATCTAAATCTAGTTCAATCTCAGATTTGACCTTTTTTTTCTCATTTTATCTATAAATTTGGTGATATTCATTTGCTATAGTTGCAGTTCAGGTTAATTAATTTGGTTAAATTATTATTATAATGTGATTAAATACTCACTTGTCCCTATGCAACTCATCCGAAGGCAGCTTTGCTTCCTGAGGGACTGGAAATGGGAACTGGTACTGGCTATAATCATTATGTTCAATAATATGGATTGTCTGCTTATAAATAAATGCAAACTTTACAATTCAGCGGTGATGTTGAGCCAGTGCTGAATCCTTTAAATGTTGGATATGATTTGGCTTGAGGACTGAAAGTTGGCCAAAAACCTGCTGTCAGTTATTAGGGGGAAATCACAGTGACGGCAGAAAAAAAAAAGAACCCAAGGAGAAAAAGTTAAGACAGAAAACATTAATAAAACAAAAATTAACAGTTTCTTTGAAAAACTAAATATGTATTAAAAGATTCCATTATTAAAGTAAGATTATCTTATCTTTTCTTATATCTTTTATCTTATTTTTCTCTTTTCTGTTTGCAAGAAAGTCATTTCCCACAAGGGATTAATAAAGTGTTTCTGATTAGCAATTCATTTCTTAGGGATCTGCAAAAAGTTAAATTGAACATCTTACAATTTGAAGAAACAATGTTGGAACCGTTTTAAGATGCAGCTGGTGATGATAAATTATTATAGTGCCAGTTCACTCAAATCCTGCAGACAGAGTGGTCAGGAATCTGTTTAAGGAAGCCTGGTGGATTGCATCAAGTCTTTGACTTGGCAGAGTTCAACCCACCTGGATGAGCATGTAGCGACGGTGGACAGTCAGTTGCATTGTTGTTGATTTTGCAGCAACCTCCCAACCCAGCATATACAGGTGCTGGTCATAAAATTAGAATATCATGAAAAAGTAGATTGATTTCAGTAATTCCATTTAAAAAGTGAAACTTGTATATTATATTCATACATTACATACAAACTCATATATTTCAGATGTTTATTTTGTTTAATTTTGATGATTACAAATGACAACAAATGAAAATCTCAAATTCATCATATCAGAAAATTAGAATATTACTGAAGACCAATAAAAACAAAGGATTTATAGAAATGTTGGCCAACTGAAAAGTATGAACATGAAAAGTATGAGCATGTACAGCACTCAGTATTTAGTTGGGCCTCCTTTGGCCTGTATTACTGCAGCAATGCGGCGTGGCATGGAGTCGATCAGTCTGTGGCACTGCTCAGGTGTTATGATAGCCCAGGTTGCTCTAATAGTGGCTTTTAGCTCTTCTGAATTGTTGGGTCTGGTGTATTGCATCTTCTTCTTCACAATACCCCATAGATTTTCTATGGGGTTAAGGTCAGGAGAGTTTGCTGGCCAATTAAGAACAGGGATACCATGGTCCTTCAACCAGGTACTGGTAGCTTTGGCACTGTGTGCAGGTGCCAAGTCCTGTTGGAAAATGAAATCTGCATCTCCAAAAAGTTGGTCAGCTGCAGGAAGCATGAAGTGCTCTAAAACTTCCTGGTATGTAGCTGCGTTGACCCTGGACCTCAGAAAACACAATGGACCAACACCAGCAGATGACATGGCACCCCAAACCATCACTGACTGTGGAAACTTTACACTGGACTTCAAGCAACGTGGATGAAGTGCCTCTCTTCTTTTCCTCCAGACTCTGGGACCTTGATTTCCAAAGGAAATGCAAAATTTACTTTCATCAGAGAACATGACTTTGGACCACTCACCAGCAGTCCAGTCCTGTTTCTCTTTAGCCCAGGCAAGACGCTTCTGACGCTGTCTGTGGTTCAAGAGTGGCTTGACACAAGGAATGCGACAGCAGAAACCCATGTCTTTCATACGTCTGTGTGTGGTGGTTCTTGAAGCACTCACTCCAGCTGCAGTCCACTCTTTGTGAATCTCCCCCACATTTTTGAATGGGTTTTGTTTCACAATCCTCTCCAGGGTGCGGTTATCTCTCTTGCTTGTACACTTTTTTCGACCACATCTTTTCCTTCCCTTCGCCTCTCTATTAATGTGCTTGGACACTGAGCTCTGTGAACAGCCAGCCTCTTTAGCGATGACCTTTTGTGTCTTGCCCTCCTTGTGCAAGGTGTCGATGGTCGTCTTTTGGACAACTGTCAAGTCAGCAGTCTTCCCCATGATTGTGTAGCCTATAGAACTAGACTGAAAGACCATTTAAAGGCTTTTGCAGGTGGTTTGAGTTAATTAGCTGATTAGAGTGTGGCACCAGGGGCCATCAATTTTGAACCTTTTCACAATATTCTAATTTTCTGATATGATGAATTTGAGATTTTCATTTGTTGTCATTTGTAATCATCAAAATTAAACAAAATAAACATCTGAAATATATGAGTTTGTATGTAATGTATGAATATAATATACAAGTTTCACTTTTTAAATGGAATTACTGAAATCAATCTACTTTTTCATGATATTCTAATTTTATGACCAGCACCTGTATGTAGTGACAGTCTGAAGAAAAACTGCTGAACCAGGCTCGGGTGTGAACAGCCATCCACCTCGACTGACAGCATGTTGGATCAAAGCACTGATTCACTACACAAACCTCAAGTTAAAATGTGCAACAAAAAAGGTCTCTACACTTAGTAACACTTTTTCTTTTTTTCTTTTTTTTTTTTTTACAAAGAAACTAATCAAAACTTTTAAGTGTCCAGAAAATTATCAAATTACTGTAACAAGACACTGAACGCAGAAGGTTGATGGTTAAAACAATAGCAAAGACTGACAACATTGGACTGTTTTTACATTGGTGGTGAGAAAGAGGTGGGCTGTATCATAGCATACCAATGGAAAGCTGAGTTAAAGGTTCTAAAGAATAAAAAGAGCAAAAACTGGTATAATTGGGAGGTCTAAGATCTTTGAAATAGGCCCATTCCAGTGATTGTTAGATTCACAAGGTGTGCAACACAACTAGAGGTGCTTCAAATGAATGCCACCATAAATGTATGTAGGGCATGGGCTACAGCTCTTATTCTTTGAGTCAGAGACGAGATCAGATGCATCATCTCAGGAAAAAAAGGAACTCTGACAGCTGTCCTTGCTCCAGATAATTGGATTAGATTCCCTAGTTGTTTTTTATCTAAATATATATGAATGCTTAGAAATAACCTTCCTTTATGTTTAAAGCATAAGGCTGTCTTTCTTTACATTCTTCTCCTAATACCTTCAAACAGTAAGATCATTTTGACTGAAAAGTAATAGAAAAAGCCTCAGGAAACTTCAAAAAGGATGTGACATTTATATCTTTTTATTTTTAATTGTGGCAAATGTAAATTGCATGTTAAATTTTGAAAGATAAATACATTTTAAACCCATTTATTTTATATTACAAATTTGTGACAATAGTTATAACAGTCAATGATAAATGCCATTAGAAACTAGTTATAACAGAAGCAAGAGCTTATGGGGAGTAGTGGTCTAGTGGTTAGGGCATAGAGCTTAGAATCCTGAGGTTCTGAGTTTGAGCCCCACTCCCACAGACTGCCACTGCCACCCCAGCCGCCGCATATTGGCAGCCCACTGCTCCCCTAGGGGATGGGTTAAATGCAGAGAGTTCATTTCATTGCTCTGTGCTTGTTCCTAGGTCCACACTGAACGCTATCTTGGCTTTATACGCCAATGTAATTGCATATTTGCAAAAATGGGCGCCAAGGGGTTAATGTTGGCAAACTTTACTGATTGCAACTCCTTGATTATTTGGTGTTAAGCTTTATTGTACAAGATATAATTTATATCAAGGCAGGAAGATGTTTTTTGACGGTGTAATTTATATAATATTGTTCTTTTTTTCTTAACTGAGGCCTTTCTTATTATTTGTTATCATCCTGGTCCCATTTACCTAAATGGAATTAAAGATGTGGAAACCATTCAGAATCATGCAGGAGAAGAGATCAGTAACTTGCATGACACTTTAACTCCCTATTTTCTTTTTCATTGTCATTTTGCTACATTTTCCATTCAACCTGTTGAATGTTGAGGAAGTTGAAGTTGTTGGTAAAGCCCTAAATTCTCTGCGGTGCCCCGCTACGCTCACTCGGCATCCCACTCATTGCCAGCACCTGTTTATGCTCTTTGTGCTCAGTGAACAGTGGTGTTGCTCTGAATCCCAAACTGCGTGACTGCACTGACATTCACACACCAATCATGGGAGCCTAATTGGTAGACCTTCATTAATTATCGCACCGCATTAAGAGGCCTTGCGCTTGCTATTTATTTTGCTCCATCTCTCGGCACATCAAACGCACCAAACTGATATGAGCGTAATGGCCCATCTGAACAGCAAGGGCATGAATTGCTTTTCCCCTTTGAAAAGCCCTCAGCAGAGGAGAAGAAAAAAACAAAACAAAAAACCCTCTCTTGGCACAACTTTGTATCATAAAAGTTGAAAGCATTCCACACGTCTTGGCCTATAAGCACAGTAAATTATGCAAAGTTGGAATGGCACCGCAGTGGCATTGTTCAGAACCATCATTACAACGCAAACATCAGTGATAAAGCTGCTCTGATCCATCCGTCTGTAAACATTGGCTCAGAGTGATGAGCAGCATTCAGTCCAAAGAGCTTAATAAGCTATAGAAGAACGGCAAAGACGATGAAACTGCTTAGACATGCAAAGATGCTTATCACATTAGAAACGTACACAGTTCTCGGTGCTCTCCTTCACTGACTCTCTGTTTATCTCCCCCTTTGTCACAATAGAAAAGTCTGACATTATTTCAGATTTTCCTTGGGAAAAAAACAAAACACTCATTTGCAGCAGAACCAGTGCTGCTTTGGAAAACACTTGCGTCACCAACTGCCTTTTGCAGTTGTTTACCTCCCACAGGGATCTAAAGAGAGCCTGAAACCAGTGGTGTCAGATCACATGTGCCAGAGCTAAGAGCACCAACAGAAAGAAACAAAAAAAAAATATATTTAATGTAGGACATTGGCAAAATGTGTTCTCTTCCTTTGATTTTCCCCCTAAGCGTAAAAGGGTGCATACAGATAAACTGGTCCTGAGCTTCAAAAAGCTGAATCAGTGGAATTTCCCCCTCAAGAAATCTGGTAGTTTTCCATTGTGGCTGCTCCTCATTGTTGGAGAACATAACTTGCTACCCAAAGTAAATAAAGGCCTCTTATTATTGCTTATTGAGTGCATAATTAAAAATTGATGAAATAATTCTAGTAATTTAGTCAGATATTTTAATACACTAGAGTGATCATTTAAACGTTTTTTACCTTCCACTAAGTTTTCCATTGTTATATTGTTATAAAGCCTCACCGCTTACATTCTCAAGGAACCTTTTGGAATTCCCTGTCCTTGTGGAGTTAGTGAACACCAAACCTTATCATTTGCAGTCTAATATAACAAAATGTCCTCCTTTAGATATAAGCTCTAATCTTTACCATTAAAATAAAGGAATAAAAATCCCAATTTCACCAACTATAACTTCAAAGCTGTTCAATTTATTTGGACGGATAATATGTTTAAAACGTTCAGATGTTATTTATGTTAGTCTTGCTTTTATTTATGTAGAACAAACAAACCAATGCTAAACTCATCTGGTAGCTAATCTGCACTTATAAACAGGACTTAAAGTTAATTTTAGTGGATTTTCAGTTGTTTTTTTTTTTTTTTTTTTTTTTTTTTTTCTTTTAAGTTATTTGAAAACAGCGCAGGCTATGAACATGTGCTCTGCAGATTAGTAGAAAAAAATAAATCTTCCACAGTTTATTCATGCAACAGCAAAAATGAGGCAGGCACCTGCTCATTATGACAGTGTTTTATAGTGTTTTCAGTTATTAAAGCAGTCTTAAAACTTAACGGCTTTATGGATTAAGTAATAATTGGCCTCAACAGCTGGTAGATGTAATAAAATGTTGTAAAGGGTGATGGGCTTTTGTCAGAGACCAGCAAACGGGCCCTTCAGTTGCTGACAACCTTCCACAGCGATGTAATAATAGAGTTCAAATATGATTAGTGCACCAAAAATCTAGTTGAACCATCACTGCGAAAGGACTGCATTTTTCCATATTTGTTCTCATGAAAGAGTCAACTAACAACAGGAGATCAATGTTTGTGAGGATGATGAGGACAGATGTTTCAGAAGATCTGGGTGTTTAGATGGGAAGGGTGACAGCAGCTCTGACATTAGCTAATGATAAAGGAGGAAGATGATTTGTCACAGGTGTCACATTCACAGCTATGGGAAAATTAAGTACTTCCCTAAAGTTACTGGGTTGTACAAATTCCATTAGGAGCAATGTCTTTAAATATATGCTTTTCATATGACTATAAGTCTTTTGCATTATACCACCCTGCTTTAAAAATCTGATATGAATGTACAGAGACACATACACCTGGAAGGATTGGCAGCTGCCTTTAATAATACTAATCTCTTTTCTGTAGGATAACGTCATCTGTTTATAAGACTGTTGCTGATAGCTTTCTGCTTTGGGATTGTGTTAACACAAACCTCCATGCTCCTGAGTAACAAACTGCCCAAACCCTTGCTCTATAAACATGGTCACACTTGCTGATGGTCTGTTGCAGTGGTCTCAGACTCCATTCCTGTAGGGCCTGCAACACACCTGACTTCTATATGGGCTCATTACCAGAGCACCAAGTAACTTGACTGCAGGCTGGTGACGTAGTTTAGCAATTTGACTCAGTGTGTAGACAGGAAACATATCCAAAAGTTTAGGGACATTGGCTAGAAATAACCTGAGACAAATGATCTATTGTTAATTTAGGAGATCTTTTAGAAGTTAGTGACAGTAAATGGGACACCCAGTGTTTCCCTAAACCAGCAGAGGGCAATTTCAGTTCCTGTGGGCCAGTTTGGGGCAACTTTTAGGCTACGTTCACACTGCAGGCCTTGATGCTCAATTCTGATTTTTTTGTGAATCCGATTTTTTTTGCGTTGCCGTTCACATTTCCAAATATATGCAACTTGTATGTGATCTCCTGTGTGAACTGCAGTCATACAACGCAAGTGTCCCGCATGCGCAGTAGAGGACGCGATGACGTCACAGGCCAGCATGCTCTATGTTTATGGAAGTAAACATGGATGGTAGTGCCGGAGTGCATCTACCGATCTTTCCCCTAATAAAAACTCAATCTTTTCAAGATGGTCATCGCCTGCCATCTTACCGCTTCTTCAGAGCAAGACCCAGCATGGTGACCTTTGTCGATCATTAATGGCATTCAGGTTGGATGAAGGCAACCTGGCCGTTCAGACACAGGTCGCATTTAAAAAGATCAGATTCATATCGGATTCAGGACCACATAGGCAAGTGGCCTGGGTCACATTGGCAAAAAATCGGATCTGTGTTATTAAGTCACAGTCATTAAAAGATCAGATCCAGGTCACTTATGGGCCAAAACATCAGATTTGGGTCACTTCAGGCTGCAGTGTGAACGTAGCCTTAGATGTATCCTTGGTCCAACACACCTCTCGGTCAACTGCATACTTAGGAGGTGATTCAGTCATTTGATTTAGGTGTGTTGGAACAAGGACAAATCTAAAAGTTGCAGGATACTGAACCTGAGGAACTGGAATTGCCCACCTCTGCCCCAAACTATACTGCTGATGCTTCAGAGGATATTATAATTACCCATTTCTTCCAGCATCATGTGCTGATTTAAAGCCAAACAAAGCAGCGCAGCGACTCAACAGCAGCTTAGAGCAAGGCAGCACATTTGTGAATCAAAGGCAATAGGCATAAAATTACTTTACTCAGAATTTTAAAAATTCTGAGTAAAAAAATGGGGCATTAAATCTAGATCTATTAGCCACAAGAATAAATGAGTATTTGACAGAATCTGACCAGTATGTACTGATATATGTACTGATAAAAACGTCCTCCTGCTTCCAATGTTTCCAGCCTTTTACCCTTCATTTCACTGATCTAACTGAGACTGGAAAGGTTTTTAGAAAAGCAATTTCTGTTTAAGCTTTTTCCATTTTAAAACAAAGGCTTGCTCGTCCATCTTGAATTGTTTTTATTTACTTTAACAAATGAGCCTCTGCCCTTGTGCCATAAAAACCACTCCCCCGCTCTTTTGGAACTTGTACAGAATGTCATTAGACTGAGCATTCTGCTTTGCCTCAACAGCTGGATGGAGGAGATGGTGTCAAAAGTTTGAGTTTGAACATTTGCCAGTGCCTTATTTGTTATCAGCGCTCCTCTTCTTAACACACACATAAGCTCACACACACACACACACACACACACGTTCGCTCTCATGAGCTACCTTTCTCTTCCTCTTTTCTGCTCTGTGCATATACATATTAATGGAACCAAAGCTTTTTTTGAAGAGCAGAGATCTTAGAATCAATATCAGTTATGGTTTTCCAAATTAAATCTAGTCATAATTAATACTGGGAGAAGTCGTTTACCCAAAATAGATTTTTTCAGAACAGATTTTTTTAGCCTTTTGTCATATGACCACAAACTTCAACAGGCTAGGGTGTTTAATATGACCTACCAACATAAAGCAGTGCAGTTACATATCATCATTAAACAAGAAGAACCATGAAGACAAAACACAGGAAAGGTTTGTTATAAAGTTAAAGAGAAAGGTTATAAAACTATTTCCGCGCCTAACTCCCCAGGTTATAAAACAATATGCCAAGCTTTGATCTTCTCTTTGTTCAATCCATCATCCAATTATAGAGAGACAAAGGCACATCTGCAGCCATATAAGACATGACTACACACCTGTCCAGGTGAGGGGGGGTAATCAGAGGAGCAGCCAAGAGGCCCATAGTAAATGGAGCTGTGCCAGACAAGTGGATAAACAGGATGAGAGTGGTTTGGAAGATCGCCTTGAATTCACCCTGAGGTGCTACAGTGGAAGTGTTCAGACCAACACATGTATGTGTGAGAATAGCTCGGTCAAAATCTAGATCTAAATACAGTTAAGAATATGTGATAAAAACTCAATAACTGAGACTCTCCCTTGAATTCAATTCAGTTTATCTATATGGCAGAAACTCCACAAATGCTGATGGTATTTATCATTAAAAAAAAGGAATAGAGAATGATCTTTTATTTCCAGTTGGATCATCTAAATAAGTGGTCCTCCTAATCATTCTGGTGATATGTTTACGTAAGGTCATCCTACATGTTCGTCCCGTTGGCCATATTTCTACGCATGCACACTTTCAGGCACATGTGTGATGAGGTACGGTTTCAGGTAGTCGTTGAAGCTCACCTTTCTTACTCTCGCCATAAGAGAAAAAGGGTCTGCAAAGTGATGAGAAGAAAAGAAAGGCCTCAGAAGAGGCAGAAATATCCCAGAATGCTTTGCGATGTCACAGAAGCCCCTGGCGACTAATAACAAAGATGGTGCAGGCACTGCGTGGGGAAGGAGGAGTTACGTGATCAACGGGGAGCAAAACGCAGTGATCATCTGTCCAAATAGTCAATTAACTGAGTTCGCTATAAAGTTCACCATATAGTCCACGCTCTACATAGTGATTGAGAAATTTAGGGGTTAGGGTGGACGTTCAGGCACAGTAAGCTTGAATGAGCTATGAGAACAGCAACTTTTAAACAGAGCGTGCACGAGGAGAAATGGGCTCGTGCACGCTCTTGCACACGTTTAATAGGTGTTCCCTAGGCAGGTCTTTTAAAACATTTGTAAAAAATCCTGCACAATACCTTTAAATGTTAAACCTGTTGCATTTTGATCCTAGTTATAAAATAATTTAAATTCAGTTTATCACTGAAAGTTTTTCTGTATGAAGAAACCCAACAGATTGCATGTAGACTTTGATTAGCTCAGTCCTACTACTATAGACAGTCGCTGACTCTGCAGCGATCGATCACACAGAGCATGCATGTAGCAGCAGTGTTAAGGAAAACTCACCTTTAAAAAGGAGGAACACCACAATGGAACCAGGCTCAGACTGAACATCGTCTGGCTCTAGTGATCACGGCTATTTGAAGACAGAGCAGAGCCAGAAAAAGACCACAGAAACAGTTTTATCTGTACCGTCTATGATGGATAAAAGTGAGAGCTGTAACAGCATTAGCAGCTCCTTCAGAGGAGAGAGAGGAACACTGCTAACCAGATAGCTAGCTGTTACCCTGCTAAGTCTAAAGAAACTAAAAGGGACCAGTCTAATCCGATTGAGATTAAGGTATTTTGCAAAACAGAACGGACAAAAAAAACAAACATTGGTTTCCATGTGTGATGGAGGGGAAGGTGTTAGCCTAGTGGTTAGAGCAGTCCGCCTGTGCTCTGAGAAGGTTGCAAGTACCCGGTTTAATCCCCTCAGCCTGCACCCCAGGTCCCTGAGCAACACCCTTAACGCCACACTGCTCCCCGCACAGTGGCAGGCTGCTGCTCCCTAAGGGGATGGTTTAAATGCAGAGGTAAATTTCTCCAGTGTGAGAATAAGAACGTTCAATTATCATATATTATGAGCAGCTAGGAAATAAGGCTTTGGAACTCCAGTTGAATACCAAGGCATAGCAATTGATGTATTCCTTTCATTCCCCCCCACAATATATCCTCCTTTATGTTGACACGCCATATAAAACCCCTAAAATACACTGCTTTGTCGATAAAAACCAGCCGAGAAAACAATTCATACTGTCTGTTTTATTGAACAGCCTTTATCTTTGGTAAGCCTCTACAATGTCACTAAATCTATTTCCACGGTGTTGCATAATTTTACACCGAGAGCTTATATTTATGATGGGAGGGTCTGAAAACCGCAGTAAACATCTTTTAGGAGGCTCGTACCTATTTGCTTAGATAGATCCATATGGTGAATTTTTTTTTTTGGGACCAGACCGTGTTCACAAATCTTTCTGGTTGTAATGTTAGAACATTTGGGAAAGTTTGACTGGTAGAAATACTTTTATCAGGCTGTTTCTTGTGGTTAATGTTTTTTCTTTCAGTTTCTATTATTTTTTCGCTTTTTCAGAAAAATTTTCAAATTAAACACAGAATACCTATGAGATAAAAGATAAACTTCTTCCAATTGTAATTTCAGCATACTCCCCCGGTTGTGTGAGGTTTAGACAAAGAAAAAAAATATATAACCTGCAACTCTAAGTTTATTTTAGTTTCTGATCAAAATGATGTTTCTGACTTCACTGGTTTTTAATTTGTTTGAATTGGCCTGAAAAAGACATTCCTGTCTGCTCATTATTTGCAAAAGAGGCTCCTTGATGGATTTTCCTGATTCATTTCATTGTCATCATATAGAGTGCTGTTGTAGACACCTCCAATATTTATCAAGCCACGGTATCAGGGAGGTTAAAATTCTCACTCCGCAGCAGAATGAGAGGCCAAATCATACAGCCAGGGGTATTAAAAAAAGGATCCTTTGAAACAAGAAGAACAAGGAGTCTGGATCAGAACATCCTGCTGTCTGTTTGGCCTGACAGGATAAGATCAAAGAACAACCTACCTACCACTATTCCTCAGAAAGAAGACCTCTATCGGTACATGTCATGATGTGGACGCCAGAAACAAGAGTATTAGAAGCTCTGACATGATGGTAGAAACCTCACACCTCATTTACAGGCTGTCCTTAACATGTGATCTGTATGATTTATAAGCCAGGCCGCAGCTGCAGCTTGCTGAGCTCGTATCACGATGGGACTCTCAGACAGGTGTAAAAGCAATCTGTGCAGAGAGAACACGCTCTGAGAGGAGAAGTAAAACTTAATCCCACAAGTTGAAGGGTCAGCCCTCAACTCCCTCACTGGTTCTCAAATTAAAGCAAAACTCATCATCAAAACATGTTGTTCTGTCTGTTTTTGAAGGATATGAGAAAAGGGGAGGGCAGGAGGAAACATACAGTAAGGACACAGTCTGTCTGAGCTAGAGTTAGTAAAGACCTGAGGGACGCACCATCCTTCAAGTGGTTTTTATTTCTGATCAAGGCAAGGCAAATTTATCTGTATAGCACAATTCAGTACAAAGACAATGCAAAGTGCTTTACATGATTAAAATATAGGAAAATAAAACGGAATCAAAGCAAGTAGGAAAAAAATAAATAAAAAATGCAGAAACAAAAAATAATATTAAAAACAGTTGAACTAAAGAAAATAAAAAAGTTTAACTAATGATGTTTCAGTTGAACTGTTTAACTAGGGTTGATACACTGATAGCAAGTCTGTGATGTATTAAGGTGCTAAGCCATTCAGAGATTTATAGACTAAGAGAAATATTTTAAAGTCTATTCTCTGAGATACAGGGAGCCAGTGTAAGGACTTTAGAACTGGAGTGATGTGCTCTACTTTCTTAGTCTTAGTGAGGACACGGGCAGCTTTTGTGAAATGGTTTGTTCTCGTTTCTTATTGAAACAGGAACAAACCCTTCCTGGTATCTACAGAGGAGTCAAAAGCTATCCAACCTGACCCATATTTTTATATATATATATATATATATATATATATATATATATATATATATATATATATATATATATATATATATATATATATATATATATATATATATATATATTATATATATATAATTCATACCAAATAATGATAATTGGACTGAAAGCTATTAATCTCTAGTTTATTTAAAAATGAGACAAATGAGATATTTGAATGATGAAGACACTTTAATAAAAAGAAATGATTGCAAAACTTTTGAATAACTTTATAGAGGAACACTGGGAGGAAAAGGTTTTCTGATTAGGATAGCTTGTCAGATTAAAGTTATCACCCAGTAATCTGACTTTTTCATGTTAAAACATGTCAGAAAATCCTCATAGTGGAAGTGGCTTCATTTTATCAGTTTTTTTTTTTTTCAGGCTCTTTGTTCAAACCAGGAAAGCCCACGAATTGGTCGTCTTTGTTTGATCTGATTTGTGAAGGGCTGCTAACATAAAGCTGCATGATTTTACCACTGGAGCTAGTCAGTGAACATTGCTGCTTGTGTAACGTTTCACATATTGCTCTTAAGAGATCGGGAAAAAGTTAAACTAAAATAGGATGAACTGCTAATGTTGACAGCATTACATTCTTTTATTCTTCTTTTCTCTATTTGTATACCACAAGTCAGTACAAGGACAATTCAAAGTGCTTTCCATGAATTAAACAATAAAATTGTAGAAAAATAAAAGCAAATAAAGATAAAAATAAGAAAAAAGCAGAAGTTAATAAAAATTTTTAAATATAAAGCTAATATAAGAGAAGGCATTTTAACTGCTATTCTTGACTTTGTTTTTCAGCTGATCACAAGAACCAATATAATGTAATGCTATCATTCCCAGAAGGTCGACAATTCAAGGTTGAAATGGCAGGCTTGTACATTTAATCTTACTCTGTAAGATTTTGACCAATCTGACCACTTCACATTGTATGGGTTCTCCAAAGCTGTTAGATTATTAGGAGATATTTTATCAACATACAGCAGACTACTGGTTTCTTTCAAATGTAGGTGAGAACTCTTCCTATTCATTGTTCAACTTTTATTTTACTTTTTATTAAATAAAATCCCTACAGTACATCTACAACCTTACAGCAGACCCCTGAAGGTTTAAATTAGAAACTTACTGTTAATTAAAACTCTTCATAATTGATAAGAAAAAAATTGCTAATTTCTATATGTCTCTTTGTTGGACTGCAGTGGACTGGTGACCTGTCCAGGGTGCTACTGGAGACAGACACCAGCACCCCATGACCACGGCAGACATGCATAATTACACCCTAAATTTATGGCAGTTCTACTAAATTAATGGTCAGTTCTTAATTTTTAAGGCTAGGCTTAAAACTTTCCTTTTTGATAAAGCTTATAGTTAGAGTGGCTCAGGTTATCCTGAGCTATCTCTATAGTTATGCTGCTATAGGATTAGACTGCTGGAGGACATAGGGACCTCCATTTCATCAGTCTATCTCTCTCTCTGCAGAATCTGTTGGTTCAATCTCTAACGTTATGCTCTCTCTGCTTTTTCCTCATAGTAGCTTTGCTTCATTTGTTCCTGTTTGGCTGTGTCACCATCCTAGAGGGAAATATCAGCTGTGCTGCTGCCATCAACACCCTTGTTTATAAATGTTGGAGATCGGCCCGTTTTCCAGTGTAGTCCTGTTTCTCTGACTGTGATTGGCTGGATGTGCTCTCTTCATCCTCTGACATGGGAGCTGGCTCAGAGCTCGTCTTTCTGGCTGTGTGTTTCCTGGACGGGGCCGCCTTTTATAGCTGCTTTTTGCATCTCTGCTTCTGTCTCCTTGAACCCCTGTCGGCCTCAGCAGATGGCCGCTCACACTGAGCCTGGTTCTGCTGGAGGTTTCTTCCTGTTAAAAGGGAGTTTTTCCTCTCCACTGTCGCTACAAGCATGCTTAGTGTGAGGGATTGATTTGAGTCAATGAGTCAATGCAATCAACTGGTTTTCCTTAGATAGAAAACTTTGAATCGATTTAACTGGATGACCTGGTGAACTGTAAAGTGCCTTGAGATGACATGTGTTGTGAATTGGCGCTATATGAATAAACTGAATTGAATTTTAAACCTATACAAAACAACAAATGAAGGGATGGATGGATGGATGATATCTGGAACAGTCAGTCAAAACTTGACACCTATTTTTGTCGAATACCACAGAAGGTACTGGGTATATTTTGGGTGTTGATTTTGAAAATAAAAAGCTTTTTGTCGTCAATATCCTTATCCTCTAAACTGAAATGAGGCATCTAGAGAAGATTGCTGTTTTCTTTCATCATAGGGGTTCTTGCAATATCTTCAATATTGCTGTCTGCAATATTAAAGATATTGCAGAGAGCAGCCTCCGTCACCAGTTAAAATCCCATATTTTCAATAAATCTTGGCAAACATCCAGTTTATGAAACATCACTGTTGTTGCATATGTCATAGAGGTAATGATGACTGTGTTTACTGTGCCAGAAATAATGCTATGGAAATGCAGCCTGACTAAAAATGAGATTATCTTGATTGGTTTTACATTTTTATGCAAACTATGGATTCAACTAAAGGTGTAAAGTTCAAAAATAGCTGCCCTTTATGTTATTAGATTTCCTATAAGTGGTAGGGCGTCTCAGGAGGTCCTGAAACAACTTTTTGTAGTTTGTTAAAATTGATGGAGTAAAGCCCAGATCACATCATAAAGCAGCTTTGAAAGTATTAAGACAAAAGTTAGCGTTCATACCAATACTGTTATAAAGAAACATTTCATATGTAATATTTCATACAAACTAATATTATAAAGCATATTTCTCTGTTCATCATGATTTCCATCTAACAGCTGATCAGGATCAGAATATTGCATCAATTATTTTTTGAAATAGAAAAAAAGTTTGGCAAGTACTAAAATTAATTAAATAAAATTAATATCAAAGGGCCCTTTTAATCTGCCATAATAACCCAGTTTACTAAAATGTAGCTGTATCTGTTATTAAATGGGGAAATTGATGTTGATATTCATAAATTAGGAAATAGCTACAAAAAATAGCAAAGAAAAGATTTAAAACGGGTCTAACTGTGACAAGACTAGAGGAGTTCCTGGTTAAATTCCCAAAATGAAGACCCCAGATTTCTGCACAAATGTAGGATCTGATTTTTTATTTATTTTAGTACTTTCTGGCGATGTGGCAATAAGAATAATTGCCTTGATGCCAAAAAAGAGCCCAACAGAATTTGCTTTCACAAGTAGAGCAGTATGGCTATTGCCATAGTGTTCTGCTTGATTTATGCATATAAATAGCTTTATTACAAATCATGCAGGGAGCATTGCAGATTATATGGACACTGCAATGTAAGTAGAAGAGGAAAGGAAAAACAGGAAAAAAGAAGAAAAGATTAAAGAAAGAGGAGATAAAAGGGAAATAACGATAAAACATCTTCAGTCTTAGGATCTGATTCTGAAATAAAACCCTCAATCTTTGGACTCCAAATAAAAGCAGATCGTTATGGAAAACTCAACATTTTGGGCAATCATAATTGATGGTTTTAGGTTTTATTTCTGAAGGATTAACAAAGTATTTTTAACAGATGCCGTAGAAAAAAGTTTTACGACAAGCAGGCAGAAATTATTTAAAGCATATCGTATGATTCTGGCGTTGGTCTCTTCAAAGCACACAGACAGCGCAAACCCCCCCCCCAGCTTTGCCTCACAGGTCTCAGGCAGCACGAAAGGTTGCCCCTCTCCTGGGACCGAAGGCATCCGCACCATGACCCATTCATGTTCCTCTCTTTACTGGGCCCTGCATTCATCTCCTCTGCTTTCCCAATCACAAAATTATCAGGTTGGACACACAAACCAGCGCAGAGAACAGAAGCCTCCTCCTCAAAGAGATCAAAGGTGCCACAAGTGAGTCCTCCGAGTCCGAGTTAATGACTCTCTGATGCTAAGTTTAATGGTAACATGACAGTAATGGTTGGAACAGGCCACTAAAATCTCTTGGCAGACCTCTCAAGAAAAGTAGTTTTCTTGCTCATAAATCACTTTAAATCTCAATTCTAGCTTAATATAAATTTGACACGTCTTTAAATAAGCATCGATTTGCTTTACACATTAAACTAACTGCTACTTGAATTTCTTTGCTGCTAAATTAGTGAGGTTTGTAAACAATGTCTGGAAAAGCACTTCATTTAGCCGAGCGTTTGAAGGTGGCGGGTGACGATGAATTGTCCCCCAAAGAGTTAATTGATGGAGAGGAGAAAATCCTTTGGGGAGAGAAAAAGTTCACTTTTCTACCTCTGTGTTTGAAGGAGATGTGAGTTGGCAGGGCAGGAGAGGCTCAAAGATTAATGCCGCCAAAGGGGGCTCTGACAGCCTTTCCGCTGGCTGCGGCTCTCTTGGGTGGCCCGACTGGTCTTGGATGTCACTTTTGCTACTTAATCTTGTGTATGTGAGCGGGGCTGATTCAGGGAAGGGTGGGGGAGCTCAGGGTTTTGGAAAGGGTGGTGGTGGGGCGCAGTGTCTGCAGGACAACAACAGGAAAGACAAACTGTGAAGAATGCGGGAATGTCACTTTGTTAACGTTTAGCAGATGATGCTCCTGTTTTTATCTCTGCAGGTTAAAGCAGCTTTGAGAAAATTCATTCCCGTTTTTTTTTTTTTTTTTTGGGATGCTGCTTTAAATAGCAATTTTTCATTAATTTCATATGCTTAATCAATGTATTTAAACAAGAGACACTGAATAAAATTTATTCATTTGAAAACTGGCTGATATGCTAATTTCATTCCACATTCATGTTTTGTCACTCCACAATTACAAACAATGTACTTTACCAGGATTTTGTGTGATGGATCAACACAAAGTTAGCCGTAATTCTCAAATGATATCGTATCTCAGGGTATAACTCAACTGGAATTTTGCATTTTTATCCATTCTTCTTTGCATGAAGTACATTTGCGAATGTAATTCTTGCTACAGATTCTGCTGGAATTTTACCTTTTGAGTACCTGAATATACTGCTGTACCACTCACTCCGCGAGTCTTGGCAGCTTCAGTTCGTACACTCCTTGTTGAAGGTGATGTTTCAGTAGGTTTCCAGTTGTAATTTTTATTTTACTTTTTTTGATGATGCTCCCCCAAGAGGTGTCTATAGCTGGGGGTTTTGTTTTATTCACATCCTCCCTGAACAGAGGTGTCAAAAGTATAAAAAAAATATTTACTCCAGTAAACGCACAGATACCTGTGCAAGGAAAGACTTTGGTAAAAGTAAAATATTGATTGAACTCATTTGGCCACCTAAAAGGGAAACACTACAGGCTAAAGTAAAAAATATTGAATTACAAAAGTGTTTACCTTAAATAATAGGTCTGCAACCCTGGTCCTCAGGATCTACTGTCATGCAGATTTTAGATGCATTCCTGCTCCAACACAGCTGAATCAAACGAGTGGCTCCTTACAAGGCCTGAGTCAAATATGATGGCACTCTGGAGAAGTTAACTCAGTCATTTGATTGAGCTGGGTTGGAGCAGACTTGCATCTAAATCATCCCTCAGCTTAAATGATACAAAATACCTTAAAATTACACACTTAAAGAGAACTGTTCTGTGCATAGAACATTGCTTAATTTGGCTTTTCTGCTCACTGTGTTCATAGAGAAAAAAAAAAAAAACATCAGCTTTGTCCAGTTAAATTTTTTAAAAGACCCACCCTCCCTACTTGCACATGCACATGCACAACCCTGTACCCTCTCTAGAGAGGTAATGCCTAATAAATGCATGCATCGCTCATACAAGCTTACTCTCCAAAAGAATATGTGCAACTTTTCCACTATGTGAGACTCACAACTGGTAAGAGAAAATAGGGACGAGCACGAAGGACGGCCTTACGTAAACGTATCACCAGAATGATTGACAATTAGGAGGACCACTTATTTTGATGATCCAGCCGGAAAAAGAACATCCTCCACTTTACCTTTAAGATTTAGAAGAGTAATATGGATTAGATTAAAATAAACAGAAGTCCTAATAAGCAGCTGAATACTTTGCTCTAAAGAAGCAAATTGTAATGCCAAAGGCCATGATATTAATTTCAATCATTTATTGTTTTATTGAAATATTTGAACATTGGTGGATTGGTGATCCATCACCTGCAATATTGTCCAGCCCCTGTCCTAATCCATGTTTCTATTAGTGTTTCTCTATAAACAGAATGGACTCCAATTTCCCATCTGCTCTATTGTATCAGCTTAGATTAGTTATCATTATAGGTATAGAAGTAAAGAGTCTGTTGTATGAATGTAAGGGGTAGAAAGTATAATACATTGGTGCTCAAATGTCATGAGCAAAATTAAGAAGTCCTCAGAAAATTAAATGCTTAATTACAAATACTGGAAAATCTACTTTCTACATATTTAGTTACTTAACACCTCTGTCCCTGACCTGTCTGTTTGTTTGTTCACTAATGTTCTCTAAGAAACCCCTGAGGCCTTCGGCTGCATCTACAGACAATCTGAAGCCAGTTGTTTATGTATCAGATGCATCACTTTCTGTTTACGTCAACAACAATGCATTACTTTGTAGAGAGCTACTACAGTAAATCTCAGTTAAGTAAATTGTAGTTTGTGGTTTCTCTAAAACCACCATGTTGCATCTCATCCAGCCTTTCTCTCTTAAATTAATCCAAGCCTTGATCTAATTCTCAACAGCTCCTTAAAAATAACCCTAGGATGAAATTAAACTTAATGATGCAGATGACTTTTTTAAAAGACCAAAACCGGCACCTCATGTTCTTTGGGCTATCTGTGACCGCACAGTTGTTGGTGAAAGGGTTCAAAGAGCAGACATATTTCTTCCTTCTGCTGATGGTTAATCTTATTAGAGGATGTTTAGGCTATGTCCCCTGCACTGGAGTAAACAGATGGGAAACACTGCCACATGATACCAAATACTGCTGGCACCTCAGAGCTTACAAATTAAGAAGAAAAGCTTACAAGATTGAACACTGTTATACGTTGGTAATAATAATAAAAGCACTTTAATAAGTTAAAATGAAAACATTTGTTTAGGTATGATTTTCTGTTTAACTCAAAATATTTTAGATCAACACTGGGATTAAATGAGAAGGTTTAAGAAGTTTTTTTTTTCTGAAAAACCCTAAAAACTACTGTACTACTGCAATAAAGGTGAATCATGACCAAACGCTGAGCAAGCGACTTCAAGCTAACATCTTTAGTCCAATCTAAACTGGTGTCTTACATGACCTTTTTGACATTTAACCCTAATCCCTAACACCTTAAACACTATTTCAGGCTGCGGCTCTAATCTCATCCCCGCTGTCTGACCTGTGTTTGTGTCCACGGCTCGCCGCCGAGCAGAGCTGAATCATCTCGCCACCTTCTCCTATTCCCATTGTTTACCCTGATCTTATTTGTGACTGACTCTGCAGTTTCCCGCGTGAGTCAGGGAGCGTTCTGTTACTGCTGTGGGCCTGACGTTAAATATGCAGTCAAACCAAATATGCCCCCCCCCCCCCCCACCACCACCCAGGAGGTTATTGGGACCCCCGGCCTGCTGAAAAGTTTGGTAAAACACAGGTGTTCCCTCTCTGGAAGTCAACCCTGTTTACTCCCGCGTCCACACGCGCTAGAGAATCACTTTTTCTTGCCTTTTTTTTGTTTTTTTTTACATGAAAGGTTTGTGTTTTTGAGAGCTGCAAGCTGCCCACATAGTGTCGTCATTAGAGCTGCTTTTCTCGTAAACTGTTTAGATTTAATGAGCTAATCCACCTACAGAGCTCTGCCGGCTGCAAAGCTGCACACCAAACAGGCCCAACGTATAGAGTCAAATCACCCCAACGGAAACTGTTAAATGTTTACTACACATTATCAGCTGATAAATGGCCCGCACTGCTTGGATTGTTTTTGCTTTTTTCTAAAGAATGAAAAAGTCAAACCAACCTGCAGAAATAGGGCATTTAAAGGGGTAATTCTGAATTTCTAAGGCTGGGGGAACTTGTAGATTTATAAGCAGTCATCACCTTACCTTTGCTTGATATAATCTAGATTGGCAGAGAGAGAGGGATTACATTTACTGATCCCTTTGTTCACAAGTCCCACAGTTATATGTTCAAATGCTGATCAGGCGGGATGGGGATGGTTAAAGCAGACTACAGGGCAACCTAGGAAGAAAATGTATTCTCAAAGCATTTACTGGAATAACACATTGCATAGGTGAAGAATTACAAAGTCAATTCAATCCGGAAACATACTCCTGACTGTCATGCATTTCATTTTCAGACTAAGTTTTTGACATTACATAGATACTATACAAACCGACCACATTGTGTGAGGACTCTGTGTGACACTGTGTGGGAGACAGGACGGGCTACAGTAAATGGGGCACCCCAGAGAACAGTATTGGTGCCGTTTTTTTCACCACCATCTATAGTGCTGATTTTTCCTGTAATTCCCCAAACTGCTTCATACAAACATTGCCTACTCTGCAATACGCAGCAGTGTTACTAATTGGGATGAAATGGAGACTTAATGAACTACTGTACCTCCAGACAATACTTGAAACTATGGTAGACTTTCACCAGCACAAACAGTCTCCATGGCAACCACTAAACATTAAAGGTAGTGACACTGAGGCTGTGAAGAGCTACACAAAAGTTGACTGGTCACATTATATAAAAGCAGTGTAGAGAAAAGAGCAGAGCAAACTGTGCCTGCTGCAAACCGTGGTCTAAAACATCCCAGGAGGAGACATTATGAGACTGAACACGCTGATCCGAAGGACCAGCTCTGTTCTAAGATGGCCTTTAGACACAGTGGGGGTGGTGAGTGATAGGGAGAATGGTGGCTAAGTTGTTTTCCCTTGGGGAAAGCATCTCCCACCCCACACGGGGGACTCTGAGGACACTGGGCAGCTCCGTAGGTGGCAGGTTTCTACATCTATGATGTATAAAGAAGAGATTTGGAAGGTATTTCCTTGCAGCTGCTGTCAGACTCTTAAATAAATCTCTAGCAGCCCAACGTCTACACAGACAGACCTACAGCTGCATCTATCCAATATGGTGGTTGTCTGCTGTTGCACAATACTGTATTTGTTGTTATGCATGTTTTTATGTGGGTTCTTACGCATTTAGATATATGCGTGTGCTAGTCTGTACGTGTGCTGGGCAGATGTGTATGTATTAGGGATGGAACAGTTTATGAAAACCGTCCAAACCGTTCGGTTCGACTGTCTCAGTTCGATTCGCGTGTGTTGCGTTCGGTTCATGCGCTGCTCCTTTTTCTCATAGGCGAAGCGTTTACACTCCAGAGCAGAAGGTGGCGGTACTGCGACCAAAGCCAACCACCAGTAGTAAACAAGAAGAAGAAGCGAAGCAGCGTAGCCGGGTGTAGCAGAAAAAAATCTGTTGTTGTGGAGAATTGTGTGGGTATGGCGAATGGGAAAGAACAGGAGTTGGAAGATGCGCCAGCAGCACTTTATAGGTCTGCTGTATGGGACCAGTTTGTATTTAGAGTGACCTACGATGACGGCAGAAAGAAAGTTGTGGATAAAAACTGTGTGCAAGCATTGTGCAACACGTTTTGTTTATGCTAACAGCGACACGACCAACATGTCAGGCTAACAAACAACATATACCGAACCGAAAACCGTGACCACGAAAACGTGAACCGACCCGAACTGTGGATTTTGTGAACCATTCCACCCCTAGTATGTATATATACATATTTGCCTATACTTATGTATTATATAATAAAATTCATATTTAGCTAGATCTTTCTGGGTTTTTTTCTTATAATCAAACTAATAAAGTTTGGATTTTTTTACTGCTACTTAACCCTTTTAATGACTGATCTTAAAATCTATCATCTGCACAAGTTGGCAGATTCAGCACCCTCTTTGTGCAGCTCTGTCCTCCAATTGCTCATACGATCTCCTGCAAAGAGGGACTGTTCAAGATGCAAGGGCAAGGCATCACATCTGTGCACACTCAAGAGTTAGGCTAAGAGTCGCTTCTAAAGAGCAAAGAGTCTGATGGCTATTAATAGAACAGGGAAATCCACGTCTGCATCACTTGAGAAAATATTATTTTTCTCCAGACCTGCACAGGTGCATCCAGCGACTGGATCCCCAATCACAGAGCCAGAAATGGCTTTTAAATTAGTCACATCATAGATGAGGCTTCAATGGCAGTCAGCTAAACATGAGCTCAAATGAAGGTGTCATGCTGAGAGATTCTAGCTGAGCTGAACTGATGTGACGTTTAGAACATTAAATACCGAATTACCGAAACACTTCCAGTATGAAATTGATCCTTTAGTGTCCAACACTAATTGACCTTTCTAAGGAATGCAACACCTTCTGTTTGACTGACATTTGCTTTTAGCAGCTCCTGCAGGATGGATGGGGCAGTGTGCAGGAGGAAGGTGATAGTGACAGGGGGCAGTGGGAGATCTTCTGGGGATAATCCCCCGGTCCCACAGACAAACAAAGAAAATGAGTGATGTTTGTCATGAAAACCAAGATCTGTGGGCCACCTAGGATGTGGGTCTCCATCAGCACTCATGAAGCTCAAGGCAAGAGAAAATCAGAGACCCCCAGGACAAACAATATGAGTAACGAGCCTGCCGGAAGTCACCAAAACACACAAGGCCTTCAAACACCAAGGAAAAATGAGATGAGCAGAAGTGGCCACAAACAGACTGAGGAACATATTTCCCCTAGTTTAATTGCTTTGAAAGCTCACAGAGTATGAAGAACCAACTCTGCCATATTTAAAAATAAATACAGAAATAAATAAATGCTCAATAAATGTATAAGCATACAATTAATTGCCAACAAAAAAGTGAGACATAAATGTATATAACTCTTAATTAGCTTCTTTATTTATTTGCCTTTGTAATAATTACCTTATTTATTTTTCTGTCCTTTATAATCTTCAACTTTATTTTTTAATTACTTATATTTTTAAGTATTTATTTATGTGCATGTTATAATATTTTTGTCTGTTTTATTCTTCCTTTGTATTTTTTTACCTTAGTTATTTCTTCGCCACTGTTTATTTCTCTCTGCCTTTTGACATTTCTCTATGCCCTTTTTACATTTCTGTATGCATTTTTATCTCATTATGCAAATGAGGAGGGGGTGTGTCCTAGAGAGTCAACTTCTGCTCATTGGTTGGCTTGGCTGTCCATCTTCTTAACTCACAGAGCTCAGAGTACTAAGTTAAATGTTCTCTTTTCTGTTGCTGTTGTTCAATAAAAGTATGTTTTAAGATAATTTGAGGCGATAACCTTATACTTTTAAGCATCACCATATGGCCCATTCACAGATTTAATGCGTAATTTAAAAGAAAATGTGACGAACTTGAGAGGACCGTGGCCCCAGCGGAGCTCCGAAGCTGACGGCAGCCAGGTCCGACCACAGCCCATCTGCAGCGGCCCTCTCTCGGCATAGCCGTGTGTGAAGTGTGTTGGTTAGCATTTTACTACATCGGTCGAATCTACAGGAGGAGAGTCTGATGTCGAGTCTGAAGTCATTAGAACTTGAGTAGGGACTTTGCCAAATACAACAAAAAATCGCCATCCTAGCCTGGCTATAGACCTTGCTGCCGTCAGCTTCGGAGCTCCGCTGGTTGCCACGGTCCTCTCAAGTTCGTCACATTTTCTTTTAAATTACGCATTAAATCTGTGAATGGGCCATATGGTGATGCTTAAAAGTATAAGGTTCTCGCCTCAAATGATCTTAAAACGTACTTTTATTGAACAACAGCAACAGAAAAGAGAACATTTAACTTAGTACTCTGAGCTCTGTGAGTTAAGAAGATGGACCGCCAAGCCAACCAATGAGCAGAAGTTGACTCTCTGGGACACACCCCCTCCTCATTTGCATAATGAGACAGAAATGCATAGAGAAATGTAAAAAGGGCAGAGAGAAATGTAAAAAGGGCAGAGAGAAATGTAAAAAGGGCATAGAGAAATGTAAAAAGGGCATAGAGAAATGTAAAAAGCGCATAGAGAAATGTCAAAAGGCAGAGAGAAAAAAACAGCGGCGAAGAAATAACTAAGGTAAAAAAATACAAAGGAAGAATAAAACAGACAAAAATATAATAACATGCACATAAATAAATACTTAAAAATATAAGTAATTAAAAAATAAAGTTGAAGATTATAAAGGACAGAAAAATAAATAAGGTAAATATTACAAAGGCAAATAAATAAAGAAGCTAATTAAGAGTTATATACATTTATGTCTCACTTTTTTGTTGGCAATTAATTGTATGCTTATACATTTATTGAGCATTTATTTATTTCTGTATTTATTTTTAAATATGGCAGAGTTGGTCCTTCATAACAGAGAAGGTTTTACACATAAATGATCTGATTTCCTTAAAAGCTTTTGTTTCGCTGAATCAATAAGAATTAGATTTTGTAGGTTTTATTTCTTCAAGGGTCTATAACATGCAAAATCTACCTTTTTGAGTTGTTAACTATGATATAATGCTCTTCTTTCATCAATATCATACTCAAAGTGGTATTTTGCTGAATTCATGAATGTCTGAGTAAACATGAGTTTTGCACTCTGAGCAGCCCCTCCCCGTTCTGGAAAATATTTCCAGCTCCCTCCAGAAATCACCTACCTTCACTGCACTGCCTGCTTCTTACCAATAAACAAACTCCCACACCTTCTTAGATCAGCAAGTGGAGAAGTGAGGCAGAGAGCAATCATTTGTGCTCAAAGTTGAGAGTGTCTCTTTTAGTGCATAATCTGCACAGTGACAGCAATTGCAAAAAATGTGTTTTCCAGCTGTGAGAGGTCTCAGACTTTGTACCGCCTTGCTAAAGAAAATACAAATGTAAGCCAGGCCTAAGACAGAAGTAGTGTGAAACAATGTGGCAGCGGCTCTTGGTGGACGTCATGAAACAGGTGGCACCGACAGTAAGAGGAGGCCTCACAGTTAAGGCAAGTGCGTTTCTTCTAGATTGGCAAAATAGCACCAGAAAACGAAAATAAAAAAGTAATACTGCAAAGTGCCAAAGGAAACTACATTCACAGATGACATAAAAATAAATAGTTCCTTCATTCGTTTAATCTAAAAAGGGTTTATTCTGTTTCATCCTCTTCAAACACGGGTAAATAAGAACATTATCAGTAAAAGTTTTGAAATAACACATTTTAGTTTGAATAATTTCCTTCAGGAACAGTTGAACAGCACTCTGTAGCAATACAGTATTTATTTTTCATTTGCATAGCTAACTTGAATTGATTGGTAGAATTGGAACAGCTGATTTATTTGACGTTTTTAAAGGAAGTTCTGGAGGGGTTTAGAAAGGCTGTTCTAGAAGCATAGCTTCCTTTATCCATTCCAAAACCCGTTTACATGGGATTGAGACCCTTGACCCAAAGTTTGAACCCAAAGTTTTTAAGCTCAAGCCTGCATGTGAATGGAATATAGTTTAAAAAATCTCTCTATCACTTTAAACTAGGTAAGTGTAATAAATGCAGCTTCCAGAATGACTGCGATAGAGATAAAGCAAATACCTTATGAAGAGACATTTTAAAACAGTTTAACATAAGTTGCCTCTATACACATCACAACAAGTGTGCTTGAGGGAGTAAATGGAAGGCTTAAAGGCAAGAGCTTTGTACAGTCTACCCAGCATGACGGCGGTAATATAATGCTGTGGGGCTGTCTTCTTGAGAAACTGTTGCAACAAAACGTCTGATATGAAAAAAAAAAAGAAGTGTACCTCTACATCTAGAACCAACAGCTAGTTGGGTGAGTTTTCCAACTGGAAAAATAAAAAAATAAAATAAAAAACCTTCTGGAAAAACTCTGATCTTTTTCATTGTGAGGAAACCAATCAGTTTAAATGAACTTATCTTTTTCCAAAGACGTTTTTTGTGTATTCAAAAAGAGCTTGCCATAAGATTAAAATTGTACAATTTCCTTTACACTACTGAAGCAACATTTGTGCTAAAAAAAAAAAAGTGTAAGGGAATTGCTGTGTGAGTTTGACAGATCTGGAATAAAAACAAAGCTGTGCATCAAATGTTTGTTTTAGAAATTAATTTCAAAACCATTTACATAATAATAAATAATAAATCATTTAGAGGCACTTAGTTTATCTAAGCTACCGTATTTAAGGTTGGCTCACCTACAAAGTATAAAATATAAGCTTAGATAAAAGTTGAGTCTCTTAGTATTTTTACTGTTTTTCTTTTCTAATTAAGCTGGTTTATATAAAGGTTAAACTCAAGATCAATAGAAAAAAAAAAAGTTCCTGTGACTCACGAAACAAAAACAAACATAAATTAGAGGTAATAATAGAGATGGGATATACCGAACTCACTGCTTGGCAGGGTGGAGGTTGTTAAAGATGCTATCAGACCTGAGACGTTCATTAGTTTTACAGCTTTACCACAAACCTGCAGGATTACGCACAACAGGAGGGATCCCTCTGTCCCATTCAGCTCAGAGGAATCTCCTCCTGAATGTCTGAAAACACAGAAACAGATTCAAGAAGAAAAAAAAAGGGAGAAAAAAAAAACATCTGCAGTTACCTGGTAACTCATCTGGTGTTTCTAATAACAGGCAATCAGGACAACAAATAACAGCAGAACGCCTTTTTGTGCCTCGAAGAGATGGTTGACGTCACTACGAGCAGAAGGTCTGAATATTCAACTAGTTTTAAACAACAACAACAAAAAAGAAATATTAACTTAAAACTACGGATCTTAAGAAAAAGGGGAACATGCTGCTTAATTTCCATGCAGGCCGGAAGGAACAAAACAGGGTCGGTCTCACTTAAAATGCGAACATTTATGTATGAAGGATGAACATGTAGATAAACAAGTGTTAAGTACTTTACTCAACATTAAAAAGCAATTTAATTGCATTACTAAACAGCAACAAAGAGGTTGTGATCATTTACCTGCCCAATGGAAATTCTACATCAGCATTTAAAAGCAGCTGTCTCTAAATAATGGTTCATTTACCGTTTCAAGTCTAATTAAAAGCAGGACTGTGTGTAGAGCCATAGCTCCCCCTATCAATATTTATATTTATAAATGATAGCATATAACAGGGGTAGTTTTATGTAAAAGTTGTGCATGTTTCCAGCTGCAATGCAATGGATTAGGTTAACATTTCTATCAGTTAAGTAAAGCTAGTAGATCATTCTCATAGTATAAGAAGCTTGTTTATTTTAAACCTTTTTTTTCCTTTTTTAAGACTTGCACTCAGCAAAGTTTTGAAGCCAAGAGAAAGAACCCAGAGGTCTGGTCTAATTGTGAGTAAAAGCTGCACCAGAGCTCATTTCTGTTCAGCATCAGGGGGAGAGGGATTGCTGCTCATGTGGGAGCAGAGCTTCGCTTAGAAGAGCTGCTACATGGTGAGCGTCCCATCGCCTGGCATGGAGCATCAGCTGTGGGAGGCAACGCTGGGGTACAAGGTCCAGATGGAACATCTGCTGATGGACTCTTATCAGGAGAAAAAATAACACACAAACGCACTGCTGCTGGGGGTTGATGGAGAGAAAAAGGGCATTCTTTGCAGAGTTTAAGAAAACATGCCTGCGGAAACGAAGGCGGGGGTCCCAGCGGGCTCGCTCATTTGCATTTCACAAACCATCACAACATCAGCTTAGGTTGTTGCTCTGTATGTTGATTTGTTTCCTAATCTTAAATCATTAAAATTTCCAACGAAATTTTCAAATGTTTTATTTTTGAGAAAACATGTCCCTACAATGTGATTCACCTCTCCTTCTGCTCATCAAATGTTGTAAGCATCCTCACCATAGGTACCGGCCCCTGGTTAAGAACTGAAGTAACTATTCGTTATATAAACACACACATCCCAGGAGGTAGGCTCACAGTTAGGAGCACAGGAGGAATAAATTCTCCATATTGATCTTCAGTTTTTCTACATTCCACCAAAAGCTTAGAGGTGTTCCACAGCCTTTCAGCATGAGCATAATTCAATTCATTTCAAATCAGTTTATTTATATAGCGCCAATTCACAACACCTCATCGCACTTTATAGTTCACCAGATAATCCAGTTAAATTGATTCAAAGTTTTCTATCTAAGCAAAACCAGTTGATTGCATCGACTCATTGACTCGAATACAATCCCTCACACTAAGCATGCTTGTAGCGACAGTGGAGAGGAAAAACTCCCTTTTAACAGGAAGAAACCTCCAGCAGAACCAGGCTCAGTTCAGATTTATAAATATTCTCTCTGCTCTATGATTGGATTGAACTAATCTTGTATTTCTGTATATAACTTTCATCTATTCGTCTATATAATACATTTGTTTTAATTCTGTGCTATATAATTCTATACGAATAAACTAGACGGAATAGAAGCTGTTGTGATATCAGAACGACATAAACCTGCAGCTTGCTCCATCAGCTGTGTCTGCAGTCCTTCTTAATAGGTCATCTTCCAACTGTTTTTCGTTTAATCCTCAGAACTGGGACATCTATCTCACCTCTATGATGTTCTGGTTTGATGCTTTTCTCAGAAATTTAAGAATAAAATCTGATACACCCCTGATTTTGGAAAAAAAAAAAGTTTGTAAATTACCTCAGGGTCCTTAAACAAACTACCATCAGATATAAGTCAGGTCTGACTGATACAAGTCAGATTTTGGCCACTTTTTCCAATACTACTTTAAAATAATATTTTGAATATTTTAGGTCACCCCGCCTCTCGCCCGTAGACAGCTGGAGATGGGCACCAGCACCCCTCGTGACCCCAGCTGGGATTAAGCGTGATGGTAAATGGATGGATATTTTGGGTTGATCTGAAACAAAGGTAAGTTGTAAATCAGTTTTGCCTACTTCTAGGTACGGCAGAGGATGTGTGATGCTGCAGGCCTGTTTCTCTGAGAACTTGGAATTTAAAATAGGTTGAAAATGAATAATGTTTCACATAATGAGGGTTAAAATGTATCTGTACATATCTTCAAAAACTATGTGTTACGTGCAACACAATATTCCTTAATAGAAAAAAAATAAGAGAATAATATTTTTTTTGATTGATTACCTGTAGGATTGAATAAGAAGTAAATGTTACTTTCTTTTAAGCACTCCATCATCTCTGATGTCTCTGGTGCTACATTATAAAGTCATGGATCCTCTATGGTGTTAAACAAAGTGCAGCCAAGGTCTAAATACGCTTCACGCTTGACTTCCTGTTGTCGTTAAGTGTGTGCACTGAACACACTGTGTACAAACATAAAAATAAAAAACCTAGATAGTGACGTGTGAAGCTCGAAACCAGAGAGACAGATGATAAACTATGATGAAGGCGGCAAAACTACACAGTTTGGAGGTTTGATCTCAGCTACGTAAGTTCTGTTTGCTTCTTTGCGGTTTTTCTGACTCACTCGCTCTCTTAATGGCCCTTTGGAGCACTCACTTCCCTTATGCCGGTGCCAATAATTAGTTCTCTGTGTTCTTCTGCCCTACAGGTAGCTGTTAATTATCGCTCATGTTCGTCATTTGTAAAAAAAATAAGCACGTAGAGACTTGAATGTTTCTTTAGATACTGTATCCAGCTCGATAAACAGCCTGTCTTAGGAATTCAGACTGGATAGAAATATCTAAACTGCATCACTGCACAGCAACATGGCTTTCTGAGGGTGTGTGCAACCAACAGGCATCCCTGTACGCCACATTCAGACACCAGCAATTACAACATACAGTGTAGGTAAGAGCTGTGAGTGGGAGGAGAGCACGGGCTGCATGATCTTCAGGCAAACAAACAAATATGTTGTACAGACACACAAGTTCACCCTTCTCTTTCTTCTTGTGGGAGGGCTGCTTCACAGTTGCAGGCTGCTTCCCGCCCCATGGGCATCCTGGGTGCCCATGTCGAGGGAGGGCTCTGAGACAGAGGGATGGAGGAAACCTGTGTTTGCAAAAAAAAGCTTAAAAAATGTAGAGAAAGTGAAGAATAAGAGAGGGGTAAAGGTGGGGGTGAGATGAGTGCAGCAGCCCATGGTTTGTCTCAGGGCTGCAACAACTTCCAGAGCCGATGTGCAGCAGACTGAGGAGAGGCACGTCTGCCCCACAAGCAGAGACTGGAAAACAGGATCAAAGAGTCACCAGGGCAACCTGCTTGACACACATTGTATTAAAGCCACACGGTTAATTTGAGAGAGAGGGAAGAAGGGCAAAAGGAGAAGAAAAGGGGAGGTGTGTGGGTGGGGGGGGGGGGGGGGGGGGGGGGGGGGGGGGGGGGATGCAGCACAGAGTCGAGTATATTTATCAGGATCTCCTGTCTTACTTGGTTAACTTTATACCTCAAAACTTTCTTCAGCTGCTCCCAGTTTGTTTTTTACCTTCGAACTTTGGCTCAAACTGACCCCAAACACCTTTGTCCTTTAAGATGCAGAGGAAAATATCTGCTGAAACCCAGAATATACTCTGTACTCTTATAGGACAAGTAAATATTCTATTAAAAACCTATCCAGAGGTATAAAAAAAAATGAATAACTTTTACTTTTTCCCCCTAGTGACATAAACCGAAAAAGGTTTGTGTACATTAATTAAGCTAAAGAATAATTGCTGTGAACAACCTTCCTGTGGCCTTAATTACTCCACTAATTAACATAAAAATGATTTAACTGATCCCCTTTCATAATCCATCACTGTTGTCTAGAAATCCTTTAAAGGAAATCTACAACTTCCGTTGAAAAGGTTCAGGCCACAATTAGTTTCCTAATATTGTCTTTTAAAGTTGCCGCTGGGCTAATAACCCCAGAAAGTGCAGACATTGGCCTTTAGGCTAATATGCACAGTTATTTTATGAATGATAAATATAACATTTGTTCTGGAATAAGAAAAGGAGGAGTTTTTATACCCACCTGTTGTAAAGGAGTCCAACTGGAGCCATGACTAAATGGTAGTAATCCTCGTCTCAAATGCTTATCTTTCCAATCAAGAGAAATAAATCCATCTATGTGTTCCAGCTACTTCCACAGGTGTCTAGATTCCAACACATTCAGATGGATTATTAACACATTTATTAGGGAATGTGTGGCTACAACTAAACATCATATTAAACCCCAGGTATTAAGAATCCAATGTGGTTAAAGGCAAGAGAAGCATCACTATGAGCATAAAAGTAAATAAAAATATTCAGTATTCAGCAACATCAACAGCTCAAAAAGCAAACATTTGTTTAAATCTTGAATGTTTAATTTCAACGTTGGACAGAGTGCACAGATTAATGCACATATTTATGATTTTTATATTCAACCAGCTGACAGGAAAAGTCCAACTCAGTTTTAGAGATTCATTTTTCTCGGCTCTGCTATTGGGTACAAAAAAAAAGCGATTAACACTCTAAAACCTAACCAAAGAAAAACCTGCTGATTAATCTGGCACAGTAAAGGCGACATCCTGAACGGCTTGGAGTTCACATGAAACGACATCCCAGATAAAGAAGGCGGTCGGGTAGAGATGGGAATGTGAGGCAGAGCCTCTCACGACAAGGTGGGGGGTATATGCGCGATAAACAGCAGAGGTGGGAGGGGGGGGTCCTCCAGACAGTTGGAAGGCATTAGGGTGTCGGACAGGGACTTGTCAGATGCAGCTGTTGTTGCAGCTGATTGATAGTTTGTATTCCAGCCTGATGGGAGAGCAGACACCAGCCTGTGTTGAGAGGTTTTGTCAGATAGAAAAGAAAATACAGTAGAAATAATTAACAATAATCAACACTAGACGCACACTAAATTCATTACATCTCTGTGTTGTGTCTACATCCATCCCAGTCAATCACCTTTTTCCTTTTTTTTTTTTTTGATTTGGTCTGATTTGAAACAAATCATGTGATATATGCACGACAGACATAAAAAAAGATAATCAATATGCTGCTTTAGAGGTTAACATACATTAGCTATAAAATAAAACCTAAGCCACACATTTATAAAAGCATTCAGACATCCTGCCAGCGACGCCCTCAGTCACTCTCCTGTTTAGTTACACAGAAAATGCTTCTTTGCTTGTACATACTATTCCACTCAGCCTATACTACTCATATTAGGTAACTACCTTACAGAGCACAGGGCTTAAGACTATTCACTTCAGTCACTGAACAACATGTGTTGTCAGAGAGTCAAAGGTAGAAGCAGAGGTTACAGCAGTACAGTACTTCTCAGTGGAAAAGCCCATCAGCTGTGTTCGCTCAAACATCCTGCAAAGCAATAAGTGGAGATGCTAAAAATATTCTTGGATCCTCTCAGTTTTATTTCTGCGTGAGCATTTAAGAGCGTGTTAGTGTTTAATGCTGACTAAAGAATTGCTAATCGTCCTAAACGCCTTAGGTTACATCACAATGGCACTAACAGTAGTAAACATGGTTTCCATTGCTGGCAGGCTTCAGACACCTTTTGCTGAGCCTGGGTGGCTTTAAAGGTGGCTCTCTTCTGTCAGTCTGCAGCGCTCCACCGATGCGCCGTCTCGCTCCTCCGATGTGAAAGCTGAGACCGCAGTGGAGGGAGGACAACATACAATATTCATCATGAAGAGTGGCCAACATCTGTTGCATTTTCCAGTGTGTTTGTGTCTGTGCTTGCTCGGGTGTGTGGACGTGGGCACCAGCAGTAAAGGCGGTCAGTGACCGCTAACGTGGGTTAGCATCATATCCTTGCAGGCTCTATTTCCTTGTCCTCCAACAGGATGATGAACTGACCAAAACTCCCCTTCACCGCCTCCATATTGTCAGTGGTGCTGCCCTCCAGGATCCAACGCTTTCCTCGTGCCAGCGGCTCAAGCTCAAAGTATTTCTTTATCTGCAGAGGGGAAAAAAACAAAACATTAAAATAAATAAATAGCTCATGTTTTTATTATCTTTTCAAAGACAGAATAATGTTTATGTTTTATGTGTTCAGAGGGAAAACTATAAAAAAGCTGTTTGGTGTAGTGGTTTAAAGTCTTTCTCATCAAACCTTAATACTTTTACAGACTTAAATTTTAAGAATTAACATTTTACTTGTTTAAAAAATATAAAAAACTAAATTACACCCTTAAATCTATGGTCAACATTTCTATTGTGGGCAGTAATTTAACTTGTAGAAATAGAGCAGAGACGAAGGAAGGAAGGAAGGAAGGAAGGAAGGAAGGAAGGAAGGAAGGAAGGAAGGAAGGAAGGAAGGAAGGAAGGAAGGAAGGAAGGAAGGAAGGAAGGAAGGAAGGAAGGAAGGAAGGAAGGAAGGAAGGAAAGGAAAATAATTGCTAAAAAAAAAAGAGAAAGAAAGATAGAAACAAAAGAATCTGGATGGATGTTGATGGTTAATAATTTTCCATTTCGAGACTGTCTAAGAACTCTGCAAGGCACCAAATTTAGTGCTTAGATTTTCCTCCTCCATATTTCACCTGTTAAAATCACAAGATACAAGATTCCAGTCATATTTTATTAACGTTTAGACTTGATGAGACTTAAAGGTGGATTTAGATCGTTTTGATTTTGACAGCCCTGTTTTGACAATGGCATAAGCCAACAGAAAAGCCAACAGAAAAAAAAAGAAACAGTTTAACCGATGAGGACTAAATGAAACTAAGCAACAGCTTCATGTGGAAAATATTTGCCGTGTTGGCTTGGCACTGTCCTGTACAATGGTTGATTATAAGGTTCAGCTGGCTTACGCAGCTCTAGCACTCCAGAACCTGCTGTTTGGTAAAAACAAATCTCAGGCAGCAGAAAACAGCTTTCCAGATCTCAACTGATTGTCCTGTAAGTTGTTAGTAAATTGGACAACTTGAAGCTGAGTGTAAAGTAAGGTTTTGTTTAAACTTTCCCCTCCTGTTTGCTTGATGACCGGTGACAAATGTGCAAAGAAGAATCTCCAATTGATTTAAAAGATAGCTGATCCAGTAATAGGATGTCAGACAGAGATTGTTCAATTAAGCAGCATTCAACGGTGAGTTGAAAAGGTTTGTCAATGCTGCTCGTGTAACAAAGTAATGACTCCCAGTGTTGTCCACAAACTGTTTAATAACTGCCAACAGTGGTCCGTGAGTCTTTAGAATTGCTGTGGATGAAGTTACTGGGGTTATTGATGGCGTGATTCAGGTCATTCCACAGCAACCACAGACCTGAGCCAGTCAGAGGTGAACTTGATGGTGTGGTTTGGATCATTGTTTGGCTGCAAGCCAAACAATGATCAAGTACAAGCGCACTTGAGCACAAGGTCACATTCTTCAGGATTTTTTGGTAGAGAGCAGAATTCACAAGTACATGAATGGCGGCACATTGCTGGGATGGCAACCTAAAAATAATCAGACCACATTTGATGTGTTGTTGCCACTGTTCTATGTTTGTTTGTTTGCAATGCTGTGTTAGTATGACCATAGATGCAATCGGTAAAAGCAAACCCTTTTTCTCACCAGTCAAAGTAATAGTGCCCATTCAGGTGCTTTTTGTGGTAAATATGCTTTTTTGCTTTTTATTCAGCAGTATTTAGATTTCTTTCAGGGATCTTTTTAATTGTTAAAATAAAAACCTCACATGACTCAGGGTAACTGATGCCTGGATGAGTTTTCAGCTCCTTCTTGAAGAAATGATGGTACAGTAGGTTATCTAGTCCTGGGAGGGTTCATCACTGCGTCATGATGTCCCCATTTGAAGAAAATTTCTCTTTTTAATTACGCTCTTTTTGTTTTTAGGACATGGTGTGTTGTTTTTTTATAAACACGTTTTGGCCAACTTAATTTTGTAATGCTGGGTACGTTCAGTAAGTTTTTTTGTTTGCTGTTTTTCTACGTACAGGTCTCATGATATTAGGGGCCAAGTGTGGCAAAGCCTTTGGACTTCAACCTTAAAAAAAATTGTTACTAAGCACAACAAAATCAAAATTAAGGGAGACATTACATTCCACATTGCGTCAGGTTGTTGATTTTTTATTTTTTATTTTACTCAAGGCTGTATTTGTTTAATATTAAACTTGTCTTAAAAGCCTGAAATTGTTTAAAATGCTATTACATCCAAGCTAAATATATTTATTTAGTAAATATATTTATTTTTTATATTTCTAAAAAACATTCTTAAGATTTTAATTAACTAAATAATTTTAAGCCAGTAGGTCAGTATCTGATGCAGACCGACATCACAGCCTTGCAGGTTGTGTCCTGACTTTAACCCGTCTATTGATCCTCGGTGGTGGGTGTTTCTATCACATAAAAAGCACTGAATTATTTTGCTGAAACAAAAAATATTGAAACCAACAAATCCTATCAGTGTATTCCTCAAAAGTTCTGATGGAAAAAAGCCCTGAATGAACATTAATACACATCCAAGACATGAATCTGACTCCACTTAGTCTCTGTGTAGAATTTTCAGTTATTTAAAAGTATTCTAAATCTAAATCCTGTCTTTTAAATAGAAAAAAAAATTAGCGTTTGTATAATGGTTAGATATTGTATTATATTTTAAAATGAAGACGAAGCATTTTGACAGCCAATGCATAAAAAACATATGTATAACTTCCAACAGAATACACTAAAGACCGGGAAACCCACATGGACACCCATCATGCAGCCAAATGACTTTTCAACTTCAAGTGAAATTGCTTTTGTCTAGACTGTGCAGTGCTGTCTAGCTGTGCCATGGTGTGTGGCATGAAGAGGATGGGAAGGAGGAGGAAGGGGGATGTATTCTTTGTGTCTGCCTAAACCCAGCCAGCCGTGCCAGCGAGTGGGAGAGTGAGTGCCGTCTCTGCCCCCCTGAGCAGAGTCTGTGTTCTGGTGTAATGTGAGTTTAATGACAGATTAAGTCACCTCAGCCGCGTTTGGCTCAGAAGCCTGGCTAGAAAGCTGAGTGGACCCAAACAGTGTTAACAAATCTGTCTGGGTAACTTGAGCTGCCCTAGTCCAGGCTGTAGCCCCAGACCTAGACTGCAGACGATGTGCCTGGCTGCCTGTCTGGCTGGCTGGTTGACTCGCCTGCCTGTAGCCAAGGCCCTCTTCTGGAAGACACTGGCCCCTGCACTGGCAGACAGTCAAAAGGCCAAAAGTGACCTCTGTGCAAGTGTAGACAGGCTTGGGCTTCTCTCACTTCCCCTACTGGCCTCATGGGCCAGCTGAACATACCAGGAAGCATCTACCAGCTTCATATAAAAAACATAATTCATGCAACTTATGAAGCTATTGTCTTAAATAACTTTAGTTAATGTTAACTGACAATGACTTTAAAAGGGCAAGCTTCAATAAGAACCTGGAGATTTAACTCCAACAACAGACGGAGAGGGCCTGCTGTTGAAAACAAGTGTCAGTTTTTACATGCCTAAGGAACCCCATGACCTAACAGCCTGTGTGTATGCACTCTGAAAGTCAACAAGTGTGGCCAAAACCAGTTTCCTTGAGATTAAGTCCTCCTAAGCACACTTATGCTTGCTTAAGGAATTGCGTGAGGCAGTGGGATGGGTAAGCCAAACAAGACATGGGTTGCCAGATGGCTGTGAGGATGACCACTGGGTCATCCACTCTAGCTTCTTCTAGGTCATTCAGTCCAGGGGCCTCACAATGTACATAGGGGAAAGAAGCTTATGCATAAATAAGAATAGAAAAGTCTCTGATAACACAGAAATCAGACCAAAGAAGATATAATAGATAATGCAAGATCAACAACTTTAGCCAAGATGAAAGTTTTGCACCTGCCAAACCTTGGAGATTAGATATGGCGTGGTTCTGTTTTTTTTCTTCTCTTCAACATCACAAGATCAAGTAACTTAAGCATTTCAATAAAGAAAAAAAAAAGTTTATTTACACTTTTACACCTGGTATGGATGGAGACTTCAAGTAAATTTCACTACACACTCTGACTTTAAAGGAGGAGGTTGAGGTGCTAGGCAACTTTGCAAAGTATGTCAAGTTATCTAAATCTGTCTCCAGGGAATCTGTAAGACAGCAACTGAAATAAACTTGGCTTAGGAGTCTGTCAACTTGCTCTACAAGCATTTAAAGCTGTCATCATAAATTTTACAAGTGGATTAAAATAACCTACCCAGAAATGACCACGATAGAATGCGGTATTGTGAAAAATGTCATTAGATATTTATCATTTAATTTGGAAATTTTTGACCCAGTAGCAACATGGTTAGTCAGCTAAGCTTAAGCTTCAACTCTGGCAGGAATACCTCAGGCTACTTAAGATGGCAATGGGGCATGCATGGCACGTGCTTCCAGTAGCTCCATGACTTATGCCAGATTACTTCATGTAATGGCCACAGTTGGCATCGTGCCAAGTAACGAGGATATCGTGGCAGAATTAAAAGAGCTTTAATGGCTCTGGACAGAGCTTTGTTCAGGCCTCCTGATCAACTAAACTAACCAGAGACAGGAGCCTTAAAAAGGTCTAAAGAATCAAGAGACTCATTTATAGACCAGGCAAAATGGACTCCACTAACAGATATACTACACCTTTCTCTATTGGGGTAAAATAGAGCTTCTTCAAAAGGTGAAGCTCTAAATTTACTGGTCCTTCTTAGGTTTGACCGTCACCTACAATCATGACTTAATAAATGGCTGAAACAAACTTCCACTGGTGACCAGCCTAAGCTTCAGAGATAAAAACAGCCGCTTGCTTCATTTCAAAATGGGTTGTTTGAGGAGATTGATCAGTTTGCCTCCTCAATACCTTCCTTCTGAGGTTTCCCAGGCACTTCACACTAAGAGGGGACCCCTTTGGTCTGGGAAAGCCTGGTATTAATGAGCTAGAGATTTTAACTAAAAAGAGAGCGGTCTTAATTACTCCCTAAAAAATGTTCAACCTCCATGATTTTAAAATGAATAAGAGGAAAACAATGAAGAGATGGATCGACTAATAAAATATCTGTCTAATGCACAAAAGACAATCAAACTTGGCAACCACTGGTGCCACCTCAAATTTATTATATGAAACCAGAGCCCGAAAATATATGACATAAAGGTAAACACTGTGGTGACGACAATTCTATTTCAGGATTGAACAGCCATCAGCTGCTTTAGGTTCACAAATAGTGAATTCAGGTTTGAATCCACAGCTCTAGTTTTGGAATAAATACTTGAAATAGGTGTCTAGGTTTGGTAGTAATCATATGTGCTATAAAATGGATATAGGATCATGCTGGACAAAAATTCCTACTCTGGTTTATTGTTTTTGGAGAAGTTGAACTCTACAGTCAGTTCTTGCAGAGGGTAACAGGGAAGCCAGATGGAACAGATGCATATCTGCTGGACAAACTCTGCAGCAGAAAGGTATTGTGAAAGAGAGCCTCAATGACGTCCACTGTCAGCTTTTAATATCTCATTTGGGACTGGCTGTTTTGCTGAGTTGAGCTCTGCTAGATGCATGAGGTTCCAAAGGCCTAAATAACTGCCAGGACTAAATTGAATCATAAAACTGAAAATCCCTTACTTTTTAAGTGATACATTTTCAGTTGTAGGAACAGCAATTTCAAAATCTTGATTTTGAGTTAAAACTAAGAAGACATCAAACAAGGAAATAATTTCTGCAAACGGCTGCTGAAGTTCAGAAAGCTACAGGATTTATTTGATAAAAGAAATGTCATTATAAGATCCAAGATACAGTCCATGTGTGGTGTTACCATGGGTGTGACCAAAGATCACTTGTTTCCCAAGCTTTACGGTTGTGTTAAAGCATCTTGGTACAAGTAAGCTTTATGACTGGAGAAGGAAGAATTAGGAGTCTCTTCACAAGGGAAAGTGGCATACTCAAATATCCAAGACAATCAATTACACCATCCCTTGACATGTTGGCCCCTGTGAAGATATCAGTCACTTGGAAAGTGCTCCACACTGGCGACTGCATTGAAATGGAAGGGTAATATGAGATCCTCTTAACTTATAATAGATATGCTTCTGTTTGGTTTTCCGGCTAACCTAAAGAGTTTTAAAGACATGAGAGGGGCTGAAGGTCCCCAGGAGAGGAACACTTAGGAAGCTCGTGAAAAAACAAACACTGCACCACAAACTGCTGGAGGTGTCAAATGAAACGGCCCACTGGTCAGTAAGTAAAACCTAAAGCCTATTTAAGCATGGGGGTAACACCTTCAATTATGGACCAAAGGTTGTGATTCTTAAGGGATTACGGTCACGGGTCTTAGGCCCCGTCCACACGAAGCCGAACCCTGGCCTAAACGCACAAATTTTTCACCGGTAGATAATAGCCCAATCACCTGTTTAGTAAAAGTGTTTGCTTTAGCAGAGACATAATGTATAAAGAAGGAGACCAATTTTTGTTTTTTGTTTCTTGAACAAATCTCCTTTTACCTTTCTCTAGTTTACTTACCTCTCAGCATGAACAGCTTCTTTCAAAGTGTTATAATATTACTTTAATGTGTTGATCAACTTTGTGGAAAAAAGGCTAAAAAAAACTTTATTAAAATGAAGTGCAGATGTGAAGTTAAAAACTTAAATGTTGCTTTAAAATGATGCATGTTTTGATTTTTCTCTTCTTATATGTCCTAATAATATTATATAATATTATATATTTTTTAGATTTTCGTCCACTATATACACAGTTATTGTTCCATTCAGTCCTAAGGCCACTGAATAATTTTCTTAATAGAAGAAAAACACACATTTTCAAAGTTAAATGATCTAATTTCCCTCCAGAATAAAGTATTCCTGAGATACATTAAAATCTATTATGCCAATATTTAGTTTGCAGAACAAAATCATATCATAAACAAAGTCTAAATTTCCCCGTCCCCTAATAAAGTGTGTAACTACAGTACAGCATAAAAACAAGTTTCCATAGATCATACTGTAAGGAGCTCAATAAGACTTCTGCTATTTGACACTGCCGAATGAATCTCCTTTATGCAACAATAAGAGAGTAAACATGTTCTTTCTGATTCCACAGGTGTACCAGCAGCAAAGTGAAAGGCAAATTGAGATACGCAGATACACACATACCTAAAAAATAGGGGGGCTACACAGTAAGAGAACATTACAATGTACTATACACTATAATGTACATTTATGTAAAAAAAAAAAAAAAAGAAAGATATGCTCTGATTAAAGAGTGCATGACTGACAGTCAGATAATTACAAAAAGTATAAAATGCACATGTATATTTGCTCATTTAAAACAACAAGCGATTTACAAAGAATTGGTTTGTATTTTCCTTTAACAGCAGGGATGTAAAAACCTTTAGGGTTTGTCTGGAGCAGTGATGGTTTTAAAGCATAACAGCTCCTGGAAGGAAGGATCTATGATGATGCTCCTTTATATACCTAAGGTGCTTCAGCCTATCAAATGAGACCATTTCATAAAAGCATACAAATATTTCAGTTATTTCTAGTGTCAAACATTCACCATATATATTTTTTTAAAAAGCTGGCATATCCAAGCCTTATACGATCTACTATAAAGATTCCAGTTTGTTGATGTTTATGATGAATCTCACAAACTGAAGGTACTACAGGGCTAAATTGTTGTTTGATTTTTTTTCTTTATAACAAAACCTACTTTTGTTAAAATAAACATTAACATAAAACATTTCTTAGGTTAGATATATCTATACAGATATCCAAACAAATCAGATCAGTTAACTCCAGCATGCCTTGATTTTCTGCTTCTAAATTTAAAAAATACATTGTTTCCATCTTTAACCCAGATGAACTCAACGAGATTTGCTTGATAAACTCCTTCATTTGCTTTACATGAATTTGCCCTCAGTTACCAGGATATTTCTTTTTCAGCCGCATGAGTAGGTTTCTATTGCTACTTGCATTTGCTTGTATTATTTAAACAAACATCAAAATGTCCTGTTCACAGTGATGCAGATAAAAAAGTCATCCTATAGGATTAATTATATAGGATTAATAGTTTATCATCAACAAACTTAATCAATATAAAACCTTAAGCTGATTAAAAAACACTCTGAAAGTTGTTCTGATAAAAGAAATTGCAGGAGACATAATAGTTCTCAGATATAATCTTCTCAACAGTTAGTATTTGTAGGCCAAAATCTTAAATTTAAGGTTTTTTGCATTAAATAAAACATGCTGCACATTTGTAAATGAAGAAGCATGACAAGAGGAAGAGCAGGTTTCATTTTTCACTTGCTGTGGAAATCGTAAAGGCTTTGAAAGTGGGTAAAGAGAGACGGGGGCGCCTTGTAAACCAAGTCCTTGTGTCACAGTAAAAAATATCTGAGCAGCCTTTAGATTTACTGTTCTGTTCCCCACAGGTGAGACCAAGGATTCTCCCCTGGGCTCACCTCAGTGCAGGTCAAAGTGATTCACTTGCAGGACTCTTTGCTTCAAAGGGAACTCATTACTGCTAGATCAGATCCATCCTCCATGGTGCTGCAAATCATGGATGCACAAGGGACACAGACGGATTACTATAGCGAGCTCTTTGGAACAATACTAGTGTATATACGCTCCAGAATTTTGCTCCTTCCTTTTATACTGCAAATTTAAGAATCGGTTCAAATCGCTGCAGCTTCCCCCATTAATAATACTGACTTTAAAATGAAATAGGTAGCAGCAGATGTAGAATGCTTTTGCAAAACTTCTCTCCATCACCTTTCATCAGATTCCAACAGAATCATAAAGGTCCTTTAATGTTTCTGTTTTTTAAATCAACAATTTTGATTCACTTGTAAACATTAAGTAGTCAGCAGTATGTTAGAAACAGAAAGGAATTGTATCTTTGAAGTTACATCTTGATTTGATATTGACATAATCTTGTCTAGGGAAAGATCACCCATTAAACAACAATGAACTGGTCACATTATTATTCTGACAATTAATTTCTTCTTAACATTTAAGTCAAAATATATTTTGGTAAAAATCTGGGCAAACTACTGTCTAGAAGCACAAATGGGTTTTGGTACAGAGAGTTGGGGTGAAAGGGAAAAAAATTGAATCCACTCACCAATGAAAAACATGTTGCAGATTAAGTGTCTTGGCACGGCTGCTTAGCATAACTTGACCTTTTACAATAAAAGAGTTAAGAGAGAAACGTGCACAGTTGGAAACAGGGTGCCCGTGTTTTGCCCTGTTGAACTAAAGATAAAGTAACTCAATTTATTTAAAGCCGAAAGCTCCCTGACAAGGAACATCTGGTCTATGGGACTTAAACTGGTGAGCTGGCACTCTGCCCGAGCTCCCCTGCTGTAGGGCCCAATGTGCCAACGCCTTCACTGGAGGCCTGCCTTTCTGTCCTCTTCTTCTCAAGGAGCCTGCCGTGCTGTAGCAGGCCACACAGAGGGCCTTCAAAATCCAGGCGGTCTGTCACAAGTCACCCCTCCTCCTCGCTATCTACCCTTCTCACTCTGAGGCCCCCTTTCTACGCTCCAGTCCTAAAGTCAACCAGCTTGAAAGTTGCTGCAGGCTCCTGCTTTAACACACTGCTCTACAATCAAAGCCTGACCTGTCTGCTGAAGATTTCAGCCATGAATTGAGCTGGACTCTGTAAAAGTGCTCACACAGGACCATCCGCTAGCACGCTCAAGGCATCATGACTTTAAATTCAATTTTTCAGTGATTTTATACTTGATTTTCTATAGACTTTCTTTAACTTCTTATATCAAGTATTCTTTAAATGAGATTTATCTTAAATGTATTATTAATTTCTTAAAAATTGCTTTTATATTGCAATATATGTGATATCTATGGATATTTCTTTAGGTGTGTTTTTTTATTACTTATATATTATTAAACATAAATAAAAATGAGCTATATCTGACAATATCAAAAGATATACATTGTCTGCTATAATTTTATATAATACTATAAATCCACGTTTTCTCATTTATTTCATTTTCGGCTGTGATTTTAAACGCCACAGTGCTGCAATTTGTGTCAGGTTTGGAAGTCTAGAGACTCCAATTAGGGGCTAAATATCTTATTATGCAGTGAGCTTGTTGTTCTTGGAATGTACCAATAACCAACTATTACATGTCATATGGTCCCTTACGATATTAGCATTTTGTACAGGACAATGATACTATGATGAAGATATTTTCTTGAATAGGCCTCCTTGAAAAATTATTAATGACTTACAGAAACATTATTGTGTTTGTTGTATCTTTACATCGTCTTGGGTGGTACCTACCAAGGGTGCAATGCTTTGCCCTGTTTATGTTTGAGCTTTAAACTCTTATTCTTGAAAGAATAAAAAAATATGATTTCCTACTTTGATCTAGTTCTTGATTTCATATTGTTGCTCCAGGTTAAATAAAATTTAGTTGTCAAAAGCTGACATGTACAGACATAGATAAAAAGATAACAGTTATTCTTTGATTAATTTAGAAGAAGACAAAAGTTTAGAAGTCATTTTAACAAATTTAGCAGAACAAAAGGGGATAAAAAAAAATCTAATGAAGTTTTTTGGGGGGAAAGAGTCTGTGGATCTCCAGAGCTTTTGGAATGTAAATAGTGAATTGCAAAGGGTCATTGAAATTCAAAGTTTCCCCATGCTGGAGCAAATGTTTGAACTTCTAATAAAATGTGACAGCTCTAATGGGTGATCTGAGCGACATAATGAAACCATTGCCTTTGTTTATAACCCTCAGCCCATGATAAATTCCAGCACTTTCAGCAAAGTCCAATAACTGATGCAGTCTTTGTGTATGTGTGTAGTTCTTTATGGTTTGAGAATGAATTATAAGATTCAATGTCTTTTTTCTATACAAAATGTGCATATTTCTGAACAAATAATTTGATCCATTAAGGCATTGCTACTGCCTGTTAATTGACACCATTAAGTTCACACAGACATCAGAGGTCTTTCCCTAACAAAGGCTGCCATACATTAACTCCATTTGACCCAGCTCCGACAGATAAAAGAGGTATGACATTGTTTTCTTTCACTTAATTTTGCATAACCAAGTAGCCTTTGGTAATGAAATACTGTGGAAAAAAAGATCTAACGTCTACAGGAGATGGATGCAATTCTTCTAGAATTCCTGAATTTAGAAACCAGTTCTGTGGCATCAAACTTTAGAGGGAAAAAACTGTCATTCTGAGTTGTGAAAAGAGTACATTTCAATAGATGAAAAACCTCAATTGAAGAGAACCCCCCGGAGATTCCCAGCGTTTGATCCATGTGAGTCAGCACTGGATCCTGGGGGTCAGATCACATGCTGAATAGGCTTTTCGGAAGTCTTGTTCTAGCTAGTGGCGGCCGGTCGTCCGACCCTGCTTGACCAGAAGACAAAGGGAAGGCCAGTATCCACAATTGGGGTGGGGGCATTCTTTTCTCCTCCAGTGGAAAGTCCTGTCCTGAATAGGGTCTGGCAGGCTGAATTGCGTTCCACATCGATTTTGAGAGTGAAGACCCACTGGGGTCAGGGTTCAGCAGCATTTGATGCAGGCTATGGGAAAAGGCGTGCACAGTGCCCGTACAACCTGCCAAATGCCCTCTCACCCAAAGTGCCCCTTAACCTCCCACAGGGACAGACCACCGGCCCAGGAATGACAAGACGAGAAAGGCTGTATGGGTGGGAAAAGGAGAAAAAGTGCAGATCAAGGTGGGCGGGAAGAGTGCACTGGCAGGATAGACAAAGATGTAAGAGAGATAAACCTTCAAAGAAATCAGAAGTTTCTAAGTAACTTAACATATTGCGCTTCCAAGGTCTCACACATTCTCAAGAGGGTAATTATGCATCTTGACGGATTTTCCAAACCTTACCTCCTCGGCCAGGATGGATCAAACACTTGGTACAAGTCTGTAAGATCTCTTATGACTCTAAGGGCATGAAGTTCTTCTTCGTAATCAATCACAGACTACACATGAAAACAGTAGTTGATAGGCACTTTGGAAGTGTATGCTACAGGACCTTTTATTGGCTATATTTACAAGCTGAAACATCTTAAGACGCAGTGTTCTTTTTCTCAGCTGTGTGTGGGTGGAGAATTTGGGAGATTATCTAGAAACATCAAATAATCCCAATAAATAAATCCCTAAAAATATACCATCTATATTGTGCCTTCAGGTAGTTTTTACAGTAGCAAAGGTCTTAAAAAACCCTCAAACATTTGAGCATTTTGTCATGGATCTCCATGGGGATGGTGTGCAGCATTACTTTTTGTCACACAGTGGTTTTAAATAAGTTTTCCATCATACCAGTCCTATGGCTCCCTAGTCTGTTTCATCAGATACTAAAGAAGATTCACAGCGATCAAAGGTCTCTCCAGCTACATGAGAGCTGGTTTTGTCACTCTACACTTAAATGGAAACTACAGGTACACCAATTATTATTCTAATTAGTGAAGGCTTCCTTATAAGTACAGTTGTCATGCCAAGAAACTAGAGCAGCTGGTATGTAAAGCAGCAGAGTGCAAGCTAGCGACCAAAGCCTATAGTTTGCCCGTCCATTTAGGTAGTGTTTAAACCAAGGGATGAACTTTCTGAACAAGATAGTACTCTGCATAATACATTTGTTTTAAACCTCTACTGGATTCAGCAGGCATTAGTTCTACAATTTAATCCAGACTTTTACTGAAATCCTTTGTGCAAAACTAGCGCTAGCTGTTTTAGCGGACAGCAGCTTGAAATTTATGTTCTCACTTTACAATAAAGCAGATTTTTTTTTTTTTCAATAGCTAAAATAAATAACTAAAAAAATATAATCAATGTATGTCAACTCAAGTCTTCTATTTGTCTTAGTCAATTCCCAATAATCAATATATAAGGTTTGAGCTCCAGAAATGCAATAATTCCTGCTGGTCTGCTTCAAGTTGAAGAAATTACATAAATTTTAACATTTTTTTATTTTTATTTTTTTTCATGTTAAAGGTACACTATGCAACCGGTGTTGATTTTCCAGCGAGGCTCCCCCCAGAGGGCGAAAGTAAAAGTGCACTGTCGTAAATATGCACAGCTGTTCTCCTGGTTTCTCCGTCAAGCCAGGCGCGGTTGTTTTGAGCTTAGCAGACAGGCGAACGCAACGAATGCACACACTGGACGCAGCTGGCGTGACAGAAGCAGCGAGTTTACATGCAAAGTCAATGGTTGACGCACGTCAAGGCGCAGCAAAAGGTCCCGCAGCGCGTCTGAACAGCTGAAGCAGCGCGTCGGGCGCGTTTAATCATCTGACGCAGGGAGAGAGACACAGCGCTGATGATCACTCCTCTTAAACAGTTTATTGACACCTAAATTAACTTAAAATGCAGAAATCTGCTGGCAGAATATGTTGGCTTTTATTATCCTGCTGCCTGCAGTTTGGATTATTTAGGTGAAAAACACCTACCAGCTGCCCCGGTGAACCGCGAGGAGGTGACCCGGCCAGAGGCTGCTGATGAAGGGATTCCGACTGTCGGCGCACCGCTGGTATGTGGGGGTCTGAGCGGCTCCGACAGAAAAAATATTGAAGGCAGGATGATAATCTGAATGAACTGACTGCACTGATTACGTTTTCAGGTGTATTTTCTCACTTAAACACATATTAAAACTACTTTATTCCCACTGATCACAGCAAATATAGCTGCAAGGCTGAGAAAGGATAGTGAAGCTCCGCCCAACGCGCGTCAGACACACTTTTGCACCACGCAGCCAGAGCAGCAAAGCTGCTTCACCGCGCGCGTCAGAACTAACTGGTACAAGCAGCAAAAAGGAAGCAGCAGACGCAATTTTGCTGCGTCCGATGTGAACGTAGCATAACTGCACAAAGATCGCCACTGTGCTAGCAACGAGCATGCTTTTAACTGGGGGGGTAACTAGCAGTTCTCGCCGTAAAGCAAGACTGACTCTCGTGAGACTTCTGAGCCTGTGGGTGCGGGTCGGTGCTCCTGCAATTGCAAGTGCAGTATTTCCCCCACAGACCACCGGGGCGGCAGAGAATATCTTTGTTCAACCTGAAATGACTCATTTAATCATCCAAAACGTTATGGAACACATTAATTAACTGAAAAATGTTGCATAGTGTGCCTTTAATGGGCTTCAGTTCTTCTTTCAGATGACGGAATCTGTCAAATGTGTTTCAGAAACAGACTATTGTGAGAACCAACCTGATTGGACCGTTATGAAGAACAGCTTCACCCACCTAAGCTGTGGATCTCTGTAGCTCCACCACAGTTACCTCAGGCCACTCCTTGATTAGTTCCCTCCCTACCTTGTTCATATGTCCGTAGCTATTTTTACATAACGAAGACAATGGAATTATGAATTATTATGTTTCTGATTATCAAATAAGTACAAGTGAAATATGCTGCAGGATTTGATTGTGAGGTCATGAAATGTGAAAACTTCCAATTGTCTGAAAGGAATAGCAATTCCTTATTTTTCCGACAGTGATCCAGGCTTGATAGTGGTAGAAAAACAACTACACAGGACACACCAGACTAACACACAAGGTTAGATCATATAAATAAAATACTAATTAGGGATGGTTTAAATATAATTTCAGGTCTAGGTCATATTAGGAGATGAAAGGACTAGATAAGCTAGCTTCTAAGACCTTTGTTGCAAAATGTATAAATGAGAAACTGCTGTCCGGTTTACTTCACCATGTGAGCTAGGAAAAAAATGACCGGGGTCAGACAAAACCTACCATATGATATAATTCTACTTTACAAAGAGAAGTAACAATTCAAAAATGAACGGCAGTCGATTGTCCATGCAGCTTAATTGTTAAAGTGTCCTGTTGGACATTCAAGCTGTCAGCACTGCCTTTAACAGGGAGAATGGAGCCATCTAACTGCATATGGTGAGGCCACAGGCTCGCTGGAGACACCTCTTAAAATTTATCACACGCTGCTTTACATGGAATGTCACACTTCAGGGTGCAATACAGTTCACCTAATCAACTGACAGCAGGCCACAGAAAACACACTCACAAACTGCACCGGATATTCTGCAGCTTGAGCATAATGAATACAAACATGTCTGCGTCTGATAAGGTGCTTCATTTAGAGGATGTTCTGGAGTTTCTGAAACATGAAAGTGGGAGACTAGAAGCTTTCTTCTACCTTTTCCAATTTCTACAGCAAATTCTCCAACCTGATTACCTATTTTCCTGAAAAATATGACATCACGTTTATTGCAACTTGCATAAAGTGAATCGGTGTGCTGCTACCAAAGTGCAAACAGTATGTTAAAAATTACTCATAAAACTGAAGATCAAAGGAAAACAAGAACAGTGAAGAGCTATTTTACATATCTAGAGGAAGGAATGCCCTTACTTAAGAAGCCAACACCTCATAAAGAGAGAAAAACTCCCTGGGTGATTTTGTTTAGGCTTGCAGGCTGTAGACATTTGACAAATACCCTGTAAATGAACCCAAATTTATTCATCCATTTGTTTCAAGAAGTAAATTGGAACTGAGGTTCATCAAACTTATCAATTTAATATTAACAAATTTCCAGAATGTTTTTAAATATCTCAGTTAATCTAAGTCCATTATACTCAAATGTGATGCATTTTTTCTGCATGTCCAGGATTCATAGTTAGTTTGCAATGAGCCCTAAAACTGCACATATTTTCACCCCCACGAAATTCACCCATTACAGACAAAGAAAGTCCATGTCCAGGTGGATTTATATTTGTTAATTTAAGGATGCACATTTCATAAGCCATTGCAGTTTTTTACTAAATTAACCATAGAATTAAGCTAACTACCCTCGCCGGATGAAAAAAACTTTGCAGATTTAGTGTCTTGATACGACTGCTAACCAGTGGGTATTAAAGCATCGTAGTATAACATATAAGCATTTTGATTTGTAAATACCTTTTTACTGAATCCTTAAATAAGATTTTTCAAACAACTTTCCATATTTTCTTATTAAATATACATGTAATATGTTTTAAAGGCTTCCATTGTTGAGGTAAGGTGTACTTATTTTCTTTTCAGCCATAAAAAGATTGTTTACAAGGCCAAGCTGAAAACATTGATTACAGACTTGCTTACTTAGGTCCCAGAAAACACTGAATACCTAGAGGGAGCTCCCTTTGTGTAAATTACTGCATCAGTGAGGCAATCACCTTGTCTCTTCTCGGTTCCTCTTACCTTCTTAAAGTTAGAGTAGAGGATGTTTGCAAATTTTTTGAAAAGCACATGCACAACCTTGTATCACTCCTTAGAGGGAGCGCCTATTAAACGCGTGCAAGAGCACGCACAAGCCAATTTCTCCTTGTGAACACAAAAAGTTGCTGTTTGCCCATAAAAAAAGATAAATAAATCAATAATCAAATAACACTATTCTTTAGAATCAGAGTTTTTGGCTTATGCTGGATAATTTTAACAACTGCCTGCAGGACACCACCAGAACAGTAGTCTTCCCCATGGTTTGTGTAGGCTGTAATATGACCAACATCCAACACTTCTGTGTTGACAAATATATTTGTACTAGTTATATGAAATGTTCTAATGCTTTGAGAAACTGGATTTTGATAATTATTCTATTGTCTTTAACCTATAATCTTCAAAATTATGAGAAATAAATTGAAACACACCCCAAAAAATTACGATTTCACTATTACAATTTTGTATTCAATCTACATTATGAAAAGCGTTTTTTTTTGTTTTTTTTTTATTCCAGACTTTGAGGTCTAATGTTTGGCACCTTTTAAATGTATTCCTGCTTCCACACGCCTGAATCAAATGAATGAATTACATTCTCTTTTCTACAAATTCCTGCTTATTATTTAATTATTTCACTCAGATATATGTCTCTACTTTAATACACCCAGGACACCAAACGCACCTTAAGGAGTATAACAGATGAAACCTGATATACAGATTTCACTCTTTGAATTTATCAACTGCAGTGCTTTAATTTTGAGCCGACATTCTAAGTGATAGACCTGCATGTTTTGTTATTATATTATGGTCAGTCTGCTCACAGAATGCGGTCATGGAGCCATTCAGCACTTGAGCTCAGCAAGGGCATATGCTCCTGGTCCATTTTTCATCTACAGCCAGCAACTCACAAGTCTGGGGTTGAAGAGGGAGCAGGGGGATGGGGAGGGCTGGTATGCTGACCAGCTTCAGTCTAGACGGTTCAATACGCAGTTGACTTTTTAAACCCGCTTGTCTGGAAAGAGAGCAGTCATGAGGTAAGAGGAGGGGGGGAGCTGCAGCAGAGAAGTAGCAGCAGTGTATTTTGTCTGCCGTAGACAGGGTGGATGTGCTCAGAGCCAGCAAAGATAGGAAAGAAGATAAGAAGAAAAAAAAGGGTGAAAAAAAAGGATGGCTAAAAAACAAGCGAGCGGGAGAAGAAGAGGAGAGAGAAGGAGACAGTGTTGTGGGAGCTGTGAGAGTCACTAGGCTGTGGCTCCATTGTCAAGGTCAGTGAGCTGCGGTGCCCCCCCACATCCCCATCTACTCTCTTGCTGTTCATCTCCTTTCCTCCAGCGGAGCACCTCCATCACTCATCTACACAGCCAGCATAGACGGGGGGAATATAATCTAAATCACAGCAACATGCATCCACATACAGATACAATCATAACACACCCTGCATTGCCTAAACTTTCATGTTTTAGGAAGGTTAGGAATAAAAAAATGATCTACCCGTAATAAATTCTAGAACATTTAAAGAGAATTGGTTTTATACACAAAAAATAAAAAGCTTTTAAACAATTTAGGAAATAAATGATAAAATGATGGCTCTGTATACGTCTAATTGGTTATTTTACTGCATATTATTTGAGGTCCTGTCATCTTACTGCGAGGTTTGTTTCACATTTTAATGGATAACCACCTCCACATGAATGCTTTTCTTTCATTTCTTCTGCAAAGATGGGTTCTGGAGCCTTCCTGTGACTCGCTGAAGACAAAAATAAAGAAGGATAAAAAAAAGGATTTTCCCATTACGACTGTCATTACATCTGAAGGAAAAGGGGAAAGCTTAAGAAGACAGTCCTAATCAGAAAGTATGTGGGCCAAAGGAACATGTGTGAGTGTTTTGCTGCAGGAGGAACTAGTGACAAAACACATGTTAATCATAAAGATTTAAATCAATATCACAAATAACAAGAAAGAAGCAAAATCTTGGGCAAAAATTTGTCTTTTATATAAACAATAACCATAACCACAGGACCAAGTTAATTAAGACATCGGTTAAGGACATGTTGGCCTGTTGGATGCAGGAGTTTGCCCTGCAACTGGAGGGTTGTCGGATCGAGCCCCAGCTCTGGCTTTTGGGTCTTTGTGTCCTCGGGCAAGACACTTCACCTGCATTGCAGCTGTGGCAACAACCTAGCTTGCCACCATCAGTGTGTGTGAATGGGTGAGTGCCTAAATATAGTGTAAAACCCTTTGCTCAAGTCTCCTAACTTGAAAAAAGTCCTCTACAAGTGCAGGCCATTAACCATTTAAAGAGGCCATCACTAGGATCTGACCTCAGTCCTTTAGAAAGCAGGAAGCCCTTTTGCTGGACAAAAATTGGACATTATTTGTTTTCCTTTAGTACAGTTCACTTTCAAAACATACTTTTCGCAACTTGCAAACAAAGCCATGCCACTATCTTTGCCACCACTGGACAGGAATGGCTAGGATGGGAAAAAGTTCAGATCCAGAAAAGAAGGAAAACTATCATCAAAGTTCTGCTTGCTGCATTTCTGTTTAACATGTTGGCACCATCATAACAGCTGCAAAATTCTTATTAGACTGATTAACAGCTTATTTGAACTTTTATTTCTAGTTTTAGATCAGTGTAGGTTAATGTATGTTCCAAGCCAAAGGAGAGGATTTGCTCTGTGTGCCAAAAGATGGCACATCAGGTATGAGTTCAGTACAACATGTGCAGGCCCTGCTTCAAAAAAGATGTTTTAATTCAATAGTTGGGTTGGATTAAGGCCAGTTTGTCCTCACAACAGAAGGAAACCTGCACCAGATTCTGTTTGGAAGCTGATTATGACCCGCTAGAAAACTGAGTCATAGTCAGGTGTTTTTATCTGGTGCAGGGTTCATGTGAATTAATTCACACCTGCACCAGATCCAGCAGTTTAAAAGACAATTCTACAGCACACTTAAAAAAAATATTTACACCTCCCAATCTCATGATTGCTAAAAACAAATCTATTAACCAAACATTATCTATATTGTTTTGGCATTTAGGAAACTAAATAAATTTTGGTTAAGCATAACTAACCAGAAAGAGCACCATCTAATTGTATGTCAGACAAATGTCTTTATGTACAGTGTAGGAAATTATGCGCTTCCCAATTGTAAATCTCATCCGTAAATGAGAAGTATACGAGGTTTATTTCACATTTTAATGGATAACCACCTCCACATGAATGCTTTTCTTTCATTTCTTCATTTCCTAATCTTACCAGTGATTATATTAATGAAAACACTATGTCCATGCCAAAAAAGAAAAAAAAAGAAAGAAAAAGAAAATGAAAAAAAAAACAATCTACTGGACTTTGTTTCCAAATTAGAAGACGTTTCGCTTCCCACCCAGGAAGCTTTTTTAATTCTGACAATGTCATGGTCTCTTTGAAGATGCTGTATCAATTTCATAGCTGCAGCTGGACCTCAAACTTTAGGGAAGATTTGTCTTTATTTGGCATCCTGAAGAAAGCCTTTATTAGGAAATTTGTATAGTTTAAGATTTGTCGGTTTAAAATGCTTGCTGCACTTGCATTGCAGTATCCATTATTCACAATCTTTGCCAGCCTAAGGGAATAAAATCTTTTCATAAAGCACAATGACCTCATCTTTACACGACTGGCAAAAAAGCCCCCTGTGGAATATTCCTTAATTACCTTTCTGCAGAGAAAAGAAGAAATATGATTCTGGCTCAGTTTTACTTTTGCTGGGTATTTACCTTTGAAGGAAAACCATTTAAGGAACTCAAAGCATTCTGCTACTGATTGTCAATAATTAAATCTAGATGAAAAAATGAAGGCAGGTCATATCTAACAGACCGCCCTTGCAGTGATTAAGCACCCACTGCAGTTTATTCCGGCGATGAGGTATGTGAAAAACCAAAGGGCGAGCCAACACAATGCCGACACGCTGTGCAGCGTTAAGCAAAGCATCACTTTTGTCATGAGCATCAGTGATTAGATGAGCTGAGCAATCAGGCCCCCCTCTGGGCTTGTTATTATCACCAGACTTTTATCCAAAAACCCAAAAAAAAGGGAAAACACCCATCACGCACTGTGACATCTGAGATCATCCTGTACGGAAACACCACGCACTTGTGACAGGATTCAAGTTTTCCCTCCTAGACGGGCATCAAACTTTCCGAGTCATAGTATTAAAGAGAATTATTGTCACTCCACATAAAATAATTTGGTCTTCAAAAGCAGAACAATACAAAGCTTTAGTACAAATTAAGGTTCAACAGGTAGGCTCGTGTCCGCTGAGGTCTGCAAACATTTGTTTTGCAGATAGCCTCACATTTTCCTCTAGAATACCTATTCATGCTGTAAATTCATTGTCCCCAATGGGGAAAACAAGTTACAGTGTGTCCATTCATCAACCAGAGCAGAAACTTTCTTACAAAACAAAAAAAACACTTTTTTTGATTAGTGAGAATCAGCAAAGAGCAATTGTGCTAGCATTAACCCAGCAGGAGTAGCTCTAGAAGAGAGCGTCTTTGGGTTGTCCCTGGAGGTACTTTATACCGACGACTGCAGAGATGCAGCAGAAAATCTCTAAAGAAAGGCTTGTCTAAACATACCTATCCTATCCTGTTCTTCAGTTAACATTCAGATTGGCCAATTTGTCTTAAAGCTACAGTGTGTAATTTTCAGCGACATCTAACATCCAGATTGCAGACCGCAGCAACATGAACATCTCCCCCCCACCGCTTCTTCCCCCCAACAGTACGGCGAGCGTTACGGGACAAAATGTCTTCCACGACGTCCGCATCACCTACCTTCTCAAGTGATGAGGTTTGTTTACATAGATAATTTTACAGATAGTATTTCATTAGTCTGTGTTCTCAGTTCATCTCTCTCAACTTGCCGTAGTTACTTTCGAGCGTAATGGGCGATCTTGCAATTGCTAGTTTGTTGGCTCTGCGCTGCCGTAGCGCAAAGATGTCTGCCTCCATGGCTGCGAGACCCGCTCCTATGTAATTATAAATAACGAATTCTAAGGCAACGCAAATATTAAGGTTAAGAGGCTGAGCTCGTAGATGATGATAAATAACATAGTTATGTATAATATATTACATTTCTGACTGTATATCCCTGTAATTATGACACACTGTAGCTTTAATATCATAACTGTACCGGGACAGGATCTTGAAAGAAGCTCAGACTTTTCAATATCATCTTTTGTTTTGTGTTCGCTAAAACAGGTGATCGTCCATCAAGATGAAGTACTTGCACCCTTTGTGCCAGGACACCCTGTCTCTCCTAAAGATGTGCTTCTTATCAGGGCCTGCTTTGAGAGGAGTTTGTTTTGTTCTCTCAGCACCGGCAGCAGGCTGGCCCCTTAAGGCATCTGTGCTCAAGGACGGGGCTTTCTCACTGTCTTCTTTGTAAGTCTTTTTTTTTATGACATCTTTTACTTAAAGAGAAGTTTTCAAATATACCTCATGCCTGTTTTTTTAATACAGGGCAGACCAGATATGGGTGATGCTCGTTCGTTCTTATTATTATAAGAATTTATTTTTACAGTGCTACTTTGATTCTCTACACCAATCTCCTTTGTTAGCAGAATTCACTCAGATTCATTTTTCAATTCACAAGAGAATAATATTTAACTCTGTTCTATTCAAAAACCTTTCATTCAAAGCTTTAAGGACTATTTTTTCAACTAGATCCCTTGTCTTGTCAGTTTTTTCAGTCTAGGAGCACTAAACAGAAACTACAGAAACTACATTTTAACTTTTAAACACAAAGTAATTTCAAACAAATCCTATTATCCCTAATCCTTCCTGCAAGTGAGTACAATCACATTTCACCAAGAGCTCATGAAGTTCTGTCATAATTAGATTCTAAAAAGACTGCATAGGCTGTCGAACACAGCACTTGTCAGGAAATGGTTAAAGTGGAGAACACTATTTTTTGGAGGAATATTTAACTTTCTTCCTGATAATTATTCCAAACGAGTTGGCATATTTGAACATTATCACCGGGTAATGACGCAAGTGAACGGCATTGTAAAGGGTGATCTTAACAAGTTAGTTAGAGCCATTTGGTATTGCAGTTGCTCACAGTGTGCTGCTTCCTTCTAAAGGCAAGATGATTGGCTCGCACCTGTGCCTCATCTTCAACACAACCAATCAGCATCCACTTGGTCATTCAGAGCCACCAGCGTCAGAGGCTACAATGACACACAGGCACCATGTGCCAGACGTTTGACGAAAGTTTCAGACACTGGGCGCCACATGAGTCACTGAACACAGCCACCGCCCATGTGTGCCAGGACCTGCGAGTTCACCATGTGTGAAAATGTGACAGAGGACAGTGGTTGACTACCAACTTCCGTCTTGGACGCTCCCCAACACAGTTTGAACAAAAGTTATGATAACACATTCTGAAATGGCAGACTCTTGGAGCTATTCTCAATTGGCAGTGCAGGTTTTTGCTAAGTGCACAATGGCCAAAATAAAAAAGGTGAACTACTTGTAACTCTGAAGAGACCATCTGGATGCAGGAACACTGAGTTATTGCACAGAGGGAGAACATGCTGTGGCTTGGAAGGATTTGTGTCATATTTCAAAGAAAACTTATTTTTGCCAACTTTGTCTATTACTGCAAAAGCAACAGATCTTTTTATTATCAATACATTTACTGAGCTAATATCTGTGGATGTTTTTGGTAGTTTATTCATGGTCTAAAAACTTTATAGATGAGATTTAACCATTTATGCTGCAAGAGGAAGCAATCCTTTTAGATATTATAATCTAGTCGGGTAAGCCAGGTCATTCAGATAATTTGAATTTAAGTCTCTTTGTTTAATGAGGAAGGAGAAGGTTATTCTGAATAAGCTGAACGTAAATAAATTGTTTAGAACATTTTCAAACATGTTAATATAGATGTACTAATATAGATGTACTAAATCTCAGGTGCTCTCAAACCTCTAACAGCCTGTTTCAGGATTGTCTTTCCTTCATTCATACAGGATTCCTTGTTGCTGTTGTTAAATAAGGATCCACTTCACATCATACTGCCACCACCTTGTTTTACAGCATGGATTTGGTGCTCACACTGAGCAATGTGGTTGTTTTCTGTATGTAGATCAAAAAGAACCATGGCTCTGCTGATGCTAACTTTGTGTCAGGAGTCAGTTTGGTGCAGGAAGGCCCAGCTGCAGACTTAAAGAGCTACTTTGCTCCAACCTATCCTCTAATATAGGCCGGGGCTTTAATTTCACTCAGGTACATCTTGGTCCAGGCCATTATTGGAAGGAGGCCAGAATTAGAGGCAGGCCTCTATTTCTATTTGATCAAAACAGACGACCAGTGGAATGATTAAAAAACAGATTTTGTGTCTCCTTGAACCTATAAAATACTAGGTTCATTTATTGAAAAAGTACAGTTACCATAACGGTATACAGAACATTATTCAGAGATCTTCCAGCAGCTGCAATTTTTCTGAACGCCAATACAAAAAAAAAAAAAAAAAAAGACAGAGTGGAATCTTGGGCAAACTGACTTGCGAAACAAAGTTTAAAAAAAAATTAATGGAAACTGCTCTGCCATCATAGCGAAATTTTATTTGAGGCAGGCTAAGTGGAAGTTGGCTACCAGTATCGTATATTTCAAGGTAAATTTAGAACAACGAAGACCAACGAAAATCTGTCATTTTAACGCTGCCTGGTTACCTCCAGACCTACCCGTAATCACATTTGTCTTTCAGATCAAAACGATTGTGAAAGGCCACTACGATCTCTGTGTAAGGATGGGACTTCCCATGCTAATGGCTTGGATTTGTTAGCAAACATTGCCCCCCTGTGGTACTTGTATGTTACTATCACAAGTTGTTGAGGACTGCCCAGGAACATCGTTGGTTTTAATTATAGCCCCGGCCTGTATAAGAGTCCGGCCACTATTTACCTCCGCCGACAGCCAGACAGGCCATTATTAGAGACCCGGCCGCTAATGGAATACAGGCCAATATTAGAGAATTTACGGTAACTTTCTAAATGTGACGGGCGCCGCCATTTTGATTTGCTTGATTCCCTCCTTCTTCGTCTTCTTCTTCTTGTGTTTCATGGTGGTTTGGAAACAACTTTTGGTGCATTACCGCCACCAACTGCTTGATTTCCTCCTTCAATACTGGCAGTAATACCGCAGATCGTCACTAGAAGGCGAGGAGTCGAGGAACCGAGATAGCTTGATGTGTAAACGGTCGTCAGAACTTGGTTAACTGATCCGAGCTAGGACCGGTCTCGGCATGGATCGGTTTTTCAAGGGTAGTGTAAATGGGTTATAAGGCACCAGAAGCAAAAGCAATTCATTCATTTCTTTCAGGTTTGTTGGAGGTTTGTTGCCTTTTAAAGTTTCAGGATGGTAGTTTTTTTTTAAGGTTATGATTTGGGAACCCTTCATTTAGGGTAACGCCACATCTTGTTCTTCCATTTCCCCACCAAAATTTGTGGTTTTAAAGTGATTTAAAATAACATTTTCAAGAATTACAAACAACTTTGGAGGCAGCAACCTTTTAAACTTAACTGTGATCATTGTTTGAGTTTTGAAGGACAGGAAAAAAAAAAAAAACTTCCAAAAATCATGGCTTGGCTGCAATTTGTTCACAGAAACAAATGTAATGGAGTACACCAGGTGGGTGTTGGTAAAGTATACCAGGGAGAGCACAATTTGTATGGAAGGAGACAAAAAATGCTAGGTGATTGTTCTATCAAAATATACAGCATGGGTGTCAGAGGTCATGGAAAAGCACAGGAGAGTCAATGAAATTTGTCATTTTGATTTCCTTTTCTTAATAATGCAGCTGAAAATGTACTATATGGGAAATTGCTGTCCCACTGGTGGAAAATCCTAAATAAAAGACAAGTGTTTCTGTTTTCATGGCAGTGGGGATGTTTTAGGTTGGGAAAGGAGTCCAAAAAGTCTTTAATTGAGGTGACGAAATCCCTCTGAGAGCAGAGGCTATTGGCTACGTGTAACATGATATTCTGTTGTGCAACATTTACAGTATCTAATAGCAGTAGAAAAGGTGAGAGCCTTGAAAGAATGCATCTCTGTAATTCTATCAGTAAATTAGCTATGACTCATTAAGCTGAGCCGTCCCCCGAGGAAAGTAAATATTTTTATAAGAGATGAAAAAGTGCAATCAAATTGGATAAGGCAAGATTTGCTGAGTGGGCTCTATGTCGGTACTGGAAGTTTTGAAACCTGGCAGCTGCTTATTTATTTATTTATTTATTTGTGAAGGACAGCTTATTTTTTTTGTCTGGTTGTTTTTTCAAACCTTTCATCTTTTTTTCTAAGACTTTGGGTGTGTTGTCTGGATGGAAATACTACAGGGCTATCACCTGCCCCATTCAACTGTAAGAGACACAATAATGCTGAAAATATATATGGCTCCAACAGATAATTTGTGGGTAAGAGACTCCAGTTGTGATGTGAATGTAACTTTTTGGTGTGGATGTCAGGGTACACAATACAAATCCCTCAACACAGATTTATCACTTCAAAAGGCCTCAATTACAAGGGATTATCACGACCTTTCCGTTAAGCATCCCAGATTTCAGCGATGATTGTGAGAGCTGGAATGCCATCCTCTCTATTGTCAGGGACGAGCAGCTCATCTCCACAGGTGAGAAACAGATGCCAAGTTTCCACAGGCTAGGATTATCAAACAAAAAATGAAACAATACAATTTTTAAATTGCTGATATCCATGTCTGCACAACAGCTGCTCAAGTAGGTGTTTAAAGGAAACAGGAAGAAGGATAAAAACAATTTAAATGTCTTCTGTCAAGATTGTGGAAAATAGGTTAATCAGGTCTTCTCACATGATGCCAGTAAAAGCCATTACTTGTGCTTTAAATCTGTATCCACACTCTTTCGAGAGCTGGGGAGCCTTAAGATATCAATGGGGAAGACAGAAAAACAACGATGCGGGACACAGACAGTTCTCAAAGAGGCTGTTGGGACCAAGAAGTGGAAATAAAGAGCAGAACCCTAAGCTGGCCCTGATAAGTGAGCCCACTCAGGGTCATTCTGGTCGTGTCACATCAGAGACCATTACCAATTTACTATTAGCCCTCATTAGGTGTAAAGGGGCTTACTCACAATCCTGACATGTCTTTCATTCACTGATGATGACCGGTCCAACCTGAGCAGTATCCACTGAGCTTTCATGCATGGATAAACTCAAAAAGCATCACCTAAGGCATCCTTAGCTTATATCCAGTCCTTTGTGGTATAGCCCATATTTGGACACCAGAGAACTCCCGTTTAACATTGACACAAGTTAAACAGTTGTTTTGTTGCAACTCAATGAAATGTTGCACATATGTATAGAATGTATGGACTCTGCAACTTAAACGTATCCAGTTATAACCCTTTTGCGGAGCTGAAGGGTGTATAATTTGACACTCATGACTCAAACTAGAATCAGAATTTCTGCTGGTTTTATCTAAATAATTTTTATTTTGCGCAAAAATCTAAACGTTTTGGCTTAATAACTGCTCTAAGTGGGTTGTTATTTCAGTAAATATCCTGTTTTAGAGTCCATATATTCCAGCTAACAATGATTTAATTGCTATTTTAGCTGTCAATTATTTCAATTAACAGTTATCCATAATCAGTCTATTTTTTTCAGCCCCACTATAATGACGATAGAGAACTTCCACTAATTACTGAGAATTGTATGGATAATTTTGGAAATTAATTTACTTTTATTAAAATGATGAAAACCTAATAGAATTACTGGTTGAATGAAGATAATTTGAAATTCATAGCTACCTGTGATATATATGATTTTGAGCTTAATGGTAAATTAAATGCAGAAGTTACAGCGGAATCAATCATTAACAAATAAAAACTTTAATTTTTCTCAGGTAACTTTCTACGTTGAGAATATATTGTTAATAAAAGGGAGCTAAAATGACCTCAATAGCTTCCCTTTCTGTCAATCTAAGATTTGTACAAGGTCTAAGGTCAAGGAAAGGACAGCTCACATTCTTGCAGATCCAACACATCCTGGACACAAACTGTTCAGACTTTTACCTTTAGTTTAGCATCACAGAGATCTATAAACACCAGCCATGACCAAGGCAGTTTCTTCCCCAAGGCTGTTAATCTAATTAACACTTGACAGTTAGAATGCTCAGAGCAACAACGTGTCTATTTCTACCAATCCAACCAAGTCTTTCTTCTAGTAAAACATATATGTATATATATATTTCTATTTTTCCTTTTAAGTACTACTACTTAAAACCTCTTCATTGAGAGCAAAGTTTGGGCAAAGTCAAACTCTTTAAAAGTGTTTTATGAAAATACTCAACAAATGCTAAACAAGGGATTAAATCACACACTATCACTTCACAAATTGACTATACCAAGAGTAAAGCCTTTTTTTGTAACTCTGGTGGGCTTTAAGATTAAAGTGCTCTGTCGAATTATTTTATTTCTGCTTTTAACTTTGCTTTTGCTCTATATGTTAATAGACTTAAGTGTTGTCTGTATTAACCATTACAAGACTACAGTAGAGGTATGATATTGCAGATTTGCAAGTGGACGTATGGAAAAAAACAAACAAAAAGGAAAATTGAATGCCAAGAAAGATAAGACATTAGTAGTAGAGCAGGGAATATTAGCCCGAACCCGACGGGACCCGAGAGGTCCTGCCGGGTTCGGGCGGGTTTGGGCTGTACTTTTTATTATTTCATTCGGGCCGGGCCGGGCTTTAAACCGTTATATGCGCGTCATGTTAAGATAAAATACCGCTGTTTTTTTGTTGATGCTTGTTATTTTTTCTTTTAACTTCCTTGGTCAGAGAATATATTTAAGCCTAGAATTAAGTTCTTGTTCAGACATCTAGGCTAACTATTCTGAATAAAAATAGTAAAAATATACAGCAAAAATGATTAATTCTTGACTGATTGTGATATGCGCACAATTTAAAAATGTCGGGCTGCAAACGGGTCGGGCTCTACGAAGCTGTCAATCATAACGGGCCGGGCCGGGCACGGGCCTGGTTCTTTCGGACTCGGGTCGGTTTCGGGCTGACTTTCAAGGCCCGTTTCATGCTCTAATTAGTAGTACTTGGATGGATGCGTGAGTATGTATGTACTGCCAACAGATGGAGATGCGGTACCACAATGTGTATGTCTGCTAATTTTCGCCTAACCTAGCATAAACCAGATTGAAACGTGTAGTTCAATTTGAATCATATACGGTATCAATCCGGAAAGCCTCATGTAGAAATTGTTCGCAAAAGAGAGGGACATTCACTAGCTTATTGGGTACCTGCCTCCCATGTCCAAATTTTAGCCAATCACAGCAGCAGTAGTAGCTGTTGACATATCATATTCTTAATTTGTTTTACATCTGGTGGAGCAACTGATCAAGCTTAAAAAAATTCAGTTTAGAGAAACGCGTAAACAGCTTTACATTCACAAAGACAAAAATCACATACACTTGCTCGTTTTTCAAAAAGAAAAAAAGAGGGTGTGGCAGCTAAAACCAGGAAAGCTATCGGTGTTTTGCTTCAGCCTTCTGCGTCTAGTTGACCCATTGATTTCATACACGTCACTGCATTTCATTGGTCCGAAACATATCTGTATCAAGACAAACTTATCTGTTGGCTTCTGGCAAGATTTATTGTTGGGAGTTGGTAAAATCCCAAAGGTAAGATTTTGACTGTTGTAAAAATCCTTTTGAAGCTCAAAAAGGAAATAGTAAGTACTATAAAGACAAACACTTGGAGAATATTTCTTTATGCTGGCAGTTTTAGTCCATGAAGCAGACACATGGCTGTCCGAATTTTCACGCTAATCACTATGTAGGACCTTATATAGTGATTAATATATAGGGCTCTATATAGTGATTATGCCATTTTAGATGAGTGTCAAACTCTCGTCTAGTGGATGAAAAAGTAGTGGACTAGTAATTTCCCACAGCCATCTACAGACCTAGTTTACCATTACCTTTTAAAACCGAGAGAGAGTACACATTAATCACATTAATTAAATTAACACAATTGAAGTAACATGAAAATATGTTTTTTTTTTTTTTCATTTTCTTTAATAGGTTTAAAATGATTAGGCCTCTGTAAAGACTATTGTTTTTTAACCAAATTTGGACCAATAAAAAATGGATAATGGCAGCAGCTGACGTTTCTTTTGGAGAATGCTATTCTATAATCTAAAATATTTTAATTAGAATTTACAGGGTTTTTCTTTTCATAATACATAAAACAGTACCTGTTTTTAGGGTGGCTGACATTTTATTAAAACTAACAAGTCTTTTCTGCAGCTTTTGTCTTAGGACTAAATTATTAAATAAGATAAGTATTTAATATAATAGAAGCACTAAAGTTGAGGTGTAACCTTTCCTGGCTCAAATAATCCTCCTCTATGTGTCCGATCTATCGGAGTTAATATTTAGGAACATACCTCAAAGCAGGTGTGTTAATAATGCTATCAACCAGACAGCCCTTCTACTGTTTTGATACCTGACCATTGTGATGTCATGACAGAAAGTGAAGGGGAGGGAGACTCGGAAGGGGAGGAGAGGCTTGTGAGGATTTTTTTTTTTTTCTTTTTCACAGTTCGGCAAGTCCAGGCAGAAAGGTAGAAGCGAAAATAGCTCAAGGGGCAAACAAGGTAACCTTTTTCAAAAGACGCTTCAGGGGGTGTCTGCCAAGTCCCACACAATACTGTCTGCAGTGAGCGACGAACTGCACGGAAGAATGAAACATCTCAGCATGTCTAAGAGCACATTTAAGTTAGAACAAATCAAAACACAGCTTATAGTTCTTTCTTTAATATTAACCAGATATCAAAGTGGATACATTTTCTTTTTTCAGAAAAAATCATAATATAAACTCCCTCCCACTACTGCCAGTCACCATTACACCACCTCTATCTTAAAAAACAATGTAAAAAATCTTTATGTGATGTATTCAGAGTACATAACAAGGAAATGATATGGCATAAATAGTGAAAGCAAAACATAAAGTATTGGTTGAAAGCATGCAGCACTGCTATTCCTGTTAAACTTTATGACATCTCAGGACTATTTTTTCCCATTTTAATCGTGTTTTTTTGATAAATGAGCTATCAATAAATACGCAAATGTCAGCGCAGCGTCTCATGTCATAGAAATACTGAAAAATGCACCCTCTCCTCTCTGGTTCCGCTGCAGATAAATGCAGGGGCGACACAAGGATGGGGCACAGGGGTCATGGACATGCATCTTGTTCTCATGGCATCATGACTACAGAAAAAGCCACAGGCAGCGGATTCGTAACTATATTAAGATATATGTCATGGTAACTGTTGACAAGAACAAGACCCAGAGAATTGCATTTCCCAGTTTGCTTGAAAGATGACCATATGCCTTCAAAGACATGTCTGTGATTTACGAGGGGCATGGGCAAAAGTATACAACAAGTCTGAACATGCCAGCAGGAAGATCCCTATTAAAGGCCCACTCCGTTCTAAAATTGGAAAGAGAGGGGGTACAGGGATCAGATGGCGGAGTTGTTTACAAGATATATTTCTATTTATACACAAAAAAAAGTTTTGTGTATAAAGTTTTTTGTTGTTTTTTTTTTTTTTACGTGCAGATTGTTTATCTGGATGTGATTTTGATGAAAAGATATTAAACGGATCTAAGATAAAGCTTTAGCTTAATGACTCAGATGTTACAAGAAATAAATTGCAGACTTGTTTTGACATTTGAAACGCATTAGTTTAGTATGCGTCATAAAAATCCATGGCCAAATCAAATGCTAGATAAGAAACAAAAACAAATTCAGAGTAAAATGAGTAATTTACAGAAACAGAACAGCACCAGTTAAATCCCCTCTGAGTTGTAAAGCCAGGGTACATCCTCTATGACTTCCTTCATGGCTAATGTCGCAGATAGAGCCGATTACTCCTTGATCTACATTCTTTCTGCTCAGCCAAGGAAGCCCTCCTAAGCCGCCTCTCTGTTGTCATGTTAGTCACATGGAATGACACAATTAGCTCGTCTGGTTTGAATGACTGTATTTTATAGAAAAAAAAAAACAACAGAATTGTATTAAGAAGATTTTTTCCAGCTAAATTGTCTTTACAATCTCTGGATTTTGGTAAATTTTTGATAATGGGAAAAGATAGTGTGACCAATGGTAATGGGAGCATGAGAGCAAATGCTGTATAACAGGGTTTAAGAAACAAAACAAACCAAACAAAAACCACTTATAACTGGCTTAAGCATGTTAAATCAGCGAGAAGCAGGCCAGCATTATTAAAGCCAGGACTTATGTCTGGATTCTCATATTTACTAAACCAGCATAGTTCATTAAGGATGAAATAGCTATACTTCATCCACCCTTTCTGGTATCTCCTGAAAATGTTGCACTTACCATCCAGAGTAAATGACGTCTAAAGGCGCTGGTGACGATTCTTGGTCATCCAGGTAATAGTCATTCCAAAAAAAGAATATTAAAAACAACTCATCCAAGCTTTGCATCTATGAAGCTTTTTCAATTCAAAATGAAACAAATGGAAATTTTGAAACAAATTAAAACTAATTAAAACTAATTTTGAGTTGAAAAAGCTTCGTAGATGGGAAGCGAAACATCTTCAAACAAAGTCCAGTGGATTTTTTTTTTTTTGGGGACGTCTAAAGGCCTTAGAAAGTATTCTTGTTTTCATACGGCTTGTTGCGTCTCTCTGCTTTTTCCAACCTAATTTTCTCACCTAACACTTCACCAGTACTGATATTACAGAAATAATAGTATGTCCAAATGTAAGTACCAGTGCCCTGGTAGCGTGTCCAGGGATTAGAGTCTTTGAATGGTGAAGCTGAACATAACCCAGTTTCATATTGGATCTCTGAGAATCTCACAAAATACAAACTTGTGAAAGTACCTTAAGTATGAAATTATTACATGCATTTCAATAAATGATAAGTGTTTTCATTTAGTCATTTTCATTTGAATGTGCTTTACTGGAGTCATCCATGTTTGTCAAAGAACATTACTGCCACCTACCGGTTTGTAACGTCACAGTGCGGTATCGGCTGTTGAGCAAGTCCCAGTGCTGTATCTGGTGTTTGTCAAAAGGCCATTATCCATGATGGCGTCAACCAGTGAACTATTCAAAGCAGACAATAACGGATTGAAGAATATGTTTTTCCTCTGGCCAGAAGTTCGATGTCAAATCTTCCCTCTTCAAGTTGGCAATCCAATGACGAACCCGTCCGTGGTGGATCATAATTTGAAAAGGTGAAACAAGTAACTTTTTTTTTTCCACTTTTACCCGATGTATTACAACATCCAACTGCCATGCACGCTGGCATTGTCAGTAAAACTATAGCTTACACAAATTTCAATGGTGAGGTCCTCTTGAAATCTAAAATAATTGTTTTTGATTGCGATTCTAGTAGTTCCCATTGATTTTGCTTGTAAAGCGGGGAGAATGGCGCCAGGCTTACTGCACCGTGACGTAACTGCCGGAAGATTGGCCAGTACTGGACTGAGTGATCGAGATGAAAAATATTGTTTTTATGTTTTCAATGATTAACGCTAAATTTATTAAATCACCACAAACGTATTAGTTTTAGGTATAAATAATGACCCCTTGGTTATTCCTTACTGACTGGACTTTTCCTTTAAACCTAACTGGATAAATGTGTGAAAATCCTTATCCGCTGTTGATTCAACTCCTGTTTTTCTGACAGAACAACTCATCATCCCGAACCATTTGAAGTGACAGCTACAACCGGATCTCCAGGACTGAATGATTGCCATCAGAGACTTTTGTTTTTTTTTTAAGTCCTTCAACAGCAGTCTGAAGAGCTCCACGCTGCTTCAACACCGCGAGAAGTAGCTTAGACCCCTACCCAGTGTTTACATAATCTCACCCATCCGTCTCTCACTCAACAGTGATGGAGGGCCGCTGGGCAATGAGGCATTTACATCTCATCCATGGCCTGTTTGTCTCCAATGAGCACTGGGAGCCTAAATGCAAATAGCTGATTGTTTGTTTTTTGTTGGCTCAAGTTAAAATAACAGAAGTGTAACAAATAAAGCAATAAAGAATGTTGTTGTGAAGCATTGGTAAAGTGTAGAATAATTTGGATATAAATATAAATGTTGACATCTTTTCCCTTGAAATTGTAGAAATGATTGCATGCTTTTAATATATTTACACTAAAGAATTTGCAACAAAAAAAAACACAATAAAAAAAAGATATATATTCTTACTTTGTATAAACTTTCCACTTTGTAAAGTGAAAGCGGAGATGAATAGTTTAACAATGTTTTATAGATCTTTTGGATGGTATAAATCAGGCTCAGAAAACAGCAACATATTCTGTAGCTAAAGCAAAGTCATAGATATCAATTCAAGCGAAACTGTTCTATTCAAACATAAACATGACAATACCGCTATCGCATAAACCCATGCTAAATCTCTTAGTGACACTTCCTTTACATAAATACAAACACGGCAAAAAAAAGGGGGTGAAAACATTCGGGCCCTGCATCTAAGGGTTGGCAGAGAAGCGGTGAAAGATGGTTGAGTACATTCCCAGCCCTGGCAGAACAAATGGTGCTGTTGTTTGGGTTCAGGGAGCTGGCCCTCAGAGAGGGCACCACAGGAGGGAAGCAGAGGGGAGGGGAGGCTTGACGGGGACAGACGAGGACACTGGAGCTGGGTGGCCACGTTGCTTGGTTCACACTAACAAGCTCAGCCTCGACAGAAAAGTTCTAGAGAGAGGAAAGATTCTCGGGGGAAGAATTCTGTTCTTGATAAAGTTTCTGTTTTCCTTTGCAAATAAGGTGAAAACTGCAATAAACTAATTTTAATTACCATTATGTGTGATTTAGGATAAAGGTAGAGTTGCAGTTCGACATGGGTCAGCATATAGTATATACCCAGGTTTATTACTTTTCTGTTTCAATAAAACGTAGATTTTGTCATAAAACTTTAGATTTAAATAAGGGCTGGAACTCACTAATTATTTTGCAAATGGATTAATCAGTTGAATATTTTTTTCTATTAATCTATTAATAATCAGATAGCCAAAGATTCTTTGAATAAATATTTTTACGAAAGTAAACCAGGTGAAACTCAAACTTTTCCACTTGAGGAATTCTGGATAGAGGATATTGACATTGATTTTTTTTTTTTTTACAATCTTAGTAAAATTACTTAACTAAGTGAGTTGCACTGTCAGCCAAAGTTATGTTTTAGAGTCTCTATACTCCAATTAACGATTAATCGATTTCTAAATTAGTTTATCTGATTAACTCTTTCGGTCCTAATTTAAATGTCACTTTACATCATGATACTTTTAATGGAAGTTATCAGGAATCTTACATCAGCCCATGTCTCGTCGCAGCATGGAACTACAAAAAAATATCATCAGGATTTTGTATCCCAAACATGTGGTTAAAATAAATATAATAAAATAAAAATGATGCTCTAAAAGAATGGGCAAGTGTAATTTAAATAAATTGCATTACATTAAGTGGTGAGGTATAACATTGATCTTAGAACCAGCATGCTGATTATTACATGTACCTTGATGAGGTAGAACATCAAAGTCATTTTTGTTGGCACTGAATGACCGAGTTTTGTTTATTGTGGTAAAGTTGATCAATTCCAACTAAAATGGATTGTTAAACAATACAGCTTTAGTATTCCTTTCTGTTCTGATGCTGCACAGCTCTTTGAGGAGGGTAAATCAGATCAAAGGAAGCTGTGGAAGACCGTCTCATGTGGCACAGACAGCCTAGGGGATTCGTCTGTCATTCGCGGCGATTAGCACACCAATGGAACAGTAATACTGCTCATTGTAGCACACAGCAGTAACGAGTAAGCCTTTGACATGTCTGTGGCGATAACTCAAACGAGTTAATAATGAGAGTTCCTAATGAAGTAGCAGCTGCTCAGATCTAAACACCTTATTTGATATATATTTGCAGACAGACTGACTGTCTTAGCATTATTACACTATTTCATGTTATTTATGACAGGTAACTAAAGATAACCAAAATATTATTGCTGCTTCATTTTTCTATTGTTTGTTTTTGCTTTCATTTAAAAGGGGGTCCCAATAAGAGTAAGAAACAATAGAACATCTGGACAAAAGAAAACCCACTTCTACACTCAGCTTCTAGGGTCTGCGTTGAACGTGAAGAAGGATCAAATGATCTAAACAGCATCCAGACATGACAACACTCAAATAATTTGTGTAAACACACATGGTGTGATGAATCAATGATTATACAAGCAGTATAACCAGAAGCAGATCACTTTTTCATCCCGTGAATAATTATGGGGGGCCCATGTGTACCGACCAACTGAAAACAACAACCGCGAGCAAAGGACCTCACTGAAATTCTCTCCAAATAAAGCAACTGTTTTTTGTTTTTTTTATTCCTCTAATGAAAATGTGGATGACGCATTTAGCTTATTTGAAACATGGATTCTAAATGCTTGACCAAATGGTTTTTTTTTCATCTATATGGGTTACAACTGGAATTGATGTGAAGATGGATTAATAGCATTCAGATTGAAGGAGTAGAAAGCATTAGTCAGGGTGGTTCAGGAACCCCTGAAGCATGACGCCTTCTCTCACTTGAAGGAGTCCAATTCTAATCATCCCCAAGTGGGCTGGAGGCATTCGCTCACCTGGTTTCCAAGCTCTATTGGCCACATATCTTTATATCTAGGAGAAATTTGTCACAGCAATCAGGCGTGTCTGTGCACAAGTTGGCTATAACTATATACCAGGTTTTAGGCTATATAGAGTTAAAGAGAGCTGTTTGTGATTAAAGAGTGGATTCCTTCATGAATAACTTTGATATTTCTTCAAGATGTTCAACAAAAAAAATCATCTACAGTGATTTTTGGAGCTGTAGTTTTGACTTCTGGCAGCTGAATCTTTGGTTTTTGTTTTTACTCAGCAGCTCTTTTTAAGTAATGCCATTAGCAATAAAAGCAGACATTTTCAAGAACTTCACTGAGGGTTTTAGAAATGTTTGGGGGAGAGAAAAAAAAAGTGAAGCCATTGCAGAAATCCTCCAATTCTGCCTCAGACCTAATGGCTTCTGGAGGTCTGGCAATGGTTTGCATCAAGGCGGAATGTCAAAAGGTTTGAGTGAGATGACCAGACGCCTCAGTTTACTGTGCTTGGAAAATTTTAAAATTATCTTCTTCTTTTTTTAAACTTTTATTGTGTTTATTAAGTCATTCCATTTGCATAGATTATTTGAAAATAAAATTGGATTGGCTTCTCCAACGATAGCATTTTTACTAGCTTTCTCAGCTTCAACATATACAAATAATTTTAAGTTTAAACGTTTCCAAAGAAAAAGATAAAAACCTGGATATGCAATTATGATAACAAACGTGATTTGAATTTTAGATATTAACAATTCAGGTAAATGTATTTCAAAGCTAAAGGAGGGAAATCCATCAGTCCAACTGTGAAACACAACATAATTATTCAAAAAAGACTAAGAAATTCTTAGGAAAAAAAACACACACACACATACAACTGCCTCTGCCTTTTTTATGATTTTTTTAAAGGTCTGTTTGAGTCATTCTCATAAAAAAAGAAATGCTATCATATGTGGATGTAATGTATATACTGTATACATCCCATGCACATTCTTCTTCTTTGAATATTTGAGCTGATGTAACGAGTCAATTTCTCCACAGTGAGATCAATTAAGTCAATCAATCTATCAAAACATGATTTATACTTAATTTTAAGTTAAAGTGTAAAGTAAATGGTAAATGTCATGTACTTATATAGCGCCTTTATTCAAGTCAGGGGGCTTGACCAAAGCGCTTTACACTACATTCATTCACCCATTCACGCACACACTCACACACTGATGGTGGCAAGCTACATTGTAGCCACAGCTGCCCTGGGGCTCACTGACAGAAGCGGGGCTGCCGTACACTGGCGCCACCGGGCCCTCTGACCACCATCAGTAGACAATGCAGGTGAAGTGTCTTGCCCAAGGACACAACGACACTGAAAGTCGGAGTCGGGGCTTGAACCGTCAACCCTTCGATTTCAGGGCAAACTCCTACATCCAACGCAACTGTCGCCCCGGTAAGGAGACAATGAGGATGAATAGACTAATTACCCTCAATATCCCAAATATAAACCATCCTGATAGATGTGTTTACAACCTTACCTTCACATGCAGCGAACCTTCCAAAACACTACCACCCCCCACACATCTAACCACATAGTCCTTAGATATTTTTGATAGTTACATCAGATAAAGTAGTATTACACATGACATGAAAGACATTGCTTGCCCATGCAGATGAGCACCTCCCACGCAGCTACCTCACTCTTCTCATTGCTCCTGGCAGGGCATACCAGTTTCCACCTGGATGGTCTTCAACTATTTGCCAAGAGGATATCACGGCAGCTCCATATCCTCTGTGTGACAGTGTAATTCCCTCTGCCCTGCAGCAATGTCTGCAAAACTCAGACAGTTTACATGTTCATGTAGCTACATTGCACTGGGGAAAAGAGAATTGCCAAGAATTCGGTGCATTCGTTTGGTTTCTGGTTCTAAGAGTTTAACCCCTTCTAAGATACGATGCTGTATTTTACAAACTTAAAGAGCACATCTCTCCATTAAAGTCGATCACATAAATGCTTTTAACTGTGACATAATAAAAGGGATTACATGTGTGCAAACATATTGTTTACCTAAACAAATGGAATGGAATAAACAAATGGTGTAGAACTGCATTCTGACATAATTTAAACACATCTGCAAAGGGAAAAAAATGAATAAAATAATGACATATTGGAGTTCACACATGATGAGTGTAGATAACTAATCCAACTCATTTTAGTGACTCAGGTCAAACATTTTAATTAAATCTCCTGAAAACGAGCCGAGCCCTTCGGATAACTGACAGCTATAACATGTTTCAGTCAAACGCTGCTAGAATGCAAATCTACAATATAATTATTCTGGTTGCAAAACCCCTATTAATATTTCTATGTTAAACGGAGGCATCGAAAGGCGAAATTCTAGGATTTCCAACATAAAAAGAAGAAAATATACATCCGATCAGGAAAGTCTGATCTACTGCAATTTATGCCTAATAGAGATACAAAATTTAATGAAATGCTATGAAATGCAATATACATGGTTAGATTGGCAGCATGAAGTAAAACATAAATACAATGTGCAAATTTGAACTAACTAAAATATATGTCATGTAATAAACTAAACATGTAAAAAAATATATTTTTTATGAAATTCTGTTTGATTCAAAGTGAAAAAATATCTCAAAGTAACTCACAATTATCTCATTAGCTAAAAAAATTTATGTAACAGTTCTTTCACCAGTAAACGGGCTTTTATCTAAATCTTTGTTGGTGTTTGGCCTCAGTTAAAGCCTGCCTAAAATCCAGAGTTTGAAAGTGGCTTGGTTTGTTTGTTTGGGCCATAAAACTTGATCTTTTTCGACTTATATAATTCATGAAAGGCTACTAACACTAGCCTGGCTTGCTCGAACCAGGATTCCAACATCAGCTCATCATCTTGAAGCAGTATTGTTATTTAAGAATTTATGACTCTTACAAAAAATTATACTATAATAAGAATAGCAGGTGGGTTCATAGCAGCTAAACAGAAATAAACAGGTGAATAAAACGGTAGGTTTACCTGCTGCACATAGCGAGACATAACGATGTGGAAACTAGCCCCTGTGAAGTCCATGCATACCGTTTTTCTTTAAATAACTGATATAAAAGAAAAGTTTATTTACTAAATAAAAGCTAAATGCATTGTATGCTATGGGTAGCTGTTTCAGACTTTATGCTGTATGTGATGGAAACAGAAACTAAAATCCTTGTTTGTACCACAAATTTGGCCAATAAACTCCCCCCCATTTGCCGAATTTAGTCACTTAATAAACTGTAACATCAAATGCATTTAACCACAATGCTCCACATGAACCCTCTGCATCATTCCATATCAATACAGGCTAACTTGTCCAAGGAGGACAACTTTATATCCTCCCATTCGGAACAAGGCTGGTGCACCAAGCTACGAAAATTGGGATGTGCACGACCTAGCGCTGAGGCTACACACGCGGTCCGTGCTCAGGGGGCGGTATAATTGCGTCACATTTGGCGCTTGAGGTGAGTGTGAACCAGGCTTCAATTTTCAAATTACTAAACATGATTAAAAATATGTACAGATTGTATAGGTAAAATACCAGGTTAAAACTACTTTAATTTTCAACTTAGCCTAAAAAATAGAAGTACAATGTTTGCCAATTAGTAAAAAAAGATTTTTGAACTAATTATGTGACTAAATGATTGTTTTATTCAGACTTGTACCTCCACAGGTTCCCAGATATATTTCTTTCTTTGGAAATGCTAATCAAATGAGTTGAACTAAAAGAGCATACTGGTGAATAAGCTCATTGGTTTCCAAACATATTTTCTGTCATATAGTGCACCAAATAGATGCTTGAGCCTTAACTCTGAGTTAAGGCTCTCAGACAACTAAAGTTGGAAAAGTGAAAGGACCTAGTGGCTGGTAAAGCTCTTGGAATAGATTCTGTCTGGTTTCTGGAATCACCTTCACCTTCTGAGTCTAGATAACACCATTCTTAAATGGTTGCAAATTAATTCAAGAGATCATGTGTAACAAGTTTCTCTTTTACATGAACAAATAGTGAGAAAAGATGTTATAAGCAAAAGTTCGAGAGATGGGCTTTTTTTTTTAGAATCTAGCTCCCGATTTGTGGGAACACCCATACGGGAGGATTTGTCTTCTATCCGCTTCAATTTCCGCAAAAACTTCAACACAGTCCTACCCTCCTGGCCTTCGGGTCAGCAGACGCACCGATTACCAACAAGTCCTTGACACAAGACAAATCTTAGTGCTTTCATCTGTGTCGGTGGGTTGTCCTTCAAAGCCTTGTTACAGGATTGGTGATCGCCAATTAGCACAATTAGCTTTTGGCAAGCCGGCAGGGACGTCACATGGCACCAGCTTTACACTGATTTTACCCGACAAGCCAGAAGATCTATTAGTCCTACTACAACAGAGGAGGAGACTTTGGTATATCAATCTGAATATGATGGTTTCAAGGAAGACATAGATGACCTTAAGTATTCAATTGACTGAAAAAAAATTTGCATGATACAGTAGAAGAACAATTTACAGGTCCAGTGATATTTAACAAAAGATAACGAAGTAGATCCTACCAATTTAAGAGCGGAAACTCTCAGATAAACACGTTTTAGTCTTGAGAAAAAGACTTGGTTTTGTAGCAAACCTGGAAATCTTGGTTTCTATAAAAAGACAAAGCCATATATTCTTCATGTCATTAATCTTTTGAAATAGTGCCAGAGATTGTGAGGCTTGGACTCCTTAATGCTTTATCCAGAATACCTGCTTTAGTTGCTCCCTTGTCAATTTTTTTGAAAAAAACATTGGTAAATAAAGTGGCTTTATGGGGAGAAATAAACCCACAAAAGGATTCTATGCTTTTGGAAACAAAAAAATATAGATAAGGTATTGCAGGACAGCATCTGGAGGCAGTGATAGAAAGATGAAATGCAGATGCTTAACAACAGAAGCTTTGATGTTGTGCAGGGCATAACGTCAGCATGAAAGTATATTCTGAACCTGTGTTAATTCCAGGCAACAAAATTTTGCATTGCAGGGTAAGACTCTTATCTCATTCTCATGGTCAAATCTCAAAATGATTCTTACTTGGGTATAAATAAATAAATAAATAAGTAAGGTAGCAGATCTTGCAAAACTTTAAGAACCAAAAAATGTCAAAAAAAAAGAAAACACCTCGTTTGTAGATCTCATATGAATATACAGGTGGCAATTGTTTAAGGACAACACAATTACCTTCCTGCCATGATTGACTACAACATATGTTTGCATTTTCAACTTTGAAGTCACATGAAAATTTGGGGTAAGATTTTAAAGCTCTGTTTAAGTTCTATTAGTGGACCAAACTGGTCAAATTATTATTATTAGCAGATTAATAAAAAAAAAAACACCACATGTCCGGCATTTCAGACATTTGGTATGCTGAGGTAAGTGAATCTTGTTGCAGATACAGCATCTTTGCAGCAGGTACTATAACAAACAAGGCAGTGCAACTTTCAGTGATAAAATATTGTTAAGAATGTATTCATAATACGGACATTTCTATTTTCTCTAAGCAACCCAAGTCCACCAGTCACACCTTTATTGACTAAAACACATCAGTCAGAAGGTTCTTGTAAGCATCTACCAGTCTGGAAAGGTTTTCCTCACTCCTCACCCTTCAGCTTTGAAATGTTTGAGGAATTTCTTGCATGTACAGTCTATTTTAAGCCAGCTCACACTATTCAAAAGGATATAGGTCTGGGCTTTGACTCGTCCTATTTTTTAATTTTAACCCAATGGTTGGTGGATTTTTTAGGGCAATGTTACATAGCCTAGTTCTGATTGTGCGGCAATAAAGCATCATCAACCAATCAACCCATGATATCTCTAGCTTTATGCTACATTGATGGCATAGGGTTATTTTCCTGGAATGCCCAAAAAGCATTATTCCGGAAATCTTGGTCTCTGACAATGTTGTTCTATCCAGACATTTTTTTCTTTAAACACCCCTTATGAAAATTAAACTACAGTCTCTTTCTGGTTACATAGGCATGTAATTTAAAATCAACAAAAGGAAGAGACTGACCTAGGCCCTTTAATTACATCATAGAGTATTTTAAGGTTTATTTTAAACATTTTGCAGTCAGTCTTAGAGGTAATCTTGGCAAAAGAGATACCTAGCATAGTGGCAGTGTTGAATCTATCCTTATATATTAGATTTTAAAACTGTGGCCTCTCAAAATACCTTACCAGACTCATAAACAGCAAGTTTTTTCTTAAAACCTGAGGATAAGAAGCAGACATGCGCACAGAGGAACTGTCATCAAGGATAAGAATTGGCCAAAAGGGCAAACTGACCCACAACCCTCTGAGGCAGCAGAAAGGATCCTTGTACTGTATAGTCTCCCTTGCAATACAAGATTTTTGTTCATATAAAATATGTAAAATAGCAATGAAATGAATATATCTATGTATGAATATATTCATTATTGAAACGCATAAATGTCTTACTGAAATTAAAATCTTTATTAGTAAGACTTTTGTATTTTCTAGCAAAGAAAAAATTCTTATGCTTATACCCACACAAGACTGCTCAATAGCATGTTCTTCATACATCTGAAAAGTGAGGATGGTGAGACGTAGAAAGGAGGTACTGTGAGCACCTGCAGACAGTATTTTTAGTCTACTCAGTCTACAAGTACCAAACTGTAACAGCCTGATAAAATGTAAAGCAGCTGTCATTTTCTCAACACTTTTCACTGATTCTTGAAACTTCGGCAAAAACATGTCCCACTAAGAAAAGTGCTAATTCTGTTGGAAAGAAATAAAATTTTCATGAATAAAAACAATCAAGGTTATAATCAGGGGGTCCTTTGCACAAATGCAAGGTTCTTTTAAAGTTTTTTTATTTTATTGTTAATTTAATGATTATATGCTGGCCCATTGCCTATAAAATCAGTTGTCCTTGGATAGGAGATAATCATTTCAACTTGATTAAAAAAACAAAAAGTAATAATTGAATTGAATAATATCTTTACCAAATGAAAGGGTACATTTTAATATGTATTTAAAACTACAAACAGTGAGTTTTGAACAATAATAACCATTATTTTGTGATTGTTCAAAATGTGTCCCACATATTTGTCACCACCGTCAGATATTTATAAAAAGCAATAAAATCAGGCAACTAAAAGGTCAACTACATGCCTGAGGACCCCATTTTCAAATCTTCAGCTCTACTGGATGCCTTAAGGTCACTCAAGCTCCTGTAGGTTTGCTATTTTCTCTTAAACTTGTTCATATTTTTTGGACACTGCTAATGTCACAACCATAACATGTCAACACCGTCTCTTTTGTATAAAAAATATTAGATTAGATTATGACATAAATGTTTACTTTTTACGAAGAGGTCTAAAGTAGCTAGCAACAGAGGGGAAACAAGATGGCTAATGTGAACAACTCATGCATATCATGTGAAAGAGTAGGATTTTGTCACCACCGTCAGACGTCACCACCGTCAGATTTTCTGTCTGACGGTGGTGACGCACAGTCTGACGGTGGTGACAAAAAACTACAAATGGTTCTCAATGGAGGCTAGAAAATAATTGTTGATCTGTAATGTTTCATTAACCTCTTTTATATTTTTATTTATGTAATTCCGCCTAGATTTCTTCCATATTGTATAACCCTAGGGGATGGGGTGTGCCTTCCCTGTCTCTCAATTCACTATTATGCCATGTTCATTTGGTTTACATCATTTGGGATGCACATAGTGCACCTACTACCTACCTACATAGCACATAGTATACAATATTCCTTGTAAGCTATGGCAGGGCAACATTTAACCAAATCTAACATTTACTGTAATTCCCCCCAATTTCATAGTCATTACACTCAACTTTGACTTTATGTATTTTAGGAAGTTATGGCTAGGAAGCAGCTATCTGTGAAGGAAAGAAGGAAAAGAAACAGGGAATATCAAAAGAAGTGTGAAGGCCTACTGACAAAAAACCTACATATATTCAAGCAATTACTCAGAAGGTTCAAAATTTCTACCATAATGCAGCACGAATGACAACTGACAAACAGGACACAATCACACGCAAGAAAATAAAGCATCAGAAAATGATTCTGACTGATAATGATATTTCTTAATTGTACCTTATATTCCTTGAAAAATATTTGTCACAGTGCTCATGATTGTTATTTTTTGGACCAAATAGTTAAATAAAGTTAATAAGCAAGAAACCATTGACTTGAATTGTATACAGTTTGGAATTGTATGTTGAAATGAGGCCACTGTCACCACCGTCAGTTCTAAAGTCACCACCGTCAGAGGGCTTTTTATTCGTTTTAAATTAATATGCTTGCAATATGTTTCTTCAGTGCTGTTCTCTCATTAAAGTAATGGTCTCTTTTAATACAAAAATATGTTTGTTAAATAAAAAAACATGACTTTTTCTATTTAGGCTTAAAGTAAACGTTATCTGATGTTAGATATTTTAAAGGACTACACATGATACAGTTAAAAAAAATTAACAAAAATGATTATTCAACATTTAACAGCATAAATGTGTGCTAACAATGCCAGATAAAGATTTAAAAACTCTAAATACTTATTAGACCAAATAAATAAAAAATAATTAGCTTTTTATTGTGTCTGATGGTGTTGACAAAAACAAAGTAATAACTGGAAAAATGCCTATTTTATGAAAGAAATACAAAATGAGGAGGTTGCACCTGTACACTGCTGAACAGCCAAGACCTTGGTCTATAACAATATACCTTCAGATTTTGTAATCCAACTAACTTTTTATTTTCAAAATTAAAACCTGTTTTATCCAAATTCCCAAGAATCAGTGTTTTGTCATATCTTGAGAAGGCTGCGTCCATACATGCCTACCATATAGAAGTGTTTTAAAACCTAATGCGTGCGGCCTGGATGTCACTGGTGTGCGGATAAAAGAGAACCAGACGATGGGCAAAGAGATAAGCAGAAGGGGATGTCTGGGGCAATGTTGTTGTTCCACAGCACCCACTGTCATTTGGAGCTACTGTTTCCTTTAGCCAACTCATTTTTCTTCAGCCTGCTCAGAGTAATCTCTGTGCCGATCTACAGTTTTTAAGGTAAAACCTCTCAAGATTAAGATTTCCTTTAAAAAAGCAGACAGGACGCGTTCCATTTGTCATTGTCACAATTCACCCATAACAATGGGCTTGCCCCTCAAAACAAACAGGAAAAAAAAGTTTTATCACTTCCTTTGACACTACAGTATTTTCTAAAAAAGATTTTTTTTTTAATCCAGCTGAACAAAATGCAGAAGATGTAAACTGCTTCTTCTATGCATTATTTATTTGTATTTTTAACCAGAGTGCAGCTCCATTCCAGAGGGTGAGCTGGGAATTAACCACAAAGCAAGTGTCGAAGTGAAAAATGATTCCCAAGAAAGTCTATCAAAGTAAAACTGTTTGATTTCTGCGGGTGCGCACATAAATGAGCACAGCTGCTCATGGATAGGCGTGTTGCAACACACCTTGTCTGACAACACTCAGGCATATCTGGAGGTCTTAAAGAAAAGACAAGTTAAAAGAGAGGCTTAATTATCTGGCTTGAATATCAAAGAAAATTCATATGAAAAACTGTCTCTCTCTTCTTCGCCACTTCTTCCTGATTTTAAGATGCCTTTCTGCAAAACAACCAAAAATAAAACTTTTCTGATCTACATGAAAGTCTTCAACAAAAGCGCCTTCCCACACACCTTATCAGCTGTTAAATTGCTCTCAGAAGTATCAGATACAGTAGAGGAAAAGAAAGTCAAATGACCTCATTGCCCTGTAATGCCTAACTAAATGTTAAAGCAGAAAAACAAAAATCAAAGGAAGGTTGTTACACAATGTGATTTTCCTGATAAAAACAGACATTTCAGCTCAACTAAGGCACATTATTGTTTCAAACCTTACCTATGTGGCCATCCCTGCCTCGAAGATTTACCCTTGGTTTTCCTAATCTCTCAAATTAACTGTTACCCAGACTGAAAGCAAAATTAGGACAAAGTAAAGGTTGCTAAACTACTGAATTTCTTTAAAGCTGATGCAGAATTTGAGCCGTCATTGCATGAAAGGGACATCAGCGATTGGCAGAAATACACAGATCCAAGTAAGGAGAGCCTACTTGGTATATACCAAAAATTTTTATGAGCGTATGGGAGGTGTGGATATCTTGTGCATATAATTTACATATTATAGGTAAATCACAACAACTTAAACAAAAAGTAATCAAAAATACTCCAGATAACCGTTATAAAAGATTTATTATTATGCTGTTCAAGAATGTTATTTTAACCAGAACTTAAACTAAATCCCTTTTATCTTTTCCAATTCAGCTTAAGAAAGTCTACAGAGGGACACAGTGGATGAGGTTGTATATGAATCAAATGCAAGAAGCAGCTATTTTGTTCCAACAGGGTCAATTAAAAAAATATGCAAAAACATGTATATTTACATCCTACTTTTTAATTCAAGAGGGATCATTGGTAGCTTTATGCATGTTTGACTGATGTTTAATGGGAAAACAGTGGCGAGTCGCTCTTCTCACTCTGACTGCAGATACAGGCTGCAGCTGCAGTTTTCTGAGGAGGGAGGGCCTGCTCGCTCACTTCTCGCTGAAGACACTGAACTCAACTGCTTTCCCGTTACGACCAAAGCCTCCAGCAAGACAGGAAATGGTCGCCAAGTTTGTCACCAAAGGCATCGGAAAAGCTTGCTCTCTGCTGTCCGGCTGCTGCGTATTCACTTGCCTCATTGAGGTGATGACAGTCCGCGTGGGGTTCGTGTTCACAGAACCTCCCTTATGTTTATGGGAAAATAAGGAAGTCAATTTGTTTTTATAAAAAACAGTTTCTGTGGCCGTTAAACGTCAGAAATGCTCCTTAAACATCAGGAGATCAGGATATTTTATTTTTAATTCTAAAAGTTTCAGCTTAATCAGAGCCAGTAGTGAAATGCGCTCAATAGGAACCCTAGATGTCAGTCAAAAAGCTGTGATTAAAAATTAGCATATCTGCTTGATTTTCAGGGAAATGGTGACTTTTGTTTTTAAGTAAATCTCCGTTATGCTGAAATACTCTGGTGAGAATCCTCTATTTGTCAATTTAATATTACACAAAATAAACACACCTACAGTCATTAAAATGTTTGTCTGTTAAAACAGCTACTTGAATTAATGTTGAAAACTTATTTTGTGTAAAATGTTTTACTTTTTGAGAGAGAAAAACCATCAGCTTTCATTAAAGGGCAGATTAACCTCTTAAAATCCGCCAGTGATCCATTGTCTGTATTTCCAGACATAACATAATGGTGCGCATGAAAATAACAACAGTTAAACTTTACATCGTTAGAAACTTAAGATTCTCCATGATTCAAGTATAATGACTGCTTTCTCTCCGTAACACCAGTACGCACAGTTACATGATATTCATACAGTCCCGTTGTTTTTGCTTAAGACCACGTGCACGTTTTGGCCAGCGAGACCAGCTACCAAACATGGCTAAGCGTGGCTAATTTGAATAAAGTACAGCCGACATACTGACTTGTGTAACAGCGACAGGTAAAGTAAAGACAAAGAATAAAAACAAATTAAAGCACAGGAGCTCATTTTATCTTCATCAGAAGATAACAGTACTGACACTGAATCTGCATCTTCTGAGAAGGAGCGTCTTGCCGCAGGTCTGGATTATACTTAGGACAGTTGAGTAATAATGATTCACTAAATAAAACATTTTATCAAAGTTCTAAACTCATAATTAGTTGTGTTTTCTTTTATCTAAAGGGTCAGTTGAAATGGGTGGTGACCTCATCAATCAATTATAGGATGTTCAAAAATGCTTTGTGGTCATCAAAATGCTATAGTTTGATTTTATGGGTTAATAGTTGTGCAAAAGCAGTTGGCAGAATTTGGCACATTTGGCAGTTTGGAGACACGGGTGACACCGGTATACCTAGAGGTCTGACATTTTTTGTAGTTGATTGACATGATGCAAAATAAATCTAAAGATCATGATAAATCCTTGCTATTAATCATGTCTTTGTTACTATTATTCAAAAAAAGTATTATTTTCAATAATACTTCTTTCATGTTTGAAATGATGCAGCTTAGACTGTGCTTGAGTCACACTATTCTCATTTACAGCTTCTGAAACTAGAAGGTGTAAGCTATCAAAAGATGTATTGCACAAGTAATTTGGCCTTAATTCAGTTAAATTCAAATCAGTTTATTTATATAGCGCCAATTCACATTACATGTCATCTCAAGGCACTTTACAGTTCACCAGATCATATAGTCAAATGATTCAAAGTTTTCTGTCTAAGGAAAAGCAGTTGATTGCATCGATTCACTGACTAGAATGCAATCCCTCACACTAAGCATGCTTGTAGCAACAGTGGAGAGGAAAAACTCCCTTATAACAGGAAGAAACCTCCAGCAGAACCAGGCACAATGTGAGCTGCCATCTGCTGAGGCCAACAGGGTTATGGTTCCATGGTTATTTGTTTTTCCATTTCGGAATGAAAAATAAGCAAGGATTTACTTGTGGGACAAAGGAAGATATAGAAGCTTGTCATTTGGATCATATTAGACTGGCCAGCCTTGGTTCCCTCTGTACTTCAGAAGGATGCACGGAGGCCTTAAAGATGGAACTAAACGACAAAAGGAAGGACACAAATAAAGAAGGTGGTTAGGTAGGATAAGGCAAGAAAGAAAGATTTAGATAGGAAATAAATGATGGAAGGGGAAAGGAAAGAGGGAAGGAAGACAGAGAGGGGGTTGGCCTGGAATCATAAAACCCTATTTCCATACTTATCCAGAAAATACAAAAAAAACTTGTCATAACATTACACATTTGCTTGGTGGTAAACCAAACGAACCATTAGTTTTAATAAACAAAGGAATTCTAGTTTAATTCTCAATCCTTAAAGAGCAATAAATGAGAGGTAATTCCTAGGTCTTTGGTTTCCATTTCTGCTCTCACAAATAGTGAGGAGAGGAAAAAGTCTGAAAGCCTGTCCTATTTTTTTTTAAAACAAATATATGCAATGTCAAATAAAAACACATGGGGAATAAATATTGCTAAATGGTTGACAGACTCCCTCAAATTGTTTTTCATTAAGCTGAACATACACTGTACGTTTTTTTGCCCTTTTCAGGCCGATTCAACATGCGAGAATTTTTCACTTGGGCCATCCTTCAACCTCATCGCGGGTCGTGCGCAATTTAATGTACAGGGGGTAGCGTGGGGCGATTAGCCTCTCATGATCACCTTCCGATCAGGAATCGTAAGGTCGGGAGAAAATCAAACGTTTGAAATTCAGTCGGCCGTCTTAAGGGGGTCTTGGGCAAATCGCTCGGTGGGCATGTACAAAAAAGGATTCTTCTTCATCTTTCTATCAGAATAAAACACAGAAGCATTGCAGGGTTGCGATTGAAATGGAGTTCTTTTTGCAAAACTGGCAGACCGTAGTGGCCACGTTTGCTCAGCCATGTCTTTGTCCAAATACATCATTGCCTTTTGCTAAGGCAGCGCGTTTCACTCTAGTGAGCTTCATATTCCTCTTCAACTCGTTTGGCTTCCAGATAGACAAGTCCGAGTAGCGCTATTAAACTGTGGAGCTGAGTCCGACGTGGTTTTTAGACGTACAGTGTGAGCGGGTAGATTGCATCAGAGCGTCGGGTCGCACAGTGTGAGACAATACATCATGAGCGGTGAACTTTTAAAGCCTGCAGCTTTCTGTGAGCTGTAGCTGCGTGCAACGATTGAAAAAAATCGCACAGTGTATGCCTGGCTCCACTGACAAACTCCCTCAAGACAGGAGCTAGGCTGAGGTATTACAGTGTCACAAGATGCCTTCGAAAGTTGGTAAAGGCAAAAGCTTAAACATGTAATACTGTTGGACCCGTAACATCTACCAAAAAAAACCTCTGATTAACCCCAATGACATCTTTGAGTTCACTTTTTTATGCATAGAAATCTCTATATCTACATGTGAAGTCACACGTCTTCCAGACTCATTTCACACCTCCCTCTCCACTCAAGTAGAAAAGCTCTCTAGACCCCCACCCGAGTTTCAATAGAGCATCCCCATTCTCCTGATAGTTCCCAGTCAACATACATCCCTGTAACCCTTCCCTAAAAAAATCCTTCAAGAGGTCAACATAGAGATTAAGACCCTTCAAATGGGGTCATGGAGATCCATGATCAAACAGAGGGCCAGGACCGGCCCCCATGCCCCCACTCCACCCACTTCATTTCAGAAAGCCTGATAATAGAGACAAAAAGGCTGGCTAAATATTACTTCCCCACATAATGACCCAGCCACCTTCTTAATCTCTGAAGGTGGCCTCGTCCTTAGCTGTCACTGAGCTTCAGCAAAGGCAAGTCAGAACATGTCTATTGGGGCCAAGTCTAAAATATTAAGGGCCAAATTCAATCACGTTGACAGATATACTTAGAATATCTTTAAGATGTGAATGAATGCTTTTAATGTATTTTCTTAGCCACAATAAAAAGAAAAAAAAGGGCAACACATCACAGGAGTATTTAGGGAGGTATAACAGATCATTAAGGGTTTTCACGCTGGAGATTGGGTAAAAACGCAATTTTTTTTCTATTATGATTATCCAACATATTGGTTAAAAACAATCCCGGACACTAAAAGAGTATTGTAAAATCTCCATGTTCCGTTTCTTGTTAAAAAATTACAATTGAGCATGACTACCTACAGTCACACTAATTAGCAATCAGAGATGAGAAAGTACACAAAACCGAAACATGTTTAACGGGCAGAGTCAAAGGACAATGACAAACTGCAAGAATTGTACGAAAAAAATTAGGCAACAAACATAGCAAGTTTAAAAAATAAAATAAAATAGGATACAAAACTATTGAAGGACACTGAGCTTGTTTAAAACAAAAACAATCAAAAAACAGTCGTTTCCTGCATATGTTTTGTCTAATCATTAAATTCACAGTGTAAATCTTAACCAGTGTTCCTACAAGCTGACCACTGTATGCAGGGGCTTACTGTAGGGGAATATTGAGTTAAGAGGGCTATTTTCTGTATCAATATTGCTCCCAATTACCAACGAACTTATGAATTATGAAGACTAACCCACCCTTCTGTGTGTTAATATGTGAAGATCCTGTTTACGAAGGCGGGACAGTTAACGGGTAAGAAATAAAAACCTTTTTCTTTTTTTTTTTTTTGCTGTATAAAGAAAAACCTATTTGGAACTGCAGTAGCCATGTTTCTATTCAACTAAAATAAAAATTTTAAGAAAACTTTTAAAGGTTAAAAACAAAAAAGTGCAAATTTGCTGTGTTTCAATTTGGTTTGCAGCGAATTTTTAAGCACTGCAATGCATACTGCCATCCTACACTCTTCCATTTGACATTGTCACGCATGGCTGCAGTAAACAGGAAGTAGAAGCTGCACTCTAGTAAAGATTATAGATCAGTAATGGATGACAGTTTTAATAAATGTATTGCAAAAGGGGAAGTTGATCTTACGTTAACATTTCAGTTAGTAATAATGATGTTTCCAGCCATGTCTACATGCATAACAGGAACGTCTAGGAAGACGGCGAAAGCAGAAACGGCTTGGCAAAGTGTCAGAGCTGAATCCATCTCCATCTTTTGCACATTAACCCTTTTTTTGCAAAATCCAAAAAGCACCTTAAGTGAATGCAAAAAAAAGGTAAATTTAAGGGAGTTTATTCAAATTCTGCCGTTTCCATTGAACTTTTCTAATGTGATTCTTCAAAATGCGCTTAAGAAAAAGTTGATGGAAACACACCTGTTAAAACTAAGGTCTGCGGTCAAGTAAACCCTAAATATCAAAAATGGCCTTCAAGTGAAAGTGGCTCTGGTGATACATTTTAGCAGCTCCTATATTTCATTCTTATTTTGTTTGAAAGTATGCAATAACTAAGCAAACGGCTTATAATTAGATAAAGGCATTTGATATCATAATAAAGTTAAATCCAGGCTGGGTTCTCCACAGCATCCTAGAAAAAAATTTTTTATTCTCAATAGGACATTTCTGGTGAAATTAAAGTTAAATAAATTAAAATAGATTTGTACATGAAAAGAAATACCATAAGGAAAAGCTAAGAACTTTGAGTGGTGATTTAATCAACTTCTGCCAAGACCACCAGATGCGTGCCGGTACTACACTTTCGTAAACATGGAGCACGCTGGCCTGTGACGTCATCGAGTCCTCTACTGCGCATGCGGGACACTTGTATTGTATGACTGCTGTTCACACAGGAGATTACATACAAGTCACATATATTTGGAAATATGAACGGCAACGGGGGAAAAAAAAATCAGATTTCACAAAAAAATCGGAATTGAGCATCAAGGCCTGCAGTGTGAACGTAGCCTAAAAGTGCTTTCGCATTCAGCAAAAACGGGGGATACTTAAAGTATGATAATGAAAATGCTTCACACTTGTTTGAATATTTGCTGCTACTTACAAGCTAAAACCTTGTCTATTTTACATATCTTCATACTACCCTTTCTTTGTGTATGAAGTATTTCTTTGGGGGCCAAATCAACGGTCTCTTATAGACACTGTGAAATACTGAAACGTGTGTGCTCCTGCACTTTTGCACTTTAACAGCTAAGTTCAATTATTCAGACATTTCTGGAGAGCTTTCCTGATGAGACTAACCCACCCTGACTTTGATCCCTGTGGGCATCAGAGACCCTGAAGTGGTCTTGATTCTTTCAGTGCTCTGCTGATTAATCTCCCTAGTGTCAATCTAAACTACACCATAAAGGTAGTTTTTTACATTGTTGTTGTTTGAAAGGTGTGCAAAACTGGTGACGTCTGAGTTCTGATGCCTTTTTCTGTCTAAAATATTTAAGCTCCAGGAAGGGACAGCTCCCTTCAGCACTGTCAATCCCTATGTCGACAAGGTGTCACTGTAGTCTGGCAATCAGTCAGATTCCCTTGACTGGTTTGTGCTATACATCCTGCAGACAACAAAGGAATTTATAAAAACATAAATAGTTTTTCTCCTCACAATGATCACAACAAAGCGCCAGATGATATGTTAACAGGGCAATCTTCCCCTCAATCTGTTTTCGCATTTCATGTTCTTGAGCATCTACCAGCACAGCAGATCTTGGCTTGGTATTATTCACCCACCCTTTCCACATGTTTTCTGTGAAGAAATTGAGAACAAACTGTCAAGTACTTCTGGATTTAGTTGTCATAGTGTAGAACTTTACATTTCTACAGATTAACTAATTTTGTTATTAGTGAATGGTGATGATGAAATCCCTTCACATCTTTATATTTCTAGTGAAGACCAAAAGGTTATGAGCCAGATATTAAGAACTGTTTTATCCATTATATACCTTGTTGAAAACTCCAGTTCTGTCTAGTGAAGTAACCCCATATCATGATGCTGACACATGTTGGTATGTTTTCTAGTGATCCTCTGGGTTGTTTTCATTCCAGATCTACCATTAGGGTCCTAATTCTTGGTGTCTGGAGAACTTAATCCATTCAGTGCTTTAGAGAATGAAAGCTAAGCCTGGATATTTCTTCTACATAGTGAGGAAATAGAAAATAAAAAATATAGACACACATTGAAGTCGGATTTTAGCAATATAAGCCTCTTTGGAAGGAAAATTACCTTCCTTTCAGTTGAAACTCTCAATAGTTATTCTAATATACTATAATTACACCACATGATTAAATAAATGCTAATATAAAATGTTAATTCTTAAATAAAACATATTAAAGAATAAAATAGGTGGGAATCATGCAACGATACTTAAAACGAAATAAAACCAAGCTCAAAAATAAGGGCTTGAATGCCTCAATTGCTAAAAGCCAACCATGACTATCCAGTTCGGTGCAGATGCAAAATTTCGCCTCCCCACTCATCAGATGGCATTTCAGGACATGTGTAATGTTTTTTGCCAATGTCTATCACCCTTTCACCATGTGTGGGTCACATTCATACATTTGCAGAATGGATGTGTGACAATGCAGGTCATGGATTAATCCGATCTACTCCGTGCACCGTCAGTAAAAGCCTTAAATCTGCAGCTTGATCCAAAGCTGCACTGGTTTTATCAACCTTTAAAATGTGCCATACAAATAATATCAAACAGGGAGGCACGAAAGGCACATCAAAATGTAGTGAGAACATTTATAGGGAGAGTGTTTTCTATTAGAACTGAATGTCTCAGTCTTTGCTTCGACCCCACAGAGGGTTTTCCTGATGCAGATCTTGGTTGAAAAAAAGGTACAAATGCACTGAACGACGATATGTGATTTGTGATCAACTTAAAGGAGAAAAACATCTCAAATATGAAACAAATGATATGGGCAGCAATGCATTGATATAAGTTGCCTACTGTAGTGTAAATATCTGCATGTTTTACCTTTAAGAGATTTTAAACAACCGGTTAGTGCAAATGTTTCGATTTGTACATTAAATTCTGTAAAAGCCTGAAACCATATTAACAAAAACTTTGGTTCACATAAAGCTACTGTAGTCAACTTTACATTTTGAAAAATCTTACCACATTTTTACAGAATAAAGACTTTTAACTGGCTGGTCGTCAGTGTGAAGTAACACTGTCACGATGAATAAGTAACAGATTTAGTTTTGGTACACTCAAAACAGATGTGCTCCAATTTCTACCAGGCACCACTTCCCTTACAATGACAGAAAGCATCGAGGGACTGTTAGGACTAGACTGGCTTACGTTTGTGTATGTGACAGAGAGTGTAACAGATTAAGTGTTTAAAAAAAGACAGAGGGAAATGGAAAAACGGGTGCATTAAATCATCTTCGAAGATGTTTCAGAGTCTCTGTCTTCAATCCAGGAGTGGAGATGATTTTCAAGGTTAGAAGTTACAGCTTGACCATTTTATCCTTTGTGGGTTTTTCTCGACTCCCACATTTAACGAGGTGACTCAGTTCATTGTTTTTCCACTCATCGTGGTGTGCATCATCACGTTCATTCTGTCTTCTATCTCTTCTCCAGATAACACAAATACCAAGAGAACCGAAAAGACCCCTACCTCTGTTCACGACACTGATAGCATTTTCTAAAACAAGAGCTCCTCATGCGTGCAGTCCATTAGGCCCTGCCATACAAACAGACCTGCTTTGTTGAGGTGTTATATCAACAGGGCGACCTCCCCTCTACTCCTCCCCAGCTTCCTTGGGCCCCCCAACGGCAGGAGATTGATGTCAACAAGGAATTTTGGTCCCACATTTTCTCCTGCCTCCTCCAGACCAAAGGCTGCCCCTAACAAACACTTGCTCCAGCACAGTGTGGCCTTAACAGACCCGTTACCATCGCAATCGCCGCTACTCTCTCCCCGCAACAGGTCTGCACGAGCACCGGAAACACTCTAAGTCACAAACAGATACGGTAAACAGCACCAGGAAAGCCGAGCATGTGTGCGTGCTTGGGGAAATAAGCCGTCTTGTTCTATCAACAGAGTTGTTGCTATGAGGGGTGGATCAGCATGGTTACATCATTTGTGAACAGTGTCGTCGCCAAAAAGAGCTGCCAAAAGAATTCGAACCAGCTAAAAAGTGACCTTTTTTTTTAGGTGGTGCTTGTCAAACATTCACAAGAAACAGGAAACAAGAACCTGCGAAGCAGCTGCTGCTTCTAGAGTTGTGCAAAGCTGGACAAGTGCGAGGGGTTTGCAAAAATCACACCCACCACGTCGACGACAGAACGTCATCTGCAAACCAGTTTCATAAGAAGGATACTTAGGAATTCAGTGGTACAAAAAGTGTGTCCAAATGCTTCAGTCCACTTTATTTTTCGTCATATTTAAAGCTAGGTAAATGAAGAGTATTAGATGTAACTAAAGGAAAGCTAGATCCAGATTTTTTTTCTTTTTATTGAAATTAGACTGTATGTATAAATTGTATTTCATTAGCAAGACTATATAGAACTTAACTTCATGCTGTGGCAGTAATGCAGACATTTTATTCATGTGTGTTGGACCAGGGACAACCACTTTAGAATTTATTTTATTTGCAATTTCTCTTATTTTGTTACCTTATGAGACTATATCAACAATATGAAGTATTCCCTCTATTGTTTTCTACTATACTGCTTTACAGCTACTAAACAAAAAGAATAAACAGTCTTAAATCGTAGGCCACCAGATTTTATCTTTTCAGAAAAAAAACTGAGCAAAGACCAGTTTCCTCCGAATTAAGCCTGTTTCGTGGTTGCCGTGACCCGGATGACAGAGAACTTGCACAGGCATGAGACAATTATATCTTTTACTGTTGGTCAGTTTTTTCTTTTTTCATTTAAGAAAAGATCATCCGTGACTCACTGAACATGAGGTTCTTTCAGTGACAAGCCATGAGTCAGAGAATAAAGTGTTTACAGAGGAACAAAAGGTGTAATAACGACATGCATCCCTTTCTTTCACATAATGTTTGGGTCACGGCTGTTGTTGTCATCCTCATGGTCCATAAATGATATGATGACAGAGAAAGGAAAAAAAACAGGTAATTGTTGTGACTTGGATGTACCGATTGGTAACCCATAAACATCTTGAGAGGATTACTTCTTTTTTAATTCTCATAGGAAGTTGGTTCAATAGTGGCATCTCTAATCAAAGAGGAAGACCAGTTTAAATAGGAATGACTTAACCTTCAACTGGAACTTTTTTCAGTTTTTTCCATGATGTGTTGATGTCTTAAATTACTAGCTTAATTACCGATCCATCAAGCATATGTAGGCTCACACAGTCAACACTTCCTAAGTCTGATGCAATAAAATATGTCAAAGAAAACATCACGGTAAGACCAGTGGTTAATTTGGGGAGCTCAGACAGAATTATTTAACAACATTAATGTCGGGCAACAAAAGAGCAGTGTTGCTGAGCTGAAAACAGACAGCTGCTTTTTGAAATATTACGATAAGATTAGGGGGTTTCCATAACTATTGTGGCTTTTGTTCAAGAACATCCTGTCCATAATAATTACTTAAACTATTATGAACTTTATCAGGGGGATTAGGAGTTTTCAGTCACAACGTTTCCCATCCCATTCCCATTTCATATTACTGTGAAGCAGCTACACTGGTGGTCCAGGCTGGGGAATACAGATGGCCTTCTCTCCAGGCACCCTTTAGAGCAATCTATCTGAAACATTCAATAGGGCTACACTTGATGCTTGTATGTAGATAGGTTTACGTGGGGGAGTTAGTGAATGTGCAGGAAAGTGAGAAACATGTGTGAGCAACTGCTCAGGGAATGCTAGCCATAACATCCAACAACGAAAGGATCCTTCTGAGAGAGTTATTGGTAAAGCTTGATGAGAAAACAGAGAGGTGAGCAGAAAAATAAAACACATACAGAACCTCTCGCTGTGACCCTTTTCCCTATTTTGTCCCACATAAAAAAATACAAATTTCAGCATATTTATCAGAATTTTTATTAAAGAATGACTCAATTCAGATTGAGTTGTGAATGGAATTGGTTTGTTCAGTCCAGCTAGGTCAACAATTTATAAACACTTCAGGGCATTTTCAGTTTAACTCTGACAAAGAGCTAATTCTGCTGCCCATTTCTGGATGAATAAAGTCAAAATGTATTTCCACTGGATGACAATGATTCCAAAATGGGTCCAGTCTCAATGATTCCTCCTAAAAAAAGGTAGTTTATCAATTCCTCACCCTGCTAAGGGAGGATAATATGACAAAATGCGAGAACATTACAACAAGTAAAATACCACCATGAACAAGCCTAAAAAAACCCAGCAGCTAATAAATACCACTCTATATCAATGCACTAATTCAGCATTCTGATATACAGGTGCTGGTCATAAAATTAGAATATCATGAAAAAGTAGATTGATTTCAGTAATTCCATTTAAAAAGTGAAACTTGTATATTATATTCATACATTACATACAAACTCATATATTTCAGATGTTTATTTTGTTTAATTTTGATGATTACAAATGACAACAAATGAAAATCTCAAATTCATCATATCAGAAAATTAGAATATTGTGAAAAGGTTCAAAATTGATGGCCCCTGGTGCCACACTCTAATCAGCTAATTAACTCAAACCACCTGCAAAAGCCTTTAAATGGTCTTTCAGTCTAGTTCTATAGGCTACACAATCATGGGGAAGACTGCTGACTTGACAGTTGTCCAAAAGACGACCATCGACACCTTGCACAAGGAGGGCAAGACACAAAAGGTCATCGCTAAAGAGGCTGGCTGTTCACAGAGCTCAGTGTCCAAGCACATTAATAGAGAGGCGAAGGGAAGGAAAAGATGTGGTCGAAAAAAGTGTACAAGCAAGAGAGATAACCGCACCCTGGAGAGGATTGTGAAACAAAACCCATTCAAAAATGTGGGGGAGATTCACAAAGAGTGGACTGCAGCTGGAGTGAGTGCTTCAAGAACCGCCACACACAGACGTATGAAAGACATGGGTTTCTGCTGTCGCATTCCTTGTGTCAAGCCACTCTTGAACCACAGACAGCGTCAGAAGCGTCTTGCCTGGGCTAAAGAGAAACAGGACTGGACTGCTGGTGAGTGGTCCAAAGTCATGTTCTCTGATGAAAGTAAATTTTGCATTTCCTTTGGAAATCAAGGTCCCAGAGTCTGGAGGAAAAGAAGAGAGGCACTTCATCCACGTTGCTTGAAGTCCAGTGTAAAGTTTCCACAGTCAGTGATGGTTTGGGGTGCCATGTCATCTGCTGGTGTTGGTCCATTGTGTTTTCTGAGGTCCAGGGTCAACGCAGCCACATACCAGGAAGTTTTAGAGCACTTCATGCTTCCTGCAGCTGACCAACTTTTTGGAGATGCAGATTTCATTTTCCAACAGGACTTGGCACCTGCACACAGTGCCAAAGCTACCAGTACCTGGTTGAAGGACCATGGTATCCCTGTTCTTAATTGGCCAGCAAACTCTCCTGACCTAAACCCCATAGAAAATCTATGGGGTATTGTGAAGAGGAAGATGCAATACACCAGACCCAACAATTCAGAAGAGCTAAAAGCCACTATTAGAGCAACCTGGGCTATCATAACACCTGAGCAGTGCCACAGACTGATCGACTCCATGCCACGCCGCATTGCTGCAGTAATACAGGCCAAAGGAGGCCCAACTAAATACTGAGTGCTGTACATGCTCATACTTTTCATGTTCATACTTTTCAGTTGGCCAACATTTCTATAAATCCTTTGTTTTTATTGGTCTTCAGTAATATTCTAATTTTCTGATATGATGAATTTGAGATTTTCATTTGTTGTCATTTGTAATCATCAAAATTAAACAAAATAAACATCTGAAATATATGAGTTTGTATGTAATGTATGAATATAATATACAAGTTTCACTTTTTAAATGGAATTACTGAAATCAATCTACTTTTTCATGATATTCTAATTTTATGACCAGCACCTGTAAATAAAGGCTGATGTTCAACTAAGCTTGTGTCTGAATGTTTCCTGCCATAATGCTGGGAAGGTGGTTGGAGGATTAAGAGGCGAAGGCTGTTGGCTGGACCAGGCCGGTCCTATCACCACAGTCAGCGTTATTCCAACTTGATAAGGATTATGAAACAAATAAAATGTATAAAAATCCTTTCTGAATGTGTAATGACCTGCAGGGAAGACTCTGGTTTGGCACCTGCGCATCACTATTTTCAATTAGTCTCAAACTCAAACAATTAAACATCTCCAACTCTACCTCTTGCACAACATCAAGCACTCAGCAAGAACTTCCCGAAGTTCTTGGCAGAAATCAGCAAAAATAGCTCTGGCTGAGAAATTTCACTATAGAACCATATTTTGCTGCAGTTGCTGCAAGTCATTTAGGATGTCTTATAGCCTCCTACAGGCTGAGCTGAAAACTTTTGGTATATTCCCCTTTTCAGAAAATAAACAGATCAGATTGAGCACCAGAACAATAATTTCCATAGTTTTAAATCAATTAATGTTCGTATTTGACTAAGCATATTTTAACACATGGCTATGCCTCAATCAAATCCATAGCTTTGACTTCTCTTTCTGGCTGTGCAGAAGATAAGCAACATTTTGCTTACTGTCAATGAACACATTAAGGTCATTGTTATTTAGTAAAAAAAAACATTTACAAACAATTGTCAGAGGAATAAATTAAAGAGGCAAAAGTGGCTCCCTATTACCTTTCTTTTATTTTTTTTCTCAAAAGCAAATTTTTTTGGGGGGCGTCTGGAACAAAAAGGCGGATTGTAATGTTGGAAAAGGTGCAAATGGAACCTTACCCCCACTTTTTACAGTTTACCATATAACTGGTAATGCTATGTTGAAATACACTGTGTGACAAAATTTACTTAACTATCATGTTTTAAAGCCATTTTTTTTTTTTGTTATTTACATTGGAAGGGGCAGCACTTGTCTGGGAGCAGAAAAATGAAGTTGGTGCACAGAAAGGAACCACCTGCAGTAAAGAGCTACAGTGTACCTGGTTTGGCGCTCTGGCTGCAGGCTTGTCTTGGTGATTGGCAAGGATAAGGAACGGTAGTGTGCAGAGCTGAGGGTGCTGCAGAGCCGAGTGAAGCTCATTCCTCGCTGTCTCAAGGTCCTCGTCTGATGATGCACTATCCAGGACGAAGATTACACCCTGTGACCCCTGGTAGTAACGACTCCAATATTTCTTGATGTTGTCAGCTCCTGTAGACACATGAGGGACTTGTGAATCGTTGTGTTTACTAACATGGGATCCCAGCTGCTCAAACTAACACCAATTCTGGCGATGGAGAAGGGTCAACAGGTTTTGTAAATTATTAGGTCATCTTTAAAGCCTTCATGCTTATATAAGGATAAGAAGACTCAGACACTAACAGATTAACATCTCAGACATCTTCACCTCTGCAGTCTACTAATAAAACTAGAGCACAACAAAAAATCCAGAATATAATCATTCTGGAGCCAGTTCTTAGCCCTAGACACTATAGTATCTCATGCATGCTTAATTTTAATTCGATTTTATGTTACAAACCAACACAAAATAGATTTTGGTCTTCCATAAAACACCTGGATTCATTCTAAGATCAATTTACAAATAAGAAAATCTCTTAATGACAAATGGATTTTTAGAGGCATCAGGAGGCAGTGAACACCGATATGCATCATACCTGTTAGATTTCTACCAGTAAAAGCTTTTGAAAACCATGTATTATTTCTTTTGAAAAAATAATAAGTGAAAATGACCAAAGGATATGAATACTTTTGCAAGGCACTACCTGTACAGGTAAATTAAATCTGTAAATTTGATGTATTATCTATTTTAAAAGCTATTTTTCACAACTGAAAATGTTCTCCAGGCATCAAATAAAATGGCAAGTTAACTTTAGAGATTGCAAGACGTAGTAATTCAGACAAGAAGAACAAGATGTCCTGCAACAGATGGCCTGGCCCCCGCCGAGCCTTACTCTCAACATCATGGAGTCAATCTGGGATTATTAAAGGAGATAGAAGCAACTGAGACTGTCTAAGTCTACCGGAGAACTGTGGCAAGACTTCTGAAATCTTTAACACAACCATCCAACAAAGCGCTGCCACATTTTGTCTTGCGTTCCATTCTGCTTGGGTGAAAAAATCCATTCACTTTTTGGTAATTTATGGCTTTATGTACCATTAGTGAAAACACAGCTTAGTTTGCTTAGATTTATTTTTGTCAAACGCATACATATATATACATATATACATATATACATATATATATATATATATATATATATATATATACATATATACATATATATATATATATATATATATATATACATATATATATATATATATACATATATATATATATATATATATATACATATATATATGAGGTTTGGGTTATATACTACGTATTATATACTACGTATATTAAGTATATACATTAAGTTGTGATTACGTCTGTTTCACTAAAAACTAAGAAAAGGAAAGAAAAGTAATGGCCGGGCGTTGATAGCCATCACCTTTTCAGATGCCGGTAACCTAATAGAAACCATATCCTGCACGGTCATATCCATAGTGGCTCTGGAAGACTTTTACCCCAAAATCTGTTGTGTGTAACCAAAGCCAGCTGCTGATCCTCAGCACATTTCAATCAAATTTCAAAGCAAAATGAAAGGACTTGTAAAAATCCAAAACAGACACTGTCTGGTGTACACTTAAGTTTTCATGGTTAATAATTTTATGATTTGTTTATTCAAATTATTTTTCCCATGGCAAGATTCTTTGTTTGACTGGTTCTAAATGCATGACACATAGTCTTGGAAATTAACCATGAAATATCCCGTCACATTACACACTTCTCAAAACCACCCTCCTCCGTTTGCTAAGGTTACTTCCATTGCAATCTGGTGAACTTTTGTTTTGTGTTTTAGTTGCTCATAGTATTCAACCTGCCAAGAAATGATGAGCTGTGAGGGAGGCTGTCAAAAGTTTAAACATCACGTAGTCCTCTCGCTGACATTTACCTCTCTTCCCTTCATGCTTCTCCCCTCCCCTTCCCGTTTCCTCCCCCAGTCAATCCACTCACACCTCTCAGTGGAGTGAAAAGCTATCAGACAAAGTGGCACTTGAGAGATTGTCTAGGAAGTTTTGTCTTTGCCTGGAAATGGTGGAATGTCTGTCATGCCTTTGGATCTTGTTGGCAGCTTCTGCCACCTATTGGCCTGACATGAAGGATTTCTGAGCATGATGTCACGTCACAGCCTCCTTTTAATCAAATAAGCACATCATGAGTAAGACCTTTTTCTCAGTTGAGGATTTTCCTTCTTATTTCCAGCTATAGAAACATGATTACTAGTTGCAATAACATTTAAATGTGGATGGGACTTTTAAGCAGCTCATAATGCTGGGAGAAGTGAAAACAGCATGCTTCTCATTGTCTGTCCCAAGAACTGAACCATGAAATGAGAGATTTATCTAATTCGTCCCATGACAGCACAGATTAAATAATGAATGGCTCCCCTGTAATAAATTACCAGAGACACGAACTACGTTGGTAGAATTACATGAACAAATTAAGAGAAACTTGAACCTCCTTCCAATCATCAACCTGTTATACGAACTACATGGTATGAAGTGAAATCTTCTGGCATGTGAGCGTTTCAAGGGAGGTTTTCAAAAGCCTTTGCACTTGTCTTGACTTGACGCACTAAGCTGCAGGGTTAAAACGTGGGAAAAGGAAAGCAACAACACAAGTTATTATTGCTACTAATAGCAGAAAAGCTTGAATTTTTAACTACGACTAAATACAATAAAACATGTGTTGTGTCTCTATTATATAACCGAGCAAAGAGGAGGGAGCCTTCGGCCAAAAAACATTGGCAAGACCCATTATCTCACAATGCTCTAGCTGCTTGTGTGGTTTGTTCAAGATTTATAAACAATGATGTGTCAGGTGTTTTTTTTTAATACAGACATACTTTGTTTTTCTCTTACTGGAATACCAAATACCTTTAACTTTGCATATTATAGAAATATCTCCCTTTGACTAAATAAGCTGTTCTATTTTTACAAGAAGCCTTTTGGTCTGCAGCTGGTTCCCTTTATGCACTGACCCTTGTGGTTCAAACATTGCAAGTATAAAAAGCAGGCATGGGGTGGTTACTAGTATAAATTAAATATTTTAAAGGAGAATTCCGGTTTTTAACACTTTTAGCCCATTTTCTGTAGTGTCCAGGATGAAATCGAATGATCGACACCAAAATTTTGACAATTGGTCCTGTCTCTGCTATTTGGCTCATGCAGAATCCCCCCCTGGCTGCTTCAGAATGGCTTCCATTGTGCATGTCCGATAATGTCCTTAAAACAACCTTAAACGTTCTTTTTTTAAAATATGCTACTCACCGGGTCGTCAGCGCTGTTCAATGACGTTCCAAAAAAAGTTTTGTGAAGAAAAACCGTTCCTGTCTTGTTTTATTTAGCATTTTGTAAATCCCAGAACTATTTTTTCTGATACATCACAACCGCTTATAAACTTCCGCTTCCCGTTCGAATCTGAAGCGTTGCACACTCCAGACCACTAGTTGGCTACAATGTCTCTATATACTCCTCCTCAGTATATTCCGGTTCAAAACGGTCAAACCGTCAAACTCAAAGTCCAATATGTCCTCATCAAGAATCCACCTTTCGTATTCCATTTTCAGAGTTTTTTAAAGTGTTTAACAGAGAGCACCTCGACGTCGGAGTACACAGAGTGAAGCGAAAAGACTACAACTAAGTGTAGTCTTTTCCCCATTTCCGTTTCCGGTGGTGGAGGGATATTGACTATTCCAACAGAACTCAATGGGATTTACAAAATGATAAATAAAACACTACAGGAACGTTTTTTCTTCACGAAACTTTTTTTGGAACGTCATTGAACAGCGCTGACGACCCGGTGAGTAGCATATTTTAAAAAAAGAACGTTTAAGGTTGTTTTAAGGACATTATCGGACATGCACAATGGAAGCCATTCTGAAGCAGCCAGGGGGGGATTCTGCATGAGCCAAATAGCAGAGACAGGACCAATTGTCAAAATTTTGGTGTCGATCATTCGATTTCATCCTGGACACTACAGAAAATGGGCTAAAAGTGTTAAAAACCGGAATTCTCCTTTAAGCAATATTGTGCAACTTTTAGCCACTAGGGCTAACCTGTAACTTCCAGGATAATATCTCTTAAAGTTCCCAGGATTTCCAGCTCAAAATGCCTAAAAACGCCTAAAAAGGCCTCTCCAAATTCAAACTTTTATAGCTCTTGAGGCATATGGATTAAAAATAAAGTTCTGGACTCTATGTAAAGAATACACTCTAGTTTTCACCTGTACATCCTGATTTATAAGTCCACTGCTGTGTAAGTGGCATGATTCAAAAAACAGCTCTGAATATTAAAAAAAAAAAAATTCTCGCCTGGATTTTCTATGTGAAAATAATTAAGAATTGTACTCCAGCAGGCCAGAAAGCAACTATTTGACACAATAAAGACACTGTCTTATATCCTGGCAAGCAACCTTCCAAATGTGATTGGAATATCTGCAAAAATAGTATTTCTACAAGAGCTCCTCTAAGACTAGGCCATGGCACCACTTTTGAATACTTCATCATAGAAACATCAGTGAGACCTCTTGGAAAGATAACACTTGGAGGAATCAGACTAAACTGTCAAAATCTTTCAAACACACGTTTTATTGAAAAATAAATGAATATAAAAGGCAAAAACAAGTCTTCAGTGAAAAATCTGACTATGATGCATGTAGTGAGTCATCTTTGCAGTGAGTCATCTTTGAAATTTAGGTTCCACCCATATAAAGCATATATCGTCGTAAACGGCTATTCATTGGCTACACATTAATGTCACTCACGTGGAGCTGAGTTTTTACTAGGTAGAATAGGAGGGCAGAGAAGGAAGTCAAAAACTGTAAGAATGATTGACGCCGATTGACTTTCTGCTGTTCCAGCCTGCCCCCTTCATCCTGTAAATCCGGGCGTACACTGTGCAATTTTTTTTCAATCGTTGCACGCAGCTACAGCTCACACTGTACGACTAAGCGCAGGGTTTAGTCGTACCGTGTGAGCTCACGATTTTGTTCGGCCCGATGCTCTCATCCGACCTACATGCTCACACTGTACGACTAAAAACCACGTCGGATTTAGCTCCGCAGTGAGATGGAGCTGCTCTGTAGCTCTCTATCCTGAAGCCAAACAAATAGAAGAGGGATATTAAGCTCACTACAGTGAACTGCGTAGCCTTGGCAATTTGTGCAATTTTGTGCTGAAAGCCCTGAAATATAAAGGCGGCGAAGTATTTGGAAAAAAGACATGGCTGAGCAAACGAGGCTACTACGGTCTGTCAATTTTACAGACAGAACTGCATTTCACTCATTGCACTCCTGCCATGCTTCTGTGTTTACATCTAAGAGGAAGAATAAAAAGAAGAATCCTTGTTTTTAGGGCATGCGCCCTGAGCGATTTGCCCACGACGGTTGGGAGAAAATCAAACATGTTTGATTTTCTCCCGACCTCACGATTCCTGATCGGATGTGGTCGTGAGAGGCTGATCGCCCCTCGTAACCCCCTGTACACTACACGACTCACGACACACGATCAGGCTGAAAGTCGGCCCGATCGAAAGTTTCTTGCATGACTGAAAAATCAGGCCGAAAATCGCAGTGTACGCCCGGCTTAACTGGTCAAACAAGGTGTCAATCAAGCCAGGACTTCCTGTTTGAACGTGTGATAGCATCGAATGCCTTGTTTTTAGCATCTTGTAACAGGAATTTTGAATCAAAATAGCAAAATGTGGTGGTGTTTGTTTCTTAAAGATGCAAGTTATCCAGCAATATTCGTGCCTTTGTGGATGTTACTGGATTATTTTTTTGCTTGCTGTTTCGAGCAGAAAGAGAACAAACTTGGAGGCAAATATTGGCGTTTTCACCTTGAAACTCTTGCATGTTTCCGCTGTCCATAGCGTTCCTTGACAGTGTTGTTTCTAAGTCACCAATTTAGTGCTACATGGTCCCAATGGAATATCCTATTGGGAAATTTGTGTTGTAGATATCTGAAAATTACCTGGTTATTTTTTTTTTATTAAGTGTTATTTAAGTCAAAAAACAACTTTAAAAAACACAACAATACACACATTCCCAAATCAATGCATCTTAAATGAAAAGGAGCAGAAAGAAGGACAATGTTATGATCGCAGCACCTTAGTATAACAAAAGTAAAAAACTGTGTGGATTCGTTTTTTAATGGAGTTTTCTTTTACTAATCACAGCAACTCTGGTCAGATACAGGTTGATAAACAATTTAATGTCAAATAAAACTTTTTAAGCTTGTGGATTATAGCTGGTCTGTACTGGAGGTAAAGGGAGAACCACTTGTATGTTCCTCTTACTGCCACCCACTGGACTGGAGATGTAGTGCAGTTTCTCCCATGTTGATCGCCGAAGGGATTCCAGAGGAATGGGAAAGGATGCTTATGAATTACACGCGATTCCTATTTCTGACTACTACAAATCCCTGGACTGTAAATCCTTGGCATTCAGTGGAAAAGGGGCTAGAGATAAAGTTTTCGACTTTGTTTGTGTGATTATGAGAGAATGATCTTAAAGTTATAGGCAAAAATCTTTTAAATACTGGCAATGAATTTTACTTTAAAAAAAAGAGAGTTCAGATCATCATAATAATTATCATAATTGTTTAACGTGTTGGTATTATCGGCCTCTTATTTCATCTTGTAATAAACCGATCCAATATTAAGGCTTGGATTATTTGTGATCAGGTATGGTCTAGTTTGAAATTCTTACAGTACATTAATAAAGCAAAAACGTTAAGGTACATCTATTCATCATAGCAGTTATACTAATGATATGAAAAAGACCTTGTTGTAATAGTTATATTACAACATTGAGAATATTGACTTGTTCACTACATTTTATTTTGCAGTCCGGTTCTTCTCCAGCTTCTGCACCATAAAACAATATTTTAGTTAACTTTGAAAGCAATGGCCAGGACATGTCAAGTTGTAATACTGGCAATCACCAACTCAACAATTTATCTCCAGGTGTTCTTAGTTTTTCGCAGTTTTCACTTCGATAAATGTTGCAAGTTGTTATTTTATTCACTCCTATTTTAACTCACCAAAGGTTGGCCAAAGAAAATCCCTGCAGTGAGTTTAATGAAAAGCAGACAATACTTCTTACAAAACGAGATGGCTAAAATGCACAAAAGAAGGGAAGGCTGGCAACATTTGGTGGGACTTTGGGGTAAAAAAAAAAAAAAAAAAAAAAAACGGAAAGTTGGCTTGTGAAGTGAAAAGAAAAAAAAAAAACACTTTGGCTGCAGATTGTGATGTAAACCCGATTCAGAGTAAACAGTTTCCAGAGTGAAGTTTGGCTCAGATAAAACATCAGACCTTCTTATACATGCACATAGTTGACAACAACTGTTGATTTCAACAATCCAGCTCTTTAATCATTGCCTGCCATTTAAACCCTAACTCTACATTGTTGAGACAGATCCATCACATCGTACTATGACTGTTACAGCTGTTCAGAGTTAAGTAATGGGGCTGGCTAAAAGTGATACTTCACCACATTATTGATATTTATATAACATCATACCCAACCCCATTTAACATTTATCCTGTTGAGCCTAAGTTACCAGGAAATAAAAAGCATGTTTAAACTTCTCCCACGATTTGGACCATTGAAACTGAATGTTTAGAGTTTATGAATGTTACAGAAATTTAACCACAGAGCAGTTTAACCAAATCTTTCCCAAGACGCTAACAGTGATAACAACAGTGACTGTCTCACACCGTTCGGTCAGCATCAACAGGGGATACTCTTGAAAGAGGCTCTAAAAATAGAGATCAGTTTCATACAGATCCTCAGAACTGTGAAAGTCAGAACGTCAACTCCGATCATCGACTTTAAACCAATGTGGCAATTTACAAATTACTTTACGGTTGCAAAAACTCCCCCCACTAGGCATAGGAGCCCAAACTGCCAGGATACATGATAGCATTCAAGAGTCACATCTGATCTGTGATGACTACCTTGCACTGGTTTTGTTTAAAGATGGGCTTGCATACTTTCATCGCCTGCTGTTAGTTACTGGCAGCTGATGGATTGTCTGTCATCTTACTGCATCCTCCTCCTCCTCTTCTCTTCGTATGCTCTTTGTGGTTATATTTGCAGTGGCAAGTTAAGTCTTAGCATATTTCAACTCTGTATGCTTCACAAGCCATGAATGCATTCTTCACTTACATCAGACACGCATGTGTACCTTCACAAATAAAATCAAATACCAGGCTTAGAATGACACAGCAAAGCCATTTTGTTCTACCAACAAATGTTTTCTTAAACAGCCAGGTGCAAATATTGTGCGGTTTATTTAAACAAATCGATCCTCCCTAAATCCCAGAGCGTAACTCCCAACAGCAGCCATAGCACTAAAGAACAACAGCAGTGAGTTGTGATTATTAGGACCATGTTATCAGCTGTCACTGCGTGACATGAATGCACACTGTGAAATTGCCCGTCTAGACTTGACGTCATATCACTATCCACACACACACACCCACCCACCCGCACACACACACCAGAGGTGCCCTTCCCACCTAATCCTTATACCTGACACTAGCCGAGTAACAAATGCTTCTGCCAGACAAAAGATCAGCAGATTCAGATTCTCGGTGTGAAACAGTTTCATGAATAAAACTCAGGCGAAGATACATGGCAGCTTTACATGTTTGAAAATCAGAATGCAAAGTTGTTTTTTTTTATCAACAATTTAAAAAGAATCTAAATGTCATCTATGACAGCAGAAATGGCAAATGCCAGATGGCCCCATGGAAATACATAAACAGAAATAAAAAAAAACAACTAAAACATTTTATTTGAGGATTTTTTTTTTTTTTACCACAGATGCCGTAAAATCACCAGAGCTAAATAACATCTAATACTGAAAATAACAAATGTAGGTTTTCTTATGTCATGGATAATTTCCACATAGAAGAGTGCCAGCATTAATTGGTAGCCCTTTGCTGTGGTGTATTTATCCTCTGGTGCAAAATGTTGGTGTTATATAAATGATGGGCCATTAATCAGTGTTTCAAAAAGGAAAGGGGCAGAGAGAAAGAAGGTGGACGAACATAAATGTCTCCTTGTTGGACATCCAGACAGCTGTGTCGAGCACGGACAGCCCATCTCTACCTTGCCACCAGAAAAAACAAACAACTTCTTTTCAAAGGATTATAACACTTTTTATTTCCACTTGAAGTTGATAGTTCTAGGAATAACTAGAACAGGCCAAAAAATTTGTTAATGAGGTGCCTAAAAAGTAATTTATGAACAAGAACTAGAAACAGCTATTTCCGTGTGTTAATTAATGCTTAGTGAAGAGAAATAAACAAAAAGATATCAAGTACTTTTTAGAGTCAGGATTAATCAAGTATGAACTTCCTAACTTCTTATTTAATTTAAATACTATTTTAAAAATTATTGCGGTATTACATTCTATTCCATTACACCGTTTCTTTGCATGTATTAAAAGGTGCAGAGCCATGTTATACGTCTTCACAAAAAATACCAAAACCCAGTAAATCATGATAAGATAAGGTGATACACCAAGTGTCTGTTCTGATAGTGTTTAGAATTTAAGCTTTGAACACGATGAGCAGACATTGACAGACAGAATTATTAGGAAGCCAGATGGTGACAATTGACACAGCTACTTAATAAAGCCACACGATCCCGCAATCCCTGGCTATAAAGCGGCAGCTTGGCATGGTCGAAGATCGGCACGACCTACAGCAACTCCATGTTAAAGTGAATCCTCCCCAAAGCCTCCGAACAGAACATCAAAGCGGAAAAAATCTCCTTTTCTACAAAACACAGACCGGGACACAGCATCAGGGTAAGACATATGTTTAACAGTCTTGCTCAGAGACCCAGAGTGCAGGTTGTGGGAATCAAACCTGATATACGCAACCTTCAACGTGCACAAGCGCACTGCTCTAACCAATAGGCCAACACTTCCCTAAAAGTTTAGGACCACAGGTCAGATTCAAACCTGGGTCAGCCACGTTGAGGACTAAGGCCTCCGTATATGGGTTGTGCGTGCTACCGTGCCACAGATTGATCATGATCGATGACCAGCTGACATTAAAAGATCATTTTACCTCAGTTTCTCGATCTTGTCGCTTCAAACTACTAAACATAAGAAAGATCCAGCCATGCCTAACCCAATACGCGACCTAGCTTTTGGTGCAATATATTGTTATCTCCCACCTGGACTATTGTAACCCACTCCTAAATAGTCTCCCAGCTTGTATGATAAAACTGTCAAAAATGATCCAGAACGTGGTAGTGTCTGGTCTTAAATCAGCCCAAAAAGTCTCACCTCAGCCCTCTGTTCATTGAGCTTCACTGGTTACCCCTTGCTGCTCCCATCAAATTCAAGTCCCTGATGCTAGCCAACAAAGTGCTTAGGGGTACCGCTCCTGTCTACTTGAACCCTCTAACAAAGGCATATGTCACAACTCTGTCTCAGCGGTCATCAATTGATTGTTGTCCAGCAGTGCCTACACCACGCTTAAGACAATCCGGACTGTTTTCATGTGTTGTTTCAAGATGGTGGAATGACCTACCAAGCTCTACAAAAAACAGCAGCGTCCCTGTCTATCTTCAGGAAACTCCTAAAGACCCAACTCTTCCAAGAGCACCTCCTATCCTAACTATTACCTATAGCTGTATACCCCTCTACTCTTTATGTACTTCCCTCTATCTCTTTGCTGTCACCCCTGACTCTGATTAGGGATTTTCCTATAGAGAACTTATTGTCATATTGACGATAACGGTAACATTGTGTCTACTTTTTAAGTCGCTTTAGACAAAAGCATCTGCTAAATGCATAAACATAAAGTAAAATTAATAAACAAAAAGTCATAGGCTAAACCTTTTTACTCATATAAACTCTAGCGGTAACTGCATTGTTTATGAGACTTGAACTAAATCTGATCTTGAATAGTTTTATGGATTCTAGCATGTGTGACAGAAACTCCCCCCCTCCCGGCCATTCACACCCAAATTCAGTAAACACCAAAGTTTATAATGTATTCTGAGCACTATTTGAGTCTTATTCTGATTGAAATCCAATATTTTGATGTGCTTTATACATTGGAAATTTGGACTTTTCTTGTTTTCTTTTTACATCTGCGCTGGGAGTTGCTGACTTGCTTAGCACCAATACTTCCCTGTGTACCACTTGCATAGATACATAATATAATGCTGTACCTCCGGTCACTTGATGTTGCTATGACAAATATACTCAGGGCCTTATTTACTAACAAAATGAGCAAAAATAAACTCCAAAACACAAACATAACAAATATCAGACCAGCTGGACACAGTCATCTTTCTGAAAAGCTTTGTATGCAACCAGGCTAAGCTACTGGTATATACATTTTAAAAAGTCATACAATTTCACGTTAAAAAATACAAAAAAGCGTCAGTTTTATTCAGAAAAAGAGCTGGCAAAAGATGTCAACTTTTCTCCTTCAAACTAAACCTAAACCTAACATTTAGTCGGAAATTGATAGTAGCCAGTAAAGCAGTCAAACATGTGGATCATGTGCTCGCTTCCCCTCTCTCCAATACAGAGATTGCAACATAAATCCCTGTAATTTAAGAGCTCTGTGTAGGTACATAAAGAGGAGCAGAACTGTAGACATTCAGTGGGGGGCTGGCAAACAGAAAAAAAGGAGAGAAGCGATTTTCATCTTTCTTTGCTGTGGTGGCAGCCTTTACCATCATCTCTAAATCAGAGCTGTCACCCGTGGAACGAGTGTTTTGCCAACCACAATAATGTTGCCATTACCAGACTAGGCCTGACCCAATCCAGTAAAACCTCTTTTGAAAACCGTCTAATGTGCTCTGTCCAAATTTGGTAGCATCCTTGTTGGTGGTCTCTGCAGTGCCTCTTTGTGTATATGCGAGTGTGAGTTTCACCCTTTCTTTTCAGGAGGCTACTTCGGGTTGAGCCTTATATAAATATCCACTGCACCTGTCATATGCATACAGTGAATATCGTACTTTAAAAAAAATTAACCAGACCTTTTTTTTTCTTCCTCTTTACAGCTGAGGTGCTTTTCAGAGAGGCCGAACTCTCCTCAGGCTTCCATGAAAAACTCTCAGTGTATTTGTTATGGTCGTGTATTTGAACCTTCATCTGCGCTCATTAAACAGTTTCCTTGAGTGCTGCACATTTCCAAGAATAACAGCGTGCAGATTGTACAACCACTTCAGAAAACCCTAACAGTGTGGGATGCGTCACACACGTGCCCGTTCCAAAGTAGGGTTCCCACTTCCTGCAAAACCTGCAAAAAAAAAAGCTTGCATCTGCCTCCCTGAGCACAAAATATTAAAACATTTTGGACAGAAAAAAGCTGCACAACTCTTCCTTTAAAAAAAACCCAAAAATAATGTTGGAGAAAGATGAATTCTTCAAGCCTAATACAGTTAACCTTATAAAAAAAAATAAAAACCTTTGGGCAACCAACCAGGGGTGCATCTTATCTGTGCTGAATATTAAGAGTGAAAACATGACAGACGCAAATAAAACGCAGAGTATCATCATCATTCAAATGTTAGTTTAAAAACTACTGAGTAATTTCTGAGCAACTATATAATTTGTTTCAAGAATTTAAAGTATTCAGTTTGAAAAAAATAAAGGCAAAAAATATTTCAATGATAATAATAAATTGTAGTAACTGTTTTTAATTATTAAGAGGCATCTGTAGGTGAGAAAATATTACTGTAATGTGTCTACAGAAAAACATGTAGCCCTTGCAAAATGCAAAGAAACCAGACAGCTGCAAAATAAAAATCATTGCCTTAAAGAACACTGATGTAGTGAGGAGTTTAACTACAACAGATCTTAAAGTTTAATATTTTCCCATTTAAAAGGATTTTTTTTTTATATTACAGAAGGTTTCAAAAGGTTTCTTAAAGGATAAGTGTTCCTTACCTCCAAGTTCTTTTACATTTAAGATGGCATTTGGAAATGGCACTGCCTTGATACTGAAACCTGGAAAAAGAGAATGTGGGTATAAACAGAAAAGTCTCTTTTCAACATGAAATAACACCAACCATACCAATTTTTTTAATATTATATTGACTAAGAATTCTCAGTCTGCAATTTTTATAATCCCTCAAAGTAAAAAAGACATATTAGTCATAAACAAGAAATGCAATTTTGGTGGTCCTGAGAAAAGAAAGAAATCTAAAAAGCCAAGCAGCAAAGTGCTATGTTGGGTTTGTTGGAGAACTGAGTTAATATCAAAAGCATTTCTCCAAGCTATGTGGTCCTTCTTTGTGGGGTCTGAATGGGAAACAGAAGATCGCAGTGAAGAAATGAAGAGAAGGAATAGATTTAGATCCACTCTTTTCAAAACAACACTAACAGATGCGGGAAATCGAAGAGCATCATTTTCTGCAAAGCTAAATTTATTGCCAAGTTTCACTTCGGAGCTAATTAACAGGGAAATATTTCAGTGAGAAGTGAGGGAAACCACAGGAGATTTACCTCTTCGTGTTTCTGCTTATGAAAACACTGGCAGATGCAAGAGGCAATGACAGCTCACTCTCTCACTGACATGCCTCTCAGCTAGGACAGATAATCACCAAACTTTATCTATTATAGACTACCGAGCAGGAGGGTCAGACATGGTTTCAATCCCCCAGAAAAAATTTTGACTTATAGTAATAAGCTGCACATTTTGGAGCCTTTATGTTTAGCTTCAACAGGACAAAGACGAGATTTAGGATGGAACTTCTGCAACAGCTCAACAGGCCTGCTGTCAGAGATGGGCAGAGGAGGGTGGGAATGTCGTTGTTCCTAAGGGACACTACTGCATATATGGAAAGGAGTGTTCACCAACAGGAAAATGATGTGCACTAACACAACACTCTCCTGCTCTCCTAGATGCAGATAATCACACCAGCCTCCAAGGTGATTGGAGCAAAGAAACAAAGCTTGGGCTGGTGACATCTTGGCATCCACTCTGGAACAAACACTGGGGACGTTCTTTCCCTTGGTGGAAAACTTCCTCATGTGTTAAAAGCCAAATTGATTTCCCAGCAGCATCTCCTCACCCCAACGGAACAATCTTTATACTCCATCTATGTACAGCGATGTCCACAGAGCGCATACCTGTTGTTGGAACGATGCCGTCACTGCCCTCACTGCAGAGCCGCGAGAGCAAGCTGGTCTTCCCTGCCCCCGTCAGGCCGATGCACACTACGTCATACTCTGGTCTCGGCGGTGGGGGTCCTTTACAGCACAGTGCCCAAAAACACTGAAACAAAGCAAACAAACAACTTAATGTTTAGTGTGGAGGAACCAAAGAGTGATTTCGGCTTGAAAAAGAGAAGCCAAATGCTGTTGGATGAACCATGGATCAAGTCCTTTCCACCTTCATACTAATTTCCACATAAACTTTTAAATCAACCAAAAAATTGATTGCATTTGGGCCTCCATGGGTGCTACTATCTTTAGCATCAGCTACTGAAAACAAATAAAAAATGCATGAACTATGGTGTAAAGCTATTTAGCACCCACAACAGAAGAGTTGCACTGATCTTTATTAAACATATCTCAAAAAAAGAAACGAGATGGAAAAACATTCAATTCTAGAAGAATCAGGAGAAGATTAAACAGAAACAGATACAAGCGCTCCGTCAGCTAATTGTTGTTCTCTATAGATGAGTATTTAAGGCCCCCATTGCTGCCAAGCATTATGAAGATTAAGAAGTTATTTACTCTAATAGAATAGAACCTTATTCAAACTCCCACACCAACACCTAAACACTGACACTAGGAATGTCTCAATCTGATATTTAATTCAGAAATGTATATTAGTCCATACCAAAAGCTGTAATTTCAGTATCATATCGGGATTGAAAAGGTTGTATCGGGGCATCCCTACCTGACTCCTTACAGCAACTTCATCATACTCTATATTTATAAGTCATCATATCATTTAATAGTAACTTGGACAGGGCAATCTTTCATCAGAGCATTCTATCCTACTATGGAGAAAACAAACAACAACTGCATCAATGCATTGCATAGCGCAAGAGAGCTAGCAACTCTGGGAAAGACTAAGTGGACTACTTGGACCTCTAAAACATGATGCACTTTTGATGACAATGATGTTTCAATTTTAGTTGGAGTGAAAGGGAGGAAGAGTAACGAAAGCCATGTTTGTGAAAGAGAAAACAGCACTTAAAGAAGGGGAGGGTTACTGTTTCAACTTTACACCATCAATTAGACTGATTCTAAACAGAAATCCAACAAGCATCTGACTTGAAAGACTCATCAGTGGGTGGACCTCAGTTGGTTAAAAAAAAAAAAAAAGTAGCTCTCCAACTCCAGGTGGCTTAAATGTGAGCCTCCTGAATAGAGAAAAACTTCTGTATAGGAGTCCAATTGCCTTTGATTGAAGCCTGCAGCAGTTCCCTTCCTTCTTTGTTTAAGGGGAATCTTTCCCTCCCACCATCACCAAATGCATGCTCAGTATGAGTCAAATTTAAAGGGGAAAGACTAGTAATCAAATACTCTCAATAGCCTTTAAAACGTAAAAATTATTCTAATTGCAGAAATTAGGACATTTTAAAATTAATAAAACCAACAAGTCATGATAAAATAAATCTATGGGATAAATCATTATAATTCCCCCACATACATAGGACTAAAGCAAACATGGAAATATATGCAGCTTAGTGGCGACCCAGCATGTTTTCTGCCTGCATGTTGCACCCTGACTGACTAGGCCAACACGGTCACTGAGGGCAGATCCTGTCACTCCATGAATCACAGCCTGGGACAGAACCCCCTGCTGTGAGATATTAGGGACTAAATGCGGTGAGAACCGTGAATGAGATCCTTAAACTTGTGTGTGGAGAGATTGGTATCCAAGAGATCTATTTTATTAGCAAGACAGGAACCAGTCTGGACAAGGCAGGGCCGACACACACGTCCCATCCATCTTGTATATCACATTTCATGTGGAACATCAACAAGGGTTTTTTCTTTTTTTTTTGCTCATCTCAGCAGATCACCCTGTTTTACCAAAGACTGTAACAAGACAACAAAATATAAGGGTACTTGAACTTCTGTCCATGTAAATGCTGATGTGGCGTACTTATACTGTTCTATTTATTAAGGGTAACTATACAGTAATAATGTCTGTTTATCCATCATAGATCTTTTTTTTTGATAAAGCAACAACATATTCTTGATCATTTATTAACATAAACTTAAGACGTATGATGTTTTGGAAAAAATAAATTACCTATAAATGCGCAGAAACCATGTTCAAATCTTTGGTTCTTCCTCCTGACCCCCAAAATATCAGCACCAGCCAGGGTCAGTTTTCAGGGCTGCTGTTTGATGGGGATGTGGGGAATCTGCTTCAGCAGAACCAGACGTGGGCTGAGGAACCCGACCCCCCGACTCCTGCATGAACCCACCCGTCTGCTTTAACAGGAAACATTCTCCTGTTCCAGAAAAACGGCTAAGATCAGAAACACACGCATGTCAGATGGGTGAGCACATGTACAAACTTGGTTTAATTAGGTCATTCTACTCTGTTGGTTGTCACCCTCTTTCCCTCCAGCAACACTAAAAGTTTCAGTGGAAGATTAGATCAACTTATCTGATGTCAATCCTGTGAGTCAAAAGTCTATCTTAAAGTGGAAAAGGTAGGTAGGCTTTTGGTAAGCTGGATGACTTATTTATTCACTCCCCCCTCCCATTGTGTGTAAATGACAACAAAGACGGCAGCGGCCTCGCTGGCTGCGTATGTGGAAATGGAGAGGATTTCACAACAGTAACTAAAGGAGCTTCCAGGGCCTGACCCTGGGGTCCTCATGTACACAGTCGCCCCTGTGAGAGAAAGAGATGGCAGCTCCCACCTCTGGCCCTCTTTGACAGCACAAGATGGACGAGGAGAGCTGCTCAAAAGCCTCAAAGGGGAAAAATAAATATGTCGAAAAGGCTTTTGCTTACCTCAAGGCTTACCCCTGCCCAGTCACCCCCAGAGTTGATGATTTGAGAGACAGTGTGCTGTGTCACCGAGCTCAAATCATTCTGGCCTTTAACTACTCCTTAGATCTCCCAGTCATCCAGAAAAACAGCTGAGATTATACACAATGTGTAGATTACCTAGCTAGAGTATCCACACCCTTTAACCTGCACATACAAAGGAAACAATGGATTGTATTAGGAATTAATGTGACCGAGGTCAAACGTTATGGGGAAAAAAATTAAGGTTTAGAAATAGAAACCCACTACAGTGATCCATATACTGAGCTTTCTAATCCAGTATTGCTAAATAAATTAAGATGGATAAATTAGAAGAAACATAATTACAGGATAATCTACCTGTATTTAGACTGTTTTTTGGTAGAAATATCTCTATTCTGCAGAGGCTAAATTAGCAGGATATAGTTTCAGAGAGACTTCAGTGAAAAAATATGTATCATAAACTTGAACACTGCATGGAGCAATCTTCAATCATTTGTAAACCTACCTAGAGAAGGCCGTCTGCCTTAAGTGATAGGCTAGATAAAGGTGCATTTTAACTCTTGAGGAGCTGCGGAGATCAATCCCTCAGGTGGGATAATCTGTCAACAGGAAAACCCCACAAATCTGTCCCTCGCAAAAGAGTGCCACGAAGAAAGACAGCAGGAAGGCCATAAAGCGTCCCGTTTTTTTTTTTTTTTTTTTTTTTTTGCCACAAGCCATGTAGGGGAAACAGCAAACAGGTGGAGGAAGGTGCTCCGTTAAGATGGGACCAAATTAGCCTTCATTGAAAGCACTAAGTGGTGCGGAAATATCACACCGCTGATCAACCACCCAGAAAGCATCCCCACCTTTGAATGTGGTGGCAACCTCCCACTGTGGGGATTCTATTCTTTACAGGTTGTAGGTTGAAAAATAGATGCTGCTAAATACAGGATAGCACTAAAAGAAAACCTGTTGGAGACGAGACAAGCGAGGAGGTTCAATATCAGCAAGACAAATAAATCCTTAATTCTATGTCTAGCTAAAAACAGAACTGCTTAAACCGAAGCTAAATTAACATGTTAGAATGGACCAGTTAAATAAATCAATTTCAAAAATAGAGGGGAGACTTTGAAATTCATATTTACAGACACACTTGTTCAAATAAAGCTGATTATGAACCATTAGACTGATAATTAAACATTTCAGTGTAAATGTGGTGCTCCACTTGCAGCCAAAAGGTTTTTATTTTTAATGAAATAAAAAGGTTTCCTACACTTTTATTTTCAAATTGGAAAAAAAAAGTTATTATATAAAAGAAATAAAAAAAAAAACAGAATTCCCAAGGTAATGTAAGGTTCAAATTAAATGATTTAATATTGAAAAATCAAGTGTTTTTATTAAACACATTATAAATCTCTTGTTAGAGCAAGAGAGTGCATTAAAGGGGCTACCATCCTGCCAAAACAACTCCACATAAAAAAGTCTGCCATCCCTAGACATTATTGATTAGCTGCCTCTTGTGGATTTGTTTCACCCATGTTTCCCTAAGGACCTGCTGAGACATTACCTCACTGTTGTGAAAGCTTACTGCCGCACTTAATGAAAATGAGAATCATATTGTTTCGGCCAAAAGCAGTGTTATGTTTTTTCCCCCTTTTATTGGTACTGAAATTGATGAAAGGTAGACAGAAGAAAAATGAGCCATAGAAGTTTTGAAGTGTTTAATGGGTCATATAGCTGGGCTACCTGACGATGAATCAAAGATCAATCAGACACTGAATTTATGAAGATGTAACAACACTTCAACAATAGAGAACCCACAAAACAAAAAGACATAGATAACATAAGAAATACTGTTAGACGACTCCTGGCTGTCCTCAAAGAAGCCTTTCAATCGTGCTGAACTCAGGTCCGTCAATAGGAAAGTGGTTAATGTATATAATATCATGAAATATTTACAAAGTAAATCCGTTTCAAAACACAAGAAACAGGGTTCAGATGAAGTCCATTAATTGCCATCCATCATGGTAGAAATTCATTGGCTTCAGTTGGACAGGCTCTTTTAGAGAAAACCACTTTGTGTTTTTAGAAGTAATGAATGTGGGTTAGAGGAAAACCACAATCACCAGAGCGGCTGACTAGTTCATGTTTCACTCTCTGGCTGAAGTCGAGACACCACAGGACAGGAAAATAGGCAGAGGAACGATGACAGCATGCTCAGAACTGAGGAACTCTTAACAAGCTCCTGGTTTGTATGGATCTGGTTTTCCCTGTCGTTTTTTTAAAGCACAGCACCTCTTAATATTGCTGGATGATACGAGACGCCTCTTAATAAAAACAAAGCACAGTACTCTGGAAAATTAGGATAGTAAAGTATTAGTAAAACCCTTATTCAAACTCTTCAGAACATTGATTCAGTATCGTATGGGTATCAGTGTTAAATTGGATAACTAATAACTTCTAAAACTCATACCCAGTTTAGACTGCATCTCATGAACTCTGCAGCAAATATGTGATATTTTACTTAATCAGAGCTTTTACATAGTACCTGTACAGCGGTTCAGGGGTTTGGGAACATTTGACTCGATTTCATCTTTGCCAAACGCCACAGCAAGACCACGGTACATGTACAGAAACAGGGTGGGCTGAGTATATTTATTGAGGTTATCAAAACATAAACAATAAATGTGCCAAAATAAGTAATGACAATACAAGGAAACATTGACATCTTATTTGAATAGGTAGAAACGAGAACAACGAGAGAGAAATATTCAAAGATCTATGTACCTTTTCATTTGGGTCTTTATCCAAAAATAAACAATACGCAATTAAATATTTGCTTTGGATAAAATTTAGGTTCCTTTTGGTAGAGAATATTTTGTATCAACTCTTGTGAGCTGGAAGAAATATAATTTTGATAGATAGACAAAGGGACTTTTTCCACTTGGCAGAGGATGATCAGCTACGTATAGTTTATTAAGTAGCGAGAGCAGGAAGAACCATATTGCTGAGAGAGAACCATCAGTCGGGAGCACAAAGCGCAGACTCTGAGCTAAACGCATACAAAAACCCATTTCTGTACAAGCACAGCTGAAAGAGTTTTATTATCGTCATGAAAAAACATAGCGTCAACGTAATATTTCGTCATCATTATTGTTGACGAAAACAACACTGTTTAGTACAATACTTTGAGCTGATTGGGTAAAGCGCCGGCTAGTATCCACATCGTGATGTTTCAGCAGTGTAAGCTGATAAATCAAAGTTTTTTCAAATCTTGGAAAGCACAGATATCTTTCCCATCTACAAATTCACTACATGCTTCTCTATGCTCCTTTTTTTAAACGAGAAATTGTCACCATTTTAACTAAAACTGAGTCAAACAGGTGAGTCCTCCAGCGTAGCCATGCTTGTCATGCCCCGGCAAGGCCCTTCTGATTATTGTCATTCCTACATGTCCCGCCTCAAAAAACACTGCTTACATGTCATTGGCCTGACTTACTGGTTGTTACGAGATGGACGTATTAGCGGGAGTCTTTCAAGATGGATTTGTTGTGTGACTGAAAGCAGATCACGAGACAATCCAGCTTGCAGGGCAAGATAAGGTATATTAGGGTCTGCAATTTCCTGTGTGATCAAAATCTGTGAAATTATCCTTGATTGAGTATGGTTGGTGAGAGGCAGACCAAACTGTTGCCCAAGTAGGGTGCTTGGCTGGCTAGCTAACTGGCAGAGTCATTCACTTGGTGGATAGCTGGTCAATTAGTAGGTTGGCTGAATAGTTGACAGGTTGGTTGTTTGGTTGGCTGGTGTGCTAGTTGGTTGTTCTTACGGGATGGATGGATGGATGGATGGATGGATGGATGGATGGACTGACTGACTGACTGACTGACTGACTGACTGACTGACTGACTGACTGACTGACTGACTGACTGACTGACTGACTGACTGACTGATTGGTTGGTTCTTTGGTTGATCAGAATACGGGCTTGATTACTTGGTTAGTTACTAACACATTTATGGCTCTTTATTTGTGGTTTTAACAAACATAACTACCTCCATTTTAAAATGATTATCCTTTTTCGGTGTGTTTTTTCCATTTATTTTCCTGAAAAATAAAACACACTTTACAGAAGTACGCTTCTACAAACCTAAGAAAGAAACATGAAAACAGGTGAGAACTAAAAAATTTACAAAATAGTTAAGAGGGAAACTGCTCTGTATGAAGATAATGATATTTGAGATACAGAATTATGTGCTACAAAAGTTGACTTTTTGGTATTTTTATTAGGCTTCTATTGCGTATATTGGTTCATTTAGTTATTGGTCAGGTCATGCTACTATTAAGTCAAAATACAACTTCCTCGGATCTAAATTTTATACCTAAAAACACAACGAAAAACAAGCAAAAGTTTCTTTGTTTGTTGGACCTTCCTGACAACAAGACAAAATGAGACAACAGCAAAAAAAAAAGATAAGGGACATCTAAGACACTGGCAAGAGCTGACATGGTCACTGAAGCCAGACAGACACAGGACACTGATGGGCGAGCAGACCGTTATTATTTTTCCAGACCAAGTGTCGGGACAACACTTGCGTGCAGGGCTCACTCTTGACCTTTGCAAATGACAGTCCTTTATATGGGCGTCCCAGTGAAGGAGTAGTGCCAACAGCTATGTGTGTAATACACACCATCCACAGTCATAACAAGAGTGTGCGGCGGAGGAGGACATACAGGAAAGAGGGCCATCAGGGATGACGGGGAAAAAGCATGCGGGGGGGGGGGGGGGGGGGGGGGGGGGTAGAGGTAGTGCGACATAGAAAGAGGGGGGAGGATGGATGGCCACACTCATTCATCCACAGTCAACCCCACCACCCCCTTCGGTTGTTGTTGTTATTTGCCGCTTTGAAGCAAGTTGGGGGGGGGGGGGGCATACGTTATGTTTCAGTACAGTGAGTGAGGGGGGGAGGTGGGGGAGCTCTCTGCATGCCATTCTCATTAAAGAGCAAGAGGGGCATGGCAGAGGCTCTGGACTCTTCCCATGCTTTTTCTGAACAGAATTAGATTCCTGCTGTATAATATATTGTCATTAATAACATTAAAGATCTGCAGGTTTAGTGTCTGAATTCCTCCTGGCATTCCTTTCTGAGACCAGCATCGCCTGGCAAGAGAATTTCCCTGAGGCTGGAGGAAAAATGACACTGAAGGCAATGTGCTTGTTACTACAGGCACGACAGACTGTTTTCTTAACATCCCGACAGCAGAATAAATAACACAAGAAGTGGATTTGGCATTGATAAACTCCAACGTGCCTTCAACCATAGCTGCAGGTGATGAAATTCAAGATTTACTGCAATTCGGCAGAACAAAAACGTTGGCTGGTTTAAGACACTAAACAGTTGGCGTTCATTAGCCAGAGAATCAAAAATAGATCACCTACCTAAATTCTAGGGAATTAAGACTCCTAAACACTGTAAAGGAAACCAGGGACCGTTTGGGTTGCAGACAAACGTGTTAACGATGTAAATACAGTTTTGCTTTCCATTGTTCATATCAACACGTGACAAAGATCTGCTGGACCAAAATAAAGCATCTTTATTAATAATTTTAACAGTTTGATCATAACACTGTTTGCAGCAACTCCAATTTCAGTCTGTGCAGCAGACCGAGTCTTACCCACGATCCATAACGAGTGCCTGTCTGTGAGCAGAAAAAGGAAAGCCCAGCCTTAAAACTACTTTGCAGGCAGATCATCTTTTCATTCTAAAGCAATGGCCCCCACCGTCCCCATCCCTCCTTCCCTATCAAACCCTGCAAACCAGCTCATTCATCCCACTTCTGTCTGTCTGGCCCTCATTTCAGAGCTCTAACACTTTTGCCCTGATGCTAAGGTGTCTGGACAAGGAGACAAGCTGGAAACCAACACAAAAAAAAACACACACACAAAAACACACGACGACCGTAAAGTGAAGTCATAGCGCCCCCAGCTTTTGGACAAAACACAATGCATCCTTTGAGCAACTTAGAAGATGGTAGTGTTTCACTATAATGAAGAAAATTTGTTAAAATGAAAAATATATATATTATTGCAATTTTTGAATGCTGTTAGACTGTTTATATATGTTAAATAAAACATCAGAAAATTCATGAAGGAATCAAATCTAGACAGAAAACTAAGAAAAAAATATGGGCTGCCAACATCAAGATGATAAGTTCCCAGAATTCTATAATCTTAATCTCATTTTTAAATAACAACGTATGACAACAGGTTCTCTTCAACCTCACTCCGTTTCAAAGTCAGTAAGCAATCCCAGGGTTAGCCCTCTGCTATCTGGGCAGACATGGTAGCTTGTGACCCTGTGTGGCTGATGAGGAGGCCAGATCAAAGGCAGAGAGGCAGCCTTGGAAAAACACTTGGGCTGAGAATGGACGGGATATCTGTCAGGAAGCCTTTCCCACTGGGCTCACAAGTGCTAGAGCCCAGAGATCGGGTTACCACCCCAAAAACAGCAGCTTGAAAGCAGGGGCTATGCTCTAATCCACATACATTGGGCTATGTCTGTCCTCTACTTGCACTCCACCACCAATCATATCCTTGCTCCTCTATTGCTGCCCATCTGCAGGCCGCCGCCAAACCACAACAACGTAGCTTGCTCACAAGCCCTCACTGTACAGTGCTCCAAAATCCTGGACTATCCCACAAAAAAATAAAAATAAAAAAAAAAAACAGCTCACGCTTCATCACTAAGGATTAACAGGATACCCTGACACAACCTATTGTTGCAGAGAAAGAGGGGGCTTGGGTGGTTTTGCCACCCCAAGAGGGTCTTTATCTATTCTCTTTGACAGAGTTTGAGATGCTTTCAAAAAAGAATCCTGTATAAGACCTCATGCCCCGAGTTTCCTTACCCTGTTATAAACACACAAGCACTTGCATAACGTTCACCTCCATAGAAAAGGCACCGACAGTAGCGGCAGCATGGAGTATCTAAGACAAGGACGTAGAGATAAAGATGCTGACGGAGCTAATGGTGTTTTTCTTTGTTTTGTTTTTTGTCAATAATATAATAGGAGTATTTGGGATGAGGGTGGTACATGTGTGTTTGTGTGTGTCAGCGGGGTGGGGGTGGCTGTCAGTGTTGTAAATCTTGATGTCAATGACAGGAAGACTGTTGCAAGACCATTACCATAAATCTGACAAACGCCGGGTTGATGGGAGGCTGTATCTGTCTGGTAAGGGACCAGTCTAGACGCTCCTATTGAGGAGTCCAGCAGTGTAGCCTTGTTTGTTTGCTACACCATCTGGATGTGGCAGTAAGTACCCGCTGCTACTGTTCACACACATACACACACTCTTTCCAGTACCAATGTAATGGCAAAGGCACAGACTTCGCAAAGCACAGAATAAACCAATTCCTTTAAATACTTTTGAATTTGGTCATAAATGACTAGGAAATGACTAAAGGCACAACAAGAAATTAGATTCTATGGTCTTAAACTATGAGTCAGGTTCCTTTTGACAACTCCAGACATCTTTAGACCATATCGAGGAATTGGTTGATTTATCAGTGTCAGACTTTCTAACAAAACCCAACACCTGATTCCTGTTGGTGGTATGCTATCTGTGATTTGTCTAACCGCAGTCTTAAGTCTAACTATGCTTTTTTATGAACACAACTGTCCAAAATTGTATCAAAGGCCTTGCACAGAATGGAGTTTATTTAACATCTCTGGGATTTTCCTTGACAATTTCAGGCGTTTAAATCCCTTCTTAGAGAGACACTGGCATGGGTGCTGCCGCTTCGTGTCTCTGTTTTTCATGTGACCAAATATCCTTAGCTGTATCAAAGTATCTAATTTCTGTAAATAAAAGCAAAACATCACATCAAGACAGAGAGTAGACAAGCTAGCGTTAAGCATTTGTCCAACCCTACTGGTGTTTGTTCGACTTGAGATGGAAAAAAACAGTGATATTTTTCTGCAAAGCAGCATTCAGTTGCTAACAGTTTGACTGATGATATATAAATACACAATGTATTCATAAGCTCCAAAATGTAAGGTCAAATCTTTCATTTTAATGCTTCTTTCAAGTAAATTTCTTTCAAGTAAAAAAAGAAGGTTTTGAGCCCAAACAATATCAGTTGATATCATATAATTTCGATGCCAAGAATGCTGAAGAGAATCCTGTACAAACTTATGAAAACTATTTGACCAAATTTGTAAAACCTCTGGAATTTAACACTTTAGAAATATTTGCTTTCTAAAAATAGAAACACACAAAACCCAAAACATAGACAGTAATGAATATTGAAACGTCAGAAATATGTTTAATAGTCATATCAACTATTTTGCTATATAAACTGATATTAAAATATTGTCTACCCCTATTCTAGAGATATATCAGAACTGGAAAGCAAAAACCCCTGATCACACTTAGCTAAAACTTAAACTAGTTCTAATTCTTTAAAACACAATATGAAATGTATGACACCTATTCAATTAGTGATTTGAATAGGTGATAAAAGAAGTGGTACTAAATGGGGAAAAAAGTGATACTTTTAAAACTACTATGTTTAACACTAACACTTTGAGCTTTACACACTATAAGTTGTTTTCTGTGATCTTTCCACCTTAACTTAAGCGTCATGAACCCCTTTAGGTCTCAAGTCATCTATAACTACAAGGGTATAAACCAATCATGACATACGAAACAGAATAAGGCAACAGAGGCAAAGTTGGCGTCCAAAACAAGAATAAATTAAGTTTATATGTACTGCAAGTGCGTCTACCCTGAAGGTATTGTTCTTATACAATGGTTTGCATAAGAATATAAATGTTGCATGCTTCTTTTGGCAATAAAGTTAACATCAGTTCATCTGTGGAGAAACTGGGACTCATCTCAGATTTCAAGCAGGACTGCATGGGCTCTACGTTTGCCTCCCTTCAGTGAGGCTATGAGTGGGTCAAGAGTAAAGCCCAGAGGCTTTCATGATAGTTATTACTTTTCCCCTTTTTTTAAGCCTTGCTCAAGTGCACCCTCATCAACTAAGTTCATAACCTTCTTTGTCCTACAATACAAAGAGTGATATATTACTTACCTAAACAAGAGAAACCAATGAGAAAGTAAGAATAAATCAGGCTGCGGCTTGTAGACGTACAAAAATCAGTCACACTAGGGGAGGTTATCGACCAATAAGTCAAACAAGAGGCATGTTTTGATGAACATGATATTAAGAAAGAATCATAAATCAAGATGCAGGTCTACTTGCACCCAGCCAGACTGCAAAGCTGAATCTCATCAAACTAGGGAAGAAAGTTGAGGATTAATTAAGTAACCTAAATCTAAACCTAAAAAAGAGATATTTTTTTAACAAGAGCATCTTTATATTAGAAGAATGGTAAATATATTTTCCAACATGCTGAAATAAGAAAAAAAAAATTATACTTAAAAAATGTGTTCTTGATCAGAAATTATACATGCATCTATAAAGTAAAGAGAATGATTGTAAAAAGTTGATATCTGTGTCATTTAATCTATACATTTTAAATAGGATTTTGATAAAGAAAAAAGTCTAATACAATTGACTGTTCTCCGCATGAAAAATAAAAATTATTGGCATAACACCAATAAAACTAATAACAATTGGGTCCTTCTTTTTTAAGAATTTCTGCCTACTTTTTTGTTTGTTTTTTTTACTGATGTTTGACACTGTGTCTTTTAATAATAAGCTCCAAATTCTGTAAGGATGTAATGCCTCCTTGCCATGACGCTGATATTCAGCAACCTTGACAGATGTCCACTGGTGATACTGGTTAGTGTACTCCAAGATGTTAGCAATGCTCCCTTCTAAGTAGAAAAATGTTGTTCAAAGGATGAATGATTGCAGATCTAAAGCTGATAGGCCTACAAAAGGTTTGGGTTTAATTGTACTTGCATTGAATGTATATATTCAGATGGCGAGTTGATCATTAAATAGGGACAAGTAATAAATTAATTTGTATTCTGATGTCCTAGAAGGATAATGTACCCAGTAATAACACATTTTCCACTTAAAGCTCCAGAAAATAAAGCACCAGGGTTTGTTTTACTAGGGTAATGGAAATACCAGGGAACTTGTCAGCCTGCTGTCCTGATTTCTCTGAAAGGCCCCAGGTGTTTTTGGCATTGCTTCTTAAGGCTGGGCACTCCCTTAGAGATAGGGTGAGGAGCACGGCCATCCAAGAGAGGCTCAGAGTAGAGCCCCTTCTCCTTCATATCGAGAGGAGTCAGCTGAGGAGACTCTGACATCTGTTTTGAATGCCTCACTGGATGACTCCCTTGGGATGTGTTCCGGGCATGGAGAAGGCCAAGTGGAAAGCCTAAAATACGATGGAGGGACTAAATCTCCGGTGACCCTGGGGCACCTTGGGTTTCCCACAGATTATGTGTAGGTAATGTCTGGAGAGAGGGAAGTCTGAGAGTCTCTGCTGAGACCACTGCCCCCTGACCCTGTCATGGATAAGCAAAGACGCTGCCGGGTGTATGACACATCAAAGTAATGCTCTCTTAGAAAATGAGAACTGAATTATAGTTGTAAAGTATTTTACTGGTGTTTTATTTTTTTTTATAATTTAGATAAACTGTGATTGTTGTACTTTAGAAATAAAACTGAACTACGTCACTGAGAAGCTCCATAAAAATATTTAAAAGTACTGTATGCTATAATCTTAATTCACTGAATACACAGATTAAGTTTTAAAGGTGTACTTTCTTGCCTAAAAAAAAAAGTCTTTAAACAACTTTTTATCACTAATGGAAATAACAGACTGGTCAACGCCACAGCAATGGTTAGCTGAGCCACAGCTTGGGCCACAGCGGCCCAACAGCAGGCAGCTCTGCCTCTCCAACACAGATTTAAAATTAGGCTAAATCTTGGTAAACTGACGACAAAAACTAAGTTTAGAGGTGTGCTTTCTTGCTGAATTTTTTTAAAATTATTTTTGTGACAAAAACAATTGTGTATTCACTTTATTCAGTACTGCCGTATGCCCCCACCACTTCAAAAAGTTCTTCCTCAGGTGTCCAATTGAAAAGTGAAATTACCAGGAAATTATCTATCAGAAATCCACCTAGGCCATGAAAAGCCCTGAGCTTTTGAGAGACAATTGAAAAGGGATTATATTTGTAGTTAAACGCTGAAGTCCACACCCTTGTTCCCAATTACACATGCACTATTTAGAGCAAGAAGAGCACATCAGTCACAACTTAAGTTTTAACTAAAACCCCCTTATTTATTTATCTATTTATGAAGGAGGTTTTAAAATTGATTTTTAAAAGCATACATTGCAACATAGGAAACAATGTAGCAGCAGCTCACAATAAATTAGAAGTCTGAGGTGGTGAATATGGAGCTACACTTGCAGAAAAGAAAACCTTTACTCAGTGAGACAGGCAAAGGGTAGATAAGACGGTTCAGAGAAGTAAAGGGGTTCAAGGAATGTCCCTAGAGACCGTTAAAATTTATAAATTTTAAAATCGAGACAGGCAATTTGCTTGCTTAGGTTAGCATGCGGCTGCAGCAAAAACTTTCATGGGTACAGTGTAGGGCAAAAAGATGTTTTCCTGCACACATACAAGGGATCAAAGCTTGAGGGGGCCCCTTTTGAAGACCCTGAAACTAGTGTGCATGAACCAAAGAGGGGGAGCATGGGGGGCCTCATCTCACAGACATAACAAGGATAGGCGGTTGGGGAGGGTACTGTCTCACATCATTTGTAGCCCATTTCATACATAATGCATTCATTGACATGTAACTAAATAAAACTAGCCTACAAGTCTCTTTTCTGAAAAATAATATGAAAAAACTTGGCATATAAAGACAAACATTGTTATTTCCAGAAAGGGTTTGTCAAACAAAGTGGTAATTCATATTTTTAAAAGGACACATGAGTAACTGATTAGATAAATCCCTTGCTAACAGCCAGTTATTTAAAAAAAATATTAATTTGGTAATAAATTAAACAGATCATTTTGTCATTTGCCGATAACTTTATTCTATACAACAAAATAATGAACTATGCAATAGCTCATAAACACAGGAACATTTATGGACAATCTTTACCTGACTTTATTAAATAAATGTCCAGTATTAGATCAATACAATACTGGAAAATGAGTTTGAAGTTACATTGACTCCTACATTCTGTGACCTTTTGTACCTTGGATATTATTACTTAACTTAGATGTCAGAATTACATGGAGTAGAACTCAATCCAACAGACTTAATATGTTGTATTCATGACAGCTAAAAAACACACATGCAATGACCTTAGCAGTTATGGTACGCCAGCTTTGTTGACTGGTAAATTCTTCTGAATCACATAAATAAATAAGCCTATTCAGAATATTACAAACACATTTCAGATACCTAACATCAGAAAGTGTTGCTGATTCTAGTATATATATTTCTGCAGTCTTGCATTCAAATGTATAATTTGTGTCTGTGAAAGAAAAACCATGGAAGTCAAGGCAGTGAAGATACTGACAACTTGACTAAACTTTACGAGCAAGTGTGTTATAGAGATCTCTTCTACTCATAGAGTATATTTTAGCTAATATACTGGATAACCAAAATAACCAAAATGCAGTCCTTTTTACAACGTAAAATATGTTGATTATGGAAAAAATGTGTCAAATTTTATATTATTCTGCTGAATTTCACCACTGAATATAAGTGAGACATGGCTATAATTCAGTCAGACATGGATTTATGTCAAGTTGCATAACCGCAGTGCTTTGAGTGGAAAAAAAACAAGTGCGGATGCTCCACTTAATGCTATAAAAATATGCAACAGAAGCATGGGTACTATTCTTTCCCCTTGGGAACAATAAAGCATTTCAATTCAGTTCTATCAAATCTGGATATCTAATTAATAGACCAAAACAACAAAGCCTGTTTAAAAATCAAATTTATAAGAGCCAAATTTGAAGTGTCCAAAAGTCATCTTTTATCAATTTAATGTCTCATGGCCTGTTTTTTTTTTTTTTCATACGTTTTAATTATGTTATTTTATTCTATTTGTTTTATTGCTTTAAACATTAACGTTGTTTTTATACAATTCTAACTTTACTTGGTATGTACAGCACTGGTTGGTTTAATGGAGTTTATAAATAAAGTTGAGTGGGTTGAGCATGGACATCAAAAATAATGGTAATATATAAAATACAAGATCTTTAATATAATAAAAAATTAGAAGTAATATAAATAATATAAAAAATTGTTAGCTTCGACTTAATTATCTAGGCAAGAGCTATACTACTGGAAAGTTAAAGAGTATATCTAGAAATTAATGATGCTGGGATGATTGCTTTTTATAAAAAAAAAATAAACATCAAAGCATGTGGATACAGGCTCTTTTTTATACAGAAAGAAAGATGTAGAAAACATTTGTATTAAGCACTATTTCAGATATATATTTCTGAGTTTCCATTTGTTGAGTTGTTAAATAAAGAATAGTGACACTAAGCAAACAAGTGAAGTCAATGGGTGTTTTAACTAGGCTAGAAAGGCTAAAAAATGTACAGGCAACTTAAGAGTTTGGGTTTTTTTATTGATCACAAATAGTGATGCTAAAAAAATGTAATAGTGACTAGTCGACTTATTTAAATATTATAATCATTTGAAACTGTGTTTAGATTAGAGGCTGCCTGAATATTTCGTCAAGCCTATCAACAGTTTCAGTCAATTTCCTTTTAAAGCTGCAAATATCATAGCAGCAAAAGCTGATAAATCAGTTACCTTAAAAATTTTAATAAAACTAATAATAAAAACATCTTGTGAATTTTCAGGTCATGCTCTTTCTATTAAGACTTGAAGGCATTAAATCTCATTTGATGGACGTTAACCAGACACATTGTTTTAACCTTTATTTAAAAAAAAACGCCTCAATCCCAGAGACAGGCTGTGTAAAAGGGTCAATCTCTTTAATAGGCCTTCATTAAGCACAGTTAGTGTCAACAGTTAATTATGGAAATTGGGGGACCCCTCTTGTAGGTTGTGGATCTATGGCCTCTTCCTTTCATTGTGCCCTCACACACATAAAACACGCCACACTGCGAGACCATAAACGCCCCACGCAGCCAAGCCCACATGTCAGTCAAACATTTCTCCCCTCCTGACTCATTTGAAGATCTAAATTTGAGGTTTATGTTTCTAATACTAAAACAGGGTACCCATGAGACCCTGAGCAGTAAGTACCATGAATTTTGTAACACCAAAAGAAGAGACAAGAAACATTTCTACCCATTTACAGCCAATGGGACATTTTTCAAAGCCTTAAAAAATCATCAGACATTAATAATCCCATTATTTAGGCCTCTTTTTATATACAACTTGGTTCTTCTATTGTATAAGGGAAATATTTGTACAGGTCAGAGAAAAAGATGTGGCGACATTTAACAGATTCTGTAAGAATATCCTTAGCCATAGAAACAAGAGGGCGCAGTTTAAAGCATACACAGCCCTCACATCAGCTTAAACAGGACAGCCCAGCTTAGACCAGCGTTGATAAAAGAAAACAAAAGGCCTAAAGTCCATGGTGGGAAAATCGGACAGAGGAAAGCTTCTAGTTCACTTCACTGATCTGGCTTTTACTGTAAAGAAGTAATTATTGTAACAAGAAGGCCCATTTTTAATTTACAATAAGGCACTCCAGGTCAAATGAGAGTAAATTGAACTCTTTGGTATAAAAAAAACCTGGGGAATCATTTATAAAGTTTGAGTACACACAAAACAAGGCCTTAAAAAAATGTGTATGCTGACTTCCAGGAAAAGGTTACGATTTATAAAAACTAAACAAAAAATGCACTCGGCGTGAAACTGTGTGGTTGCTCATGCCAACTATGAGCAGAGGGGTACGCACTTTTTGGAGAGAGGGGCATATCGTTAACTGAAACAGATTGCGTCATAATTTCTCTCATTCATTTTCACTTCATATGAATTTTCAATCATAGATCAACTTTATCAGATACGAAACCGCAGAGTAAAATATGCTTGGACTGCTGAGCTGAACTGTCACTCAAAGAAAAAGAAAGTTCATAAGCAGCTTAAATGCAAAACCAAAGTCTGCATATATTGAAATGTTTCCTCACCATTATATATGTTGATCATACCACAGCTCAATGTATTCTCTTAAAGTGTGAGGAATTCACATGAATCCCTGTAAGCATTTAAATAAAAATGATCCACCTCTGTGTAATGCTGCACGATAGATGGTTTAGCTAAATATGTAAAGGGGAGAATTAGGAGTTAATGTATAATCAGCAGGAGGCCAGTATATAATGTAAAAAAAAAAAAAATGAAAGGCTTGCTGGTTGCGTGGTTCTAAAAAAGAAAAATCATATAGAACTCAAAATATATTCATGAAATAGAGTTAAATAACTTACATGTTTAATGTGGGCGAAAGATGGATGAGACTTAATGTTACGATCAGTTTATTAGAGATCAAAAATAATCAAAAAAAGATTAGAAAACATCTAAATAAAATGGTCTGATCTGAACAAAATATTAATGCTTGATTATATTATGTCCTATAGGTGTTTTTTTTAATAGGTGTATTTTTTTTATTACTGGTAACTACTCTGTGATTCTTTACCAGTGTGAATTCCTTGACACGTGTTAAACTTATTCAGCGGGTTATTGACTCTCTGCTTAAAGCTGCGTTTAGCGACAAAATTATTCTGTGAATTTAGCCTTAAATCTGTCATATGACATTCAGTGATTAGCTCACTGTTTTCTGGATGTCCTTGTTACTATGATCAGTGCACATCTATTTAGCTTATCCCCTAAATTATCAACACCTCAGTTTCTGCTTACTTGGCTGTGGTTGCCTTGGTAACTGTTAAATAACATTGATCAGCTGGCTCTTTTAAATACACAATGACACTAATGCCGGGCTATACCAGTGTCCACAGGACCAAACATGAGGTGGAGCCATGAAAGCAAACTTTGAGGCAAAAGCTTTGATCTATAAAGGAAAATTCTTTGGTTTTGTTCGTTTTGTTTTATAAATCTTGACATGTCTTTGCATACTCTATTTTGAGGTCTTAGACATATGTATAGTTTTTAGTATCAATTACAGACAACATCTAATAAATAAGTTTCCTAATCTCTAATCTTCAAAGATTAAAAATAAATATTATTATATTAATATATTTTTGTGCGCGCAAAAATAGTCTGAGAGCAGCTTTAACAGAAAAAAATTATAAATAACTTAAACAATAATATTATCTACATTGCATTACATAAAATTATTTAAAAAAAGTAGGTTAAACACATAAAAAAACATAAAATATTATAAAACATGAGAAACTTTTCTTTGTCTGTTGATTGCACTGCTGTGCTTAATGTTTTTTTTTAGCTAACTTGGAATAATCTGAAAGCCTGGGAATCAAATAAATACCTTTGCAGACCAGTGTATAATTCTATTCACTTTGCGTCCACATATCAACACACGTGAACCCTTCCTCCTCTCTGGCCTGGCGACAAGATTTAAAGAGCTGAAGGATTACAAGTGAACTCCGTTCTGATATAAATTGAGAAGTTTTTACAACCTCCAAACTCTATTTTCCTCTTCCTATTTCACTGCATTTTCTCCTTTAAACAATATTATCACATCAGTTATGTCATTTTCAAAGACTACCAGACTGGGGCCTGCTGGTTCTACTCCATCAGCTATTGATGCAGGTTTCATATTTTCTTTTGATACAAGAAAGGTCGTCTTTCAACAGACTACTCACAGACCTACAGCAGTCTATTCCCCAGTAGTTAGTTCCCAGAAAGCCAAATTGAGCAATATGGCTCAAATGACTGGTTTTCATTTAGATATTCCAATGGGATGCTTGCACAACCAGATGCAAAATAACTGCTTCATAGGTTCTTCATATTTCAGTCAGGTGTTGTGAAGATTTTATCCTTGTAAAGTATGTAAAGAATAAAGAAGAATCCACTAGCCAGATGATACAGAGTTGCCTGGTTGCACTGACCTGATGTGTGCCGCCAATTTTATTTCATGTCTTGATCAAAGTTCTACTCACAAACTCAAACGTGAATCTGAACAACACCTCAATAAAATCTGCTTATTGCCAAAGTTTGGCCACCGGGGAGTTCTGGGGAAAATTCATCTATGACTAAAATAACTTTTTCAAGCCTTTTGCTATTTTTTTGCTTGATTTTGTTTCCTCCTAAAATCAACTGCTGGAGATGAAGGCAGAACGTCCTCAGCTAAATACATAGAATTATTTTATTCATTTTACATGGACCAGTTTCAGTTTTATGGGAATTATTGATATAAAAAATAAGCAAAAAATATATATTATAATAATAAAATACTGTATACTAGGTCTGAACAATTTAGCTAAAAAGAGCGGAGGGGAGGGGAGTGTTTGTCTAGTAGGTTATAGGGTTAGAGAACCTAGTGGTTCGATTCCCACAGCCATCACTCTGGTTTCCTGAGCAAGATACTTAACCTCACACTGCTCTTGGGGCGCCACACAATGGCAGCCCATTGCTCCCCCCAAGGGGATGGGTTAAATGCAGAGATACATTTCTTCAATGTGAGATCAATAAAGTTCTATTATTACTATTAAAAATCAAAATTGCTATTAATTTCAACCAATATTGGGATTTTATTGCAATTCTCCTTTACACTAAGCACAAATAGGAAGATGTTTAACTTGAGGGTTTCAGGACTTTACTGTAAACTTTGTGTGAAAAAGTTCTTACTGCCTGCAACTGTCTCTTCGCTTCTATGTAGTGGGGAAAAAATTAAGCATATTGACACCACCTAAAGGCTGGAGGGAAAATGTACATACCTAATTTAGCTAACTTTTGTTCAATGCAATTTGACTAAAACTGAGTGCCTCTGTTATTTGAAAATTGCATTTTGCAAAATTGCGATTTTCTTGCAAAGCAACTCATTGGCCAGCCCTACTGTATACCCTTTGCAGACTATTCAACAGCAGAAAATCTATTTATGCTCCGCTTGAGGAGATGCCAGAGAACAGAAATAAAGGGAGTATATGAGAATATACAGAGATAGAGATATCCATCCACAGGAGGCTGTGTATACACTACAGTACACAATACTGAAACAGGTCTGTAACCCAGACTATAAAATAATAAATATTTCATTCAGTTTGGGCAGATTGCTGTAACCTTGACCTGTTTGTCTTGACCAAACTACAAGGCTGCCAATGCAAGGATAGTGCATTGGCAGCCTGTCTTGGGAATCTTGACTCATAGGAAATGCTCACTGTCCAGCAATGTTTGGACTGCCCCACCTGTCTCAAGAGCACTTAAGTAGTTTGTGGGCTAACCCACAGAAAATCCGACCACAATGTCATCCACCTCCTGTTAAATATGGTGGTGTGGTGAAGAGACATAAAACTATTACCAAAGAAAGACAAATGGGGTCTGATGAATAATACACAACTATGGGACTGCTTTGAGGGACTAATTGCTGCATATTCTTCCTGATCTGTACGGATGCTGAGGAACTTACACATCTTCTATGAGTAAAGAGTCGACATTCTAAAAGACTAAAATATGTTTTCAAAACACACTAAAGGGTAAACTGATTACAAACCATGTGAGACATCCATAAGAGAAATCCAACTAAAAGCATCTTGGTTCAGACACTGTTTTTACCCTTTGTACATGAACTTAATTAATACTACTTTAGATTTGCTACCATGGACCGCGAGCTAGAATGTGAAATGTTTTGTAAAAACTTCCCTGTGTAGAGACACGACTAATATCACTGAGCATATTGTAATAAGTCTCTCTAAATCAAAAACAAACAAGGCGCACATCTTTTTCAAATATTTTAGTTCTGCTTTTAACTCAGTGAAAACTTTGACCTTTAAAAAGGTTTATGATTGAAATGTTAACTCAGGCTTGGTAACTTGGATCAGGGATTTTCTATCATGTTATTCATAACAGCAAAGGAAACATCTCCTGATGCAACACAGTCATCAATGGATGCACCCGAGGCTGTTCTGTCACTTGGTATTTTTTTTACAAATGAACTTATGATTAACAACCAAAGCAGCATTTTGGCTCTGGTTAGATGACTAAAAACAAATTAGCCAACAGGTAAAGTTTTTATTCATCTTATTCCAAGGCCCTTGAGAGATGGTACTCTCAGAGCACGCTAGATATTAACAAATAACTAAGACAATAAAACTTTTTATATACCCGAAACACGAATTTAAAATGGAGCCACTTGATGGCCAAAGTATTGAAACTCTAGAAAAATGTTTATATCTAGCAACCTTTCTTGAAAGTCAACTCTGCTTTTTGACCTGGCTATGTTCTTAAGAAATGTTCTCACAGACTTTTTGCTTGGAAGAAAGAATAGTCTTGGGGTTTGTCAGCAAACTTCTGAGCTAATGTACAAAGATGTGCGTTTCTGTATTGTCATTTATGTTTGGAAAGCAAAAGGAACATTTAAATTAACATTTTTATCTTTAGTGATGTCTGTATCTCATCTGATCTTTAACTCATCTTTTTTCAAACACTAGCTGACCTTCTGGCTCGTATTAAAAAAAATAGATAAGCACATGGAGAGCGCAAACCTCAGCAGAACAGCTAATTGTGACTTACATCTATAACCAAAACTCACACATGATCTGGATCTTTATCAAATTTAAATGAAATGTTCCTTGGCATGAGAGATCATAAAAATCCATCCATAACTTCTCAGTTATACTGTACACAGATAAACAGACAGACAAACTCTCCTAAAAACATAAGCTCCTTGGTGGAGGTAACAAAACCAGTGGAGATAATACAAAATCTGGTTGGTATAAGATGAACTAATCCTAATAATTATAATAAATTATATTTTTTGCTAAATATCCCAGTACTGGGTGTCTACTAGAGGTGAGTATTGGCATGAGTGTTGCGTTTCGATGCATGTCACGATACTTGGGTCACGATACGATATTATCACGATATTGCAGTATCACTATATATTGCCATATTTTCCCCAGCTATCAAAATCAAATGATGAGATAAAACAGCAAGTGCTGGATATTTTCATCAGAAAATATTGATTAGGTATTATTATCCATGTTGTTTGGGGTTTTCTTCCACTGTGACTGCCTCAAATACAGATTTGGTGCTGCACGCACAGTTAAAGGGCTCCACAGCGCTTTCTGCCAGAGTGGTGGTGCAGAGGTAGCCCATTTTCCCATCAATGTTTTATGTAACCATTTTTTTTTTTTAAATCGATACTAAGAAGAGAAAGATCAATATTATATTGGGCAGCCGAATATCACGATATATCGCCAAAACGATTTTTTTCCCACACCCCTAGTGTCTACCTTACATTTCTATGACATTAAGATGTATCCACACAAACATTTTATGCATCCGATCTGGTAGCTAACCAGGCCGTGCAGATATGACTGTTAAAGCTAATTAAAAACAAATTAAATGAGGTTCACAGCTCAGAAAAGCCAAATATACTAATACACTAAGCCATGCAGATGCTCTGTCTGTGCTGATGAAGAATGAGGCACCCCTGTGTGGTGAATGGTTGGGCTGCATTCCACATGGATGGACTTATATTGTGTATAAAATAAAAACATTTCCACACAAAATAGTCAGGTAAATATTGCTTATGTTAAAGAGGGAAAAAAAAAACTAGATGAGAAAGTGTGGTAAAAAAATTACCTTAAATCAGTCCATTTGCTGTTCTACATCCTTAATCAAAACACACAAAAAATATATACCAATACTAAAGCTTTAAAAAGAAACACTTTTTATATACATATTCAGATTGGTTTCAGACCCCAGGACAAAAAAAATGTAAAAGACCACCAGTTAATGGATCTTCACTTCTTAACTGTTTCCTTTAAAAGCCGTGCGCTTTGATGTGAATCTTAGTGTTTCCATATATTGATAGTCCATGTAACATGGAAATCTGGGGCTGTACGATGGGACTTTCTTTTGTTCTCTTTGAAGTGGAAGCGACATGTGGAGTCTATTTGCTTTAGTCATGCGCTGCCTGTGTGGGATTTAGTCATACATTTTGCATAGTTGTAGTCCACACATCAATATCCCCTCAGCCTTTTCTATCTTCTTTATGTTTCATGCGCATGCATGCACTTGGCTGTTAAAAAAGCATTAGTCCCACATGTGTTTGTGGTGTTGACTCTGCTTCAGTGCCTAAGCTTGGAGGCAAAACTCCGACTATGAAGGTGAAGTTATGAACCTGATAAAAAGGCATGTCTATTATTGTGATAATTGATGGCACATAGGATTAGAAGATGTGCATCAGATATTTTCTGGTAATGATCTGCCTGCTATTTTCCAACCGCAACGAATCTGTTGCTGAAATAATATTTTTATTTTCATTTTCCGATCGCAAGTAAAAAAAAAAATACTTAGCTGGTTCAGCTGAGGCGAAGCAGACCAGTGTGCCAAATAAAAAATCTCTACTTTAATTCTTGAAAACAATTAGAATGGTTCCTGAGGGTAAATGAGTTCACATACCTAAGTCTAATTTAATTTGTGAGTGTTGATTTTATGTATACACATGCATATTTTTATCCTGTATGGACAGTGCTTTTATTTTATTTTATTTACTTTTATTTATTTTTATTTATTTTAGTTATTTTATCTTCTTATGCAGCACTTTGGAAACCTTGTGTTTATTGAAATTGTGCTATATAAATAAAGTGGATTGGATTGGATTATCCTTTTGGGTAATGCACATCATTAAATCCAAAGCATGTTTTTGATCCAAAAGTCTTGAGTTATAAAGATATATTTAAAGTTTTTTTTTTCTTTTTTTTCCACCCTGGGACCAAAGTTAAGGACTGAAATTTGCTAAAATTACTACTGCTGGTTAAATTCCCATCTAAATAGCGACAAAATGTTTGGTAACCCTCATTTAATGACAGAAAACCCCAAAATGGAAACAGAAATAATTTGAAGAACGCTGGGATTATTTTTGTATTAATTCCCATTAACTGTTGTGTGTGATTCCTTACCTTTATTATTAAACAATACATTTTTTTTTATAAAATCGATGAAAATTAAGAAATAAGTTGAAGTCAGATATAGTTTTTCAACCGTGTTTCAAAAGAACGAATAAAAGAAATACATTTTATGAAAAAGACCTGGAAAAAAACTAATTGTAGCCTTAAAGGAACTTCAGTCAAGGTGAGGAAATGACACTCATGAGTGACACAACTTGCGATACAGGTAACATGCCAGCCAAGCAGGGATGGAACCATTTATCCTATTGCAAAATAATTTCTTTATCAACTAAAAATTGCAGATTTTTAAAAACAATATAACTGGGAAATAGCACAAAGAAATGAAAGGGCTCACTGTGATCCAGCTAGATTATGAGCTTAACATATCCAAGGATACTAGAGAGAGGACGGAGGAAAAAAAAAAAAAAAAACATGTTACCACAGACACACACACAGACTCCAACACAAACACAGGGTGTCAGAGTTGAGCCTGATGGACAGATGTTGCACGTATGGAAGTATTGCGCAAAGCAGCTTTCATAAATGACTAAGCACAGAGGGAAACATTTACTTAGTCAAAAACAGGAAAGAACAGTTAGAGGCCAACTGTGTCATGATCCATCACAGGCAGACATCAAGCCGGCGAACGACGCAGACTCGTTCAGACGTAGCCTATGCCCTTCCTGGAGCTTGCTTTTATAGAGAAACGTACAGATCTGCATGGATCTGGGGTGAAAACGCACGAGCAGATCAAAAATATATCTAGCAGCGCAACGTTAACTTTCCAATGCTTGGATGAACGCATTAAAATCAGAATTGAATCTGAAAAGTTTTTTTCTGCAAACTATCGCTGAATCAAATATTCAGTCACATATATTTTTTGTTGTATTTGTTTACTTTTACTTACTTTTTTCCCCTTTTACATTTTAGGACAGTTTAAAGAAAGCAATCAGAGAGGAAAACAACCACAAAAACACCTAAAATTGGTTTGAGCTCAAAGTACATACTGGACAGTTAATAGTATTGTGGTGTATTTAAAAAGATAGGGCTTCAAAGCTCACCAAGAAATGTTATCTTATCCTTATCATCCTTAAGATGTCAGTGAGAGTGCCTGAGTGGCCTAAATTTTCTACAGCTGTAAGGACCATACAGTTAAGAGGCCCCACATGTTGCTCCTTGCTGTCAATCAGCAGGTTAAAGACAGCTCTTACACTTTTCTTCCCAACACAAATTAAGCTGTTAAAATACTTCCAGCTGCAGGAAAACGAAGAGAGTCGTGGTTTTCACACTAAAGAAGTGCCATCCATCACTAACCGAGCTAACAGTTTAATCTGTAGGCTACAAGCAACATGTCTGCTGTGGCCTTAAAGGGGCTTTGAGTTTTCACTGGGCACATTTTGGTTTAATTCTGCAATATTTGGCATAAAAATCATCTAAGAGTAGAAAAACAGCTCCTGCGTTGTAATGTCTATTTCGTTAAAGATTTACTGTTTTGTATATGTCTTGGTCGCAGCTTCGTATTCAGCGATGCGTTCAGTTTACCTCAGAATAGATCACCTTCCCTCATCCTGACAACATCCCAGCTTGACCTCACACTTGGACCCGTGCCTCTTCACTATTCCCACTTTGGTAGCATTTTCCACACTTGTCTGAGGGTTTGGTTATGGTATTACATTATGTCAAGGTACACTCTAAGCAGCAACCTGCAGACAAGCTACCTAAATACAGAACTCTGAATATGATTTTTATTAGATATTTTTGGCAGTCATTCAAATATTTTTTTTTATTTTTTTTTTCCATTTTAATGACTTGAAAATCATTTTGCATACGTTTACAGCTTTATTTGAGGTTTTCATAACATTTGGATCTCACTGTGTTAAGAATGCATTTATTGATCAATAGACACATACTTTATTTAGTATTTATTTGATTTCTTTTGTGTTGCATCACTTTCAACTAAACATAAAATAAATTATAAAATAAATATTTGTAATAAAAGCAAGCATTTTCTACTGCATAAACTATCTACTTTAGATGCATTAAATTCTGTGTTTTTCTAAAACTACACATACACTGCAGCTGTTAGGAAAGCAGTTTGGCTGTCAGTAAAAAAAATAATAATAATAATAATTGTTGTAAGCAGCAAATTGGGAGGTTGTTACTCTTCATCCAGCAATGAATGCACAGATGAGCTGGAAAGCAAAACAGTGATTGGACGGCTCCCCCCAGAGGACAGAGAAATTAACTCTCCTGAATAAATCTCTGCCTGTGATCGGAGATAAATCCATTATTACTCGTGTTTCTAAATTGCAACATCCTGTGTAGATCTGAAACAGCTGAAAAATTTAAATAAAAAAGGTCTGGATACTTATTGTTTCGCATTCCCTCTGATTGTATTGGCTTTCCGGAAAGGCTGCATTTAAAATTCCCTAAGAGAATGGAGAAAAACGGATATTGCCAAATCTGATTGTGTTTATAAACATTCATCCCCAAAGAGAACAAAAATAAATAAATAAAATGGGCAGCTGTAAAATTTCCTAATTTGATCAGTGGGTGTGCTGCCTGAACGTGAATAAGTCATTTATCAGGTACATATATTACATTTCTGGCCTCAGGCTTTTGCAGGAGAATTTCCTGTTTTTCCTGTCATCCATTGTTAGAAACTGGAAATGAATGAGGATTTTCTGCTATGAATGAAAGATTTCATGGTGTTAAAGGCACAGAAAGATAAGCAGATAGCAACAGACTGATAAACAGATACAAAAGTTAAAAGTGGAAGGAGAACATTTTCATCTGTTAACTAGAAACATCTTCAAAAATCACGAGTTCATTGTTTCTGTCTTTGCTGAAACAAAATAAATAATAGTTTTTGTTCTGTTCTGGCTTTATATTGCGTATAAGATGCAGTGTGTTATAGATATATGAAGTAAGCCAACTTTTATACTCTGTTAGAGGGAAGAAAATGAATATGACTCCTCCCTCAGGATAACAGGAAAATCTACAGTTATGTATATGTGCAGGAGGCTGGTCCAGAATATTTTCTCTCTGTCTCATACATTTTTGTTGAATTGGCTTCCACATGTGTTTAACTTTGAGTGTATTAGTGAGAGTAAATTAGCTAAGGTGGATAATCAACATGTTTCCATGTATTCATTTTCCTTGGGGCGGAAAAAAAATCTCTCAGTGTTTGTGAATGATAAACAAAGCCAAACTTTTCTTAATCCATTTTACAGCAGCATAGCTCTGTATTAGTGTGTAACTGGAGCTGCACAGTGGAAGATGAAGCTCCGACTGAATACACATATTTTCTTTCATTACTAGGGGAGGTTTTCCAGGTGACTAATCCAGATGTTATAACTCTGTGATGAGATCAACTTGTAAAAACAAAGAATTAATAATTTCATCAAGATTTTACTTTTCAAGATATTTTCTGACAGTTCTCTATTTTACTTAAATATACGTTCATTTACTTTTTTTCTTACCAATATTCCCCTAAGCAAAGATTGTAGGATTGGATTTGTTTTAAACAATTATGCTGACAACATTTTAACTGCACCTTTTTTACCCCTAGTGTCTGATTGTTTGCTGAATTCCTCAGCCAAAAGCTTCCAGCGCCATAGAAATAAATATGTTAAACTAAATATACTATATTTCAACAAAATTAAATACGATGTTTTCTTTTGAAAACAACAGATTTTTCAAAATCTCTTTGAGATCTGCCTGCCTCTCACTCTTTTATCCAAAACTCTGCCCGTGTTCAGCAAAGTTTAATCACTAAGTGCTTTTAAATAGATTTTGCTCAGTGTTTGCTTCTGTCCTTTTATCTATGAAATTGATATATAAATAAAAAGAGTGGTTGACAAAAGTCAAATACTTTTCGCTTCACGTATTTTTGGTGTTAAAGTACTAATTAGGTAAAATGTTCAGTAAAATCCATGTCCATTATGCTAAGGTGAAAATAATCTGCAGACGTAGTGCAGCCTTTTGCCTTCAGTGCGAATGGCTTTCGCTAACCAGCTGAATATCTGGCGAAATGTCAGGCCAGCAAAAAAACAAACAAACACGAAACTATCAAATATTTTGCAGGTTTCAAACTCGTGTGAACACAATAAATGGGAAGCTAACAAATCAGATGCAGCCAACATATTTTAACATAGGAAGGGCACCAAAGACATAGTTTTAGAGATAAAAGCAGGACTGTAACAAATCTGCAGTACATTTTATAAAATAATACCCAGGAGATATAGGTAGCACTACAATATATCTATAGTTTATTAGCTTGAGTCGTCCTCTGAGTGTAACAAACTTGCAGAAAAAAAGAGAAAAGAAAAAGAAACACAATTAACACCAATATGTGTCAAACAGCTTTGCTTGAGAGAATGCAGTTTTCTTAGCCTCTCTGTGCAGCTTTTTGTTGCTGCGGTTCAACCACTTTAAATCATGCTTCTGCTTTGAAGATAAAAAAAAATTCATAAATGTAACATTTCTCCCTGTTATGTTAGTTATAAAAGTACCTACTTTATGTATTAGAGCGTGTGACTATGTACACTGAAGCAGGGCCAGTTTAAGCTTTATGTATAAATAAACTGAAAGGGGCGCGTCGCATAAGCTATATCTTCTTTGTTTACCTTTTAACTCCTGTAAACATATAATGTGAATTTATTCACAAAAAAATGTTTAAAAAAAATTACACGACTGAAATAAAAAATATAATAAAATGGAAAAGGTTTTAGGCGTATTATTTGGGTTTCTTTGTCAAAAACTGAACATTTCTCGTTACTGATTTGGTTCCAAACATTCCTTCGCAATCTTACAGTGAAAAACTGAAAATGTTCTCTGTGATTCATTGATCTAAAACATTAATGTAATCTCTATAAGATCAATACCAGCTTATTATAACAATTTAGTGGAGATTAGAATCTATCGGCAATATTCCTTCACCACGGTTAAAACGTCTGGCCAGTATGTCGTCATAATCCTCCAATCAATTTAAGCACAGTATATATATATATATGTATATATATATATATATATATATATATATATATATATATATATATATATATATATATATATATATATATATATATATGTATATATATATATATATATAATAAAAGGCTAAAGTTGTAGTTTATCCTCCCACATTGTATGACGAACAATTAAGGTAAGTATGTAATCAAACATTTAAACAAAAGGAAAGATCAGATAATCAGATAATCCCAGCATGTTTAGCTGTTGGTTTTGGTAATCTGAAGCGATGTCTGTTAAATTTCAGCAGATGGCGCCATTACCCTTTCTCCTTGCTGTCAAATGGTGAGAACATTCTTCAGTGAAAAACAAACCAAAAATGTTTTTGTTACAAGGTGGATGTTTACACAGCTTGGAAATATAAAGCATTCTGGATAAATAGCAGTTTGAATATTTGGAGCATGTTTCAATTGAGATTTTTTTTTTCTTTTGAACTTTGTTTAAACAACAAAAAGTCTCATTGAGATTGAAAATCCCTTTCATCAAAGTGCCATGGCCAAGACAGGTAGAAGCGGAGTTATATGTCAGTCACAGCATTCAACATTCAAAAATACAGAAACCTTTAAAAAAAAAAAAAAATTATAAACAGCAAATGTACCCTCAATCTGCAGGCTTTCTTCTTTTAAGGACAAGTCCAAGACATTATGAGAGAGGTAGATCCATGTGTAGAACACAAAAACCTTTTTAACAAAACTAAATTAGAATGACCTAGATTTCTTTACTGACCTATATTTTGCCTCTACTTTTTAAATTATTTCCTAGATTATAACCTAAATTATTTAACCAGTCTTCTCGATGGTCTATAAGGCCATCTGAAGAATGTCCACCCTTCCACATTTTGCTTTAAAACCTTCCTGCCTAAAATTCTAAAAATGCACAGAAACTGTTTGCTACTTTAAATCTGAAAAGAAAAGGACTACTTACTGCAGTGTAAACATAAAACTTATTATTTTATGTTTATATTTCTCTGTCCCTTTATTTTTCTTTCAAGCACTTCCAACAGCTTTGCTTATGCAACATGCAACACAAATATCCCTGCTTTTAATGCTGTAGTTTTTCTAATCCTTCAAAGTTTTAGATCCATTCTGCGCTAAACTACACGCTATTCCAGTCATTGGTAAAAACCCAGCTGCCCACATATCATCAAATTGCATGCAACAGAAATAACTGCATTTGATGAAAAAGGCAGCAGGACTGTGATGCTCTCTCACCATCCCCATCAAAGAGGATTACATCTGTGGGTGGATCAGGCCTCAGTGGACACGATTGGTTCGGTCACAAGGAATGCACAATATTTTCATTCCTCAGCTATGACAGCTAGAAAATTGTAAACCTCCTGCTCCATAGCTGTAGCTGTGTTAAACGGCATTTAAAAAATGTCTGAAGGAAAAAGTTTTAAAAGGAATTTTTTAAAGTGGTACAGTAGATATTGATTGCATTAAAACAGAGCAGAAAGCAATTAAAGGAATAAAGCATAACTCAGAGTAACAACTGCAAATGTAACTTTTAAGACCCTGATTTTTAAACTTTTTGAAATGTGATGTTTTGATGACAGATCTGTTTTACCAATTCTTTCAAACTCTGACCAACTGTTCCACTTCTGGCAAAATGTAACTCCATGTAAAACAATTATATTTATGACATAAATATAATCCTTTTAAACAGCTGGAGCTATCACCACCTGTATGCTGAGAACAAGGAATTGCTGCAATAGTAATGTCAGAAGGGCTGCAACTAATTGTTATTTTGCAAATAAATTAAACTGTTGATCATTTTTTCGATTAATCAATTAATAATCGGATAGCCAAAGGTTCCTTAAATAAGATTTGTTACCAAATGAAAGCAGGTGAAACTAAAATTCTTCCACTTGAGGAGTTCTGGATTGAACATATTTACAGGAGAAAAAGTTTTTTTTTTTCATCTTAAATGCAAAATGTTAATATATGTTTTATACAATTTTGTTATATTTAATGCTCTAAATGGGTTGCTCTGTCAGACAAAGGCATGTTTTACTGTCTCTATACTCCATTTAACGATTAATTGATCACTAAATTAGTTGATGATTAATTCAATAATCGGTTAAACACCATTAATCCGACTAAATGTTTCAACCCTAAATGTCGCAGCAATGAACTGCCTGCTAATGCTGCTTGCTCGTTTAGGATTGAGGTCAAGCAACAAAACAATGTCACTTTTAAAACTTTTAAAAATTAGAAAGCCCTTTTTTATATGCAACTGGTTAAAAGAGTTTATATGATTCAATATACCACATTACTATACACTCACCAGCCACATTATTAGGTACCCCATGCTAGTAAAGGGTTGGACCCCCTTTTGCCTTCATCACTGCCTCAATTCTTGGTGGCATAGATCCAACAAGGTGCTGGAAGCATTCCTCAGGGAGTTTGGTCCATATTGACATGATGGCATCACACAGTTGCCGCAGATTTGTCGGCTGCACATCCATGATGCGAATCTCACGTTCCACCACATCATAAAGATGCTCTATTGGATTGAGATCTGGTGACTGTGGAGGCCATTTGAGTACAGTGAACTCATTGTCATGTTCAAGAAACCAGTCTGAGATGATTCCAGCTTTATGACATGGCGCATTATCCTGCTGAAAGTAGCCATCAGAAGTTGGGTAGATTGTGGTCATAAAGGGATGGACATGGTCAGCAACAATACTCAGGTAGGCTGTGGCGTTGCAACGATGCTCAATTGGTACCAAGGGGCCCAAAGACTGCCAGGAAAATATTCCCCACACCATGACACCACCACCACCAGCCTGAACCGTTGATACAAGGCAGGCTGGATCCATGCTTTCATGTTGTAGACGCCAAATTCTGACCCTACCATCCGAATGTCGCAGCAGAAATCGAGACTCATCAGACCAGGCAACGTTTTTCCAATCTTCTATTGTCCAATTTGGATGAGCTTGTGCAAATTGTAGCCTCAGTTTCCTGTTCTTAGCTGAAAGGAGTGACACCCGGTGTGGTCTTCTGCTGCTGTAGCCCATCTGCCTCAAAGTTCGACATACTGTGCATTCAGAGATGCTCTTCTGCCCACCTTGGTTGTAACAGGTGGTTATTTGAGTCTCTGTTGCCCTTCTATCAGCTCGAACCAGTCTGGCCATTCTCCTCTGACCTCTGGCATCAACAAGGCATTTCCGCCCACAAAACTGCCGCTTACTGGATGTTTTTTTCTTTTTCGGACCATTCTCTATAAACCCTAGAGATGGTTGTGCATGAAAATCCCAGTAGATCAGCAGTTTCTGAAATACTCAGACCAGCCCTTCTGGCACCAACAATCATGCCATGTTCAAAGTCACTCAAATCACCTTTCTTCCCCATACTGATGCTCGGTTTGAACTGCAGGAGATTGTCTTGACCATGTCTACATGCTTAAATGCACTGAGTTGCCGCCATGTGATTGGCTGCTTAGAAATTAAGTGTTAAAGAGCAGTTGGACAGGTGTACCTAATAAAGTGGCCGGTGAGTGTACAAATAAACTAGAGCAAACAGAATTGACTTTAAGACACTTTTCTCCAGTGTTGTATGAGACAGTTCCACTTGCAGTATATGTCCTGTCAAAGAGTCTGAAAATAAACTTTATTATATTTATTGTAATCAAAATCTGAAAACCTCCCTTTGCTCAAACCGTTTAAATGTCGGTTGCCTTAAATTATGAAGAAATCTGTCCCAACGTATTTTTCTGGATGACTAAAGAACAGTGCAGCTCTCCATTTGCAAGGCACACATTACAAAACAGCATGTCTTATTGTGGAGTTCCAGTTTGATGGAAAATAATTTACTGTAATTTACAAAACTTGACAGTTTGAATCATCATTCATTTTTGTTGACATTGATATCCATTTTTTAAAAGGGAATCCGAAGAAGCGCTTATGGACAGGGACCCACAGTTAAATTATACTACAAAAACAACACAAGAACAAACAAAGCAACAAACAGGACAGAAAAAAAGCCCACCTTAAACCTGGATCACACCAAATCCATCAAACATATTACAGATGGAGCCTCTTAAATGTATCCATCCAGTCGGTACATATACCGTACTAACATTCAAATCAGATTAAGACAATTGTCATTTAAGATATTTTATGCATATTTCATATATTTTTCAACAGTTGGGCGATCTACCCTGATGACTAAAAGATTTTAACATATAAAACTGAGATTACAACATCAGAGGCTTTTAAAATAAAAAATGATAACTAAACCCCTGCTGCCATTTATTAGATTGATAGGAGAAAAAAAAAATGAGAAAACTACACACATAAACATGATTGTAACCCACATTAGTTTTGAACTAGCGCCAAGCGAAACCCACTATGTGCAATGTTAAGAGCTGTCTGTAGACCAAAACAAGACATGTGACAAGCGACACCTCTCTTAACTGCCAGTCCAGTTGCAAGCCTGCCCTGGATCATTTCAAATCCCTGTCCAAAATTTTTATACTGGAGCAGCCAAACAAACAAACAAAAAAAAAAGCCTTAAAGGAAACCAGGAATCGGTTCTGGCCAGGTAGCCTGACTGGTCCATCTCCTGCCATTACTCATAGTTTGCCCAAGGTAGCCCATCCTCAGGACACCTTGACAGGGGATAGAGTCCAGTAAGAGCCTCAGATATGTCAACCATGGTGGTAGAAGAGCAGCTGATATATTTCCATCCTCTGCACCTGATTTGATCTCTAAGAGAAAAAGAGTCACAACGTCCATCATGGCTCTTCTGGCTTCATGCGGTTTCATCTTAACACTGAAACATATCTCTAGGGACCCACATTAATAAAAGTTGCAATAAAATCTATTCTGAAAACCAGTATTGATAAAAAGAAAATCAGGCCTACATTGGAAAAGCTATGTTAATATCTAGGAGGATTTTAAAGGACAATTAATGGTCATCCATAAAAAATAAATATGATATGAATACATTTTTTAAACAAAAACAAGAAGATTATTATGGAAGGTGGAAAAATTATGATGTTCCTGTCATACAGTCCAATGTGGCATCGCCGTGCTCTGCCTCCATTTCCAACAGGAAGTTTGTCTTTGTTCTTTCCCTGGCGACGAGATCCAAATTGTTTCTCCAAAGCCCTCTGTTACAAACAAAACAAATGGCTAAAGACTGGCAGCCAGGAACCAGGAACAGTACCCCCCAGTAACTAGCGTGGCCTTCGATGGACTCTTAGTCATCATTCCACTGTGTGTTTATTTTGAAACGTGGGATATTCGTGGCCCAGGATGGTGCAATGGCTGCTCCCATCCTGTCTTTCAAAAACGACGGAAGCAGGCTGGACATGTATGCAGCTCAGACGCCACCAGAAGAAAGGTTTACTTACTGTATGAGAAATTTTCAATGACATAACAGGCACCAGGAAAAACAACAGCAGATTTATGAGTCCCATGTGATATAAAATAATTATAACAATTTTCTGAAGAATAAAATTCTATCAGAGCTTAAAGAACCTATAAACCTTTATAAAATATAGGAATGAAATTAAATATAATCCATAAATAATATTATCTTATTGTGCAGCCGGCTTAAACATACTGAAGAAATATCTACAAAAAAATAGCTAATGAAAAAAAAGAAAAAGAGGAAGACTTCTTTTTCAAATACAAACAGGTATGAACATTGAGATTTCCTTTTAAAGTCTCCATCGAAATTTTGATCTCAATTTCTAAATATTAAAACCTGCAAAATGCTGCAGAAATTTCAATCCAATAAAGTTACTATTTTGCTTTTACATTTTACAGTAAAAAAGTAAAATCAAATCAAAATCAAGGGAAACCTGATGAATGAAGCTAACCTTAAAGGAATACGTCAAAGGATACATGTCAATAAAGAACAGTATCTGTGTTTGCACCATTTAAAATTTGCTAATATCATCCCCTGCCCTTATTCATAATACCATATTAGAGTAAGCAGCACATTAAACTAATTTTCTGTCTTTATGGATACAAGTTAAATATCACTGGAAATATCTAACAACAACAATCTAATGGATTCATGTTTTAGCATTTTCAAATCATGTTCAAACCCTCAAACACACACAGTGATATAGTTCGTATTTATCAAATTTCTATTTCCTGTGAGGTGTTGAGACATTTAAGCATGAACAATGATCAAGCTTCCTTCTCCAACAAGCAAAGCTGAAACTGATCATTTTTTCTTCATGTCATATTTTTAGGCAGTCTTCCCACCAAACCAAAGCTTGAGAATTTAAACAAATTCATCTAGAGGCTAAAATGTGATGGCTGAACGATCACTGTATCTCCAAACCTGCAGTGCTCCTGATCTGAAAGTGTCAGTATGAATTAAAGGGGCTCTAAGGAAGGAAAAGCCCTCAGTGATGCACATGGGGAGTTAAAAGCTGGCCTGTGCATTAACAAACAAGGAAACTGTTCCTAATTTTGATTGAAAGTGGTCAGAATGACCATCAGTTTCCATTGAAAACAAATCAGTGTGCCTAATATTTAACGTATTAACAGATACGTGTTTATACTACGATAAAGTGCTGAGAACAAGATTAATCGTAAAGCACCAAACCTAACAAGAGATGGGCAAAATTCTGATGAGACCTTTTAACTAAGAATACTGAACAAGCTGGGAAACGCAGCGCTGCACAAGTGTGGTCCCACACCTAAAGGACAGCTTATGGACAAAAGTGGTGTACATTTGGCAAAATGACAAAACATTTAAAGAAAAGAGCTGGCTGTATGTCATAACAAAGACAGAGAGGCTTTAGAAAGTTTATTTTCACCTTAGAGACCAAATAAAGCTGTAACCAACAATCAACAGAAGACCATTAAAAGTGATGTATCATTGTTAGATTTTGCTTCTAAAAAACATAAATTTCCAATCTTGGACCTGATAAACAAATAGATTTGACACAAACTACTTAAGGGACTGGAGAACATTTTATTTATTAATGCGACATCTTAACCTTTGGAAAGGAAAATGGATGAAAGTTTGAACTGTGTGACAACGATTGTTCCTTTTGTTAAGATAAATGTCTCCTTACAACCTGTAACCAAATAACCAGCAGCGCAAAGCTAACTCAACAGAATAAGTCAGACACGGATGTCTGCACTTATTTGCAGCTTTTTTTTTTTTATTTCTTCCTAATAACCTGTTGTCTTTATGCACTTTTTGAATTTTTTTTTTAAATACCCCACTAAGTTGCATTATTTTTTTACACCAGTATGCTACAATTATGTTTTCTTAAGTTCTTGTACACTCTTAAGTTTTCTGTTTTTCTATTTTCTACCATTTTTTTAAATTAACAAGCTCCTGTTTACCTTCTTCCTTTCAAGATTTTACAACTGAGAGACTGTAAATGATATTTTATTCTATAGTTCCATATTCCAAACTTAGGTATGGGGCCAATCTGATACATTGTCGTATCGGGCTCAATAACAAATATATTTTAGGGAAAATTCCGATATAACCCCTGAACTAGGCCTGGGCAAAAAAAATGATTCAGTGATTTAATTAGAATTTTTTGCTGTGGGCTTATCAGAACGCTTTACTACTAGTGTTGCACAGATACCGATACCAGTATCGGACAGGGCCCCGATACTGCCCTAAAATGGTGGTATCGGTATCGAGTACCAACAAATAGGGCACTGATACCATTTTGAGAGCCATAAGTTTATTCAACTATTGTCACCCACTCCTGGTAGGCAATAAAAAGTTCTACTGGATTCACTTTGTATTAGATTTTTTCCTGCTTCACAAAGGTAGGCAGCAGCTTGACAAAGCCATGATGGCAATTATTTTACATTATTATGGTATCGGTATCGGCCAATACTGCACAGGCAGGTATCGGGTATCAGTATCGGGGCCAAAAAATGGCATTGGCGCAAGACTAATTACTACCCAAACAACTTCAGCAGGAGGATGGAGAATGGGTGCAGGGGGCACAGCTACATGAACAAGTTGCCTCCAAGATAGCAAAAACAGCAGTGAATTGCGGCTTGTACACATTAGTAACACATAAGGTTCCCGGCGAGGGAGGGGGGATGGCAAGTTTAGATGCAGTTGTATCAGAAGAAATGGTTGTCGATGGCGCAGCAAGGTATTGAAAATGCCAGTCTCTCCGGGACGAACAAACCTGCATTAATCAACAAACCTCAAACTTTATCCAAATCTTTTGCACAAAATACTGCATATGACAGGAAAGGAGCAAGGTCACTTTGCGCACAGCCAGTAACATAAATTGAGTTAAAAATAAAAAAAATTTAATATTTTATTTTTAGGCCATATCGCCCAGCCCTACTGTGAACATTTCCAGTATAAATTTCTCCTGGAAAGTGCTGGAAGGTCTCTCTGTCGGCTGTTCTGCTAATTGGATGCTAACTGCGGAAAGGAATTGCAAAATGGAGCTGAATTTCCTCCACCTATCATGAAGAGATCTGTTTCCATCCAGGTTGTCCCGTGTTGGGGGACAAATTAGCAAGGCAACAGAGGTAAGTTGAGACAAAAGCAGCGGAAAATCAGTGCAAGAGCACCGGCAGCGGGAGCACGATAACCGGGACAAGGCAGCCAGCCATGCTCCCCTCTAGAGGTAAGGTATTACAGCAGATAGGCAGACGGAGCACTGAAGACGGAAAAGAGGCTGCGGCCAGACAGGTCTGGCTATAGAGGCTAACTGCGGAGAATTGAAAAAGGGAGACGGCATCAGACTAGATAAGTCTGCCATGCAGATGGAGCGCTGAGGTGGAGGAAGAGTATTTCTAGGACTAAAAGAAACCATTTGTTTGTTTGTTTGTTTTGTTTTTATTTAATACACTGACAAACCTCTCAGGAATATTCCCAATTTCATCCTTTGTCATTTTGTTCTAATTTGATTAAAGAAAGCTCGTCTCTGCTGTAGGTCACATTCACATCCAGTGTCTGACTGGATTTTGTGACATTAATGTCAACCAAAGTTCAGATTTTTCAACTCCAATATGATGAGACTAACATAATAACAATAAAGTAAAAAAAGCTCTGGTATCGGAAAGTATCGACAGATACCCAAATGTTAGGATCGGGATCAGAAGTGAAAAAAAAGTAAAATGTCATATTGACATACATTTATACCTTTTTCAGTAAAGACCAATATATACCAATTATAAACAGGTATTATTTGTCTTCCATGTTTAAATTACCAAAGATAATATTAAGGTTATAATAAACAATTCATTTTAATAATAAAAGATTTTACTTCTGACCCTTTTTTGTAAAGACTGTACCCTTTAATATGACCCAATCTGGAGGCCTGTTCAGGTACACTTCAGTGCCCCCCCTCTACATTTTCAGCTAAAGTGGGTTGTGCTTACTCATGCCTTGAATCTCTTACACTGGATGCTTTGGCCAGCGCCTGGAGGTTAAAGCCATCATGTTCCAGTCCATTAATGACATAATGAGAGGAACACAAAGAGCCTAATCACAATCACTTAGACTCTTAATGGGTAAAAGACCAAAGACCAACAGTTCCAGTAACCTCTGCATGTGGAAACTTTAAACGTCTCATTACACTCCTTGCAATACTTTGGTTTTTCATTAGCTGGATGCTGTAACAATCAGAATTACAAGAAATAAATTGTAATTTGTCTATATAATGTAAAGCAATATGTAAAGACATTATAGTTTGTGAAATATGTAAGAAAAACTATTGAACTTTATCAGTTCTTTCATTGTTCTTTAGGTGTACTTCTAGTTTGATTTTTGAAATACCTATCAACAAATGTCAGGGAAACTTGCCAACATTAGTACTGGATTTATAAAAAAAACATTATGTGGGAAAAACTATTCATAGAGCTTTTAACTATAGAAATGCAACACAAATCGGCTATGTGGTGAGGAGCAGATCAACCTCAACCAGACTTTCTATTCTGGTATTTTCACACCATCATTCAGCGAAACAAATGTGCATCCAGCTGAAAAACTAATGGAAGAGCCCAACTTCCCATTAGTCAGAATTATTAATGATGTCAAACACCCGAAGGAAGCAGGGGTCAGTGTGTGCATGTATGCTTGATCTTTCTTTAATCAACTGGACCGGATGTTGTGGTTATGACTAGGCAGGGTTTAAATCATGATAAATCCCAAGAAGTCATGATTTTAAAGTGTTGCTAACCAGACTGTACTTTCACTCATCCTAATTTTGAAAAACAAAAAGACACCCTATGCAATGTCTTTAATAAATGGATGATAAGGAGACTTCAGACGTCATCTTGCTGTTTAGCTAAAGTACTTGCATGTCATTGCAATAATTTTCCATCAGATTTACCCAAATCCAACATCAATAGTAAAAAAAAAATACTGTCAAAAGCTAAGTATACAGCATCAATCTGATTTTATCCAGGTTTGTCCTAATCAATGTAGACATGCATGTATGTTCTTTATATTGTTCATTCAAGCTGCAAGAAATTGTTTCTGCAAAGGATTTTTGAAAGGTTAGTTGTTCATTTTAGTTATGAAAGAAAGATGTCAAATCACAAGAACTTTTAGACAGGTGGAGGTGAACAAGCTAGTCACACATACTTATCAATCTTTAGAGTTGATTTGGGCTGGCTGTTTTATTATAACTCCTTTTGGACTGGTTTGTTTTATTGGGTTTTATTGAAACCTAACTTCAAAAAATCTAAAATAAACAATCTTGTCATGGTAATTATTAGGTTTGCACTTCTACTAGGCCATTGGAACATTGATTCTTTGACTCCCTTAAGGTGTGTTCATACAGAACATAAAACCTGCAAAAATATCGACACCTTCGCCTTGAAATTAGCCGGGCCAAAGAAATATAGTTTGCAAGTAGTTCTGAGAGTTACTAATGACATCTACATGGCAGCTGATGCTGGGTCTACATCTCTCCTTGTTCTCCTTGATCTAACTGCAGCCTTTGACACTGTGGACCATAACATCCTACTACACCGTCCTCATGTGGAGGTCGGTCTCTGTGACACCGTTCTGGACTGGTTTAAATCTTTTCTCTCCAATCGGCTGGAATGTGTTAGCCTCGGCAAGGCCAAGTCCCAGGCTGTCTCTGTCTCCTGTGGTGTCCCACAGGGGTCAGTATTAGGGCCCCTGCTGTTTTCCCTTTACATGCTGCCTTTGGGTCAAATCATAAATCGATATAACATCTCCTTTCACTGCTACGCCGACGATATACAACTTTATATTAGAACTGGAGCATCATCACCATCTTCACTTAATGCTTTCACTACCTGCCTGGAGGATATAAGGAAGTGGATGACTCAGAATTTCCTTCAGTTAAACTGCTCCAAAACTGAGGCCATGCTGATCGGAACACCTCACCAGGTTCAATCTTCAACTATGACGACTGTTTTCTTTTCTGGACAAGACATCCCCTTTTCCACCATAGTTACAAATCTTGGAGTTAGAATGGATTCTCAACTTACTTTTGAAAATCACATTAAGCATCTGTCTAAAATCTGTTTCCTTCATCTTCGTAATATCTCCAAAATTCGTCCGTTTCTTTCTTTTTCTGATGCTGAGACTCTCGTTCATGCATTTGTCTCCTCCAGGTTAGACTACTGCAACTCTCTGTTTGTTGGAATCCATAAAAAACATCTTCAGAAGCTCCAATACATTCAAAACAGCGCAGCCAGGATTCTCTTGAGGGCCCGCAAATCTGCCCATATTACACCTATTCTGCATGACCTTCACTGGCTTCCCATAACCTGCAGAATTCAATACAAAATCGCGCTCATCACCCATCAGTGTTTAAACGGATCCTCACCGGATTATCTGAAGGACCTTCTCACTCCACATTCCTCCACCAGATCTCTTCGATCACAAGACTGCAACTTCCTTCACCTTCCTCGCTCCAGATTAAGGTCCATGGGAGATCGGGCCTTCGCTGTCGCTGCCCCCCGTCTCTGGAACTCTCTCCCAGATCATCTGAGAGCTCCACAACCACTGAATGATTTTAAAAGAGGCTTGAAGACTTTTTTATTTAAGCAAGCCTATTCTGCCTCCACATGATTTTTATGATGTTGATTTTTATCTTTGATTTTATTTGCACTGTGTAGCGCTTTGAGATTTTTATTAATGAAAAGTGCGGTACAAATTGGATTTATTATTATTATTATTAAGTAGTTGATTTCCCCTCATCACGGCGGACATGGATTTACAAAGCTACTGGCAGTGTATTTTACTTTAGAAAGACGAACAATGCTGTTGCCATTCCTAGGTGCACAAGATTCCCACAGAGGGAACCACTATAGGGTACATCACCACCTTCATTTAAACCTTCCAGTTAAATGTTTGGTAAGCTATTTCAAAACCAGATTGCAGCAAAACAGACTGTAACATTCTCTTTAATAAATTTCATAACTTTGTTACTTTATCATAACATATTCATCAGGTTAATCAATATAGTTAGATTGAAAATGTGGATATGAGGGAAGAAAAACAAACAAAAATAAATTGGGAGAAAGTGGAACTTGGGGGGAAAAAAACATTTAATAAGGCCCTTGTTTATGTGTTTCTTAAAATGATCATTACATTTGATTGCTAAAATATGAACAAAGAATCATTTAAAACGAGGTCTCTCATGTCTCCTAGCTACTAGGTCTATTGTCTTAAAAAAACAAATCTACCGTATTTTCACGACCATAAGGCGCACCGTACTAAAAGGCGCAGTCTCAGTGTCCCATTACTGTATTTAACACACACCTACACCTAGTGGTTAGGGCATTGCGCTTGGAATCCTGAGGTCCTGAGTTCAAGCCACACTCCGACAGACTGCCACTCTGGGTCCCTGAGCAAGACTCTTAACCTCCACACTGCTCCCTGGGCACTGCACAGTGGCAGCCCGCTGCTTCCCATGGGAATGAGTTAAATGCATAGAGTTCATTTCATTGATCTGTACTTATGACAGTGTAATCACAATTTAAAAAAAAAGCTTTCTATAACAATACTGACGATGCATGATACTTATCTCAATGAATTATGCCCAGAAAAACCAAAGCATAACTCTTGGGGGAATTTTCAATTTCCATAAACATTTTAATTTGTGCTATATTTCCTGGGGTGTTTACCCCTAGGAAGAGTGATAACTGTCTGTCCAGAGTGAACATTGAATTGTTTGGAAAGGGTTTTAGAGCCCATCCATCATCTGCTTGTGTTGAGTAGTCGATGGGCAAAAGGTAAGGGTAGGCCATCCAGGGCAACACAGAGACATACAACGGCACATCTTCACACCTAAGGGCAACTTAGAGACAGACTAGCCAGAGAAAACCATCGCAAACACAGATAGAACATGTCAACTCCATACAGAAAGACCCTAGACCAAACTGCACCACCGTGTAGAACGGCTTAAGGACCTTTTTAGATTGATGCACAGCAATAGTTACTACTTGGATCCATGATGGATTTTCCTCTCAGCCGATAGACCAAATTGATTTTTCCAGACCAACAAAATATTAAAATCGGAAAAGGTGGTCACACTTGACGATTATTCACTGAGCTGTGCCATTTGATCAGCAATATCTCAGCAATAGTTCTTAGTGACTTCACCACATCTTTATCCTCTCTAAAACTGCATCCCTAATGAACTACTGGCATACAATATAATTAGCTAGTATTTTTCTTTTCCGCTTTAAGTAAACATATGTGTATGTAGTTATGAAATATAATATAGCAAGCTGAGCAGATAGAAGTGATTCGCATGAATTTAATTGATGAAGTACACCATCACAATGCAGAGCTACATGTGCAGTGGGTTGCAGAGCAAAAGCAACTTTCAGATTCCAGGTTCTTCAAACACTGGGAAAAAAAACATCATTACTTTCATAAACTATCAAAAAGTTATGCTTTTTTAAATTCCTTAAACTTTGGCTTTCACCACTGATAAGATGCATGCATGTGCATGCACATTAAAATGTGCATTTTCAACCGTGCAGATGCTGTCTAACAGTCCTACAAGGTGGCTCTGTTGTTGAAGACTTAAAATAGTTTAAACCACAAAATGTGCAATTTGAGTTTACAACTGAGGCTAAAATACTGCTGTTTAATTCTGAACTTATGTGAAATTGATATTGCATTGGTGCTTAACAAGAAATGCTAATATATGCATATTACTCTTTCATAGATCTTACTAGTAAAGTAAAACAAAAACTCTGACAATAATTTCCACCATGTCCCACTTAGGAAAATATTAATAGATCCAGAGGGATCTACGAGACTGCTTGAGGACAGTTACCATGAGCTGCAGCTAAAATGGGGATATAATTGTGCTCATGCTCACCTTTCTTTTTTTTATTAGAAATATATACACAATAGTGTTTGAATAAAACCAAGCTAACTTTGCTTTGGAGGAATCACAAGCAGTGAAACAACAAAACGCAACAGGATCCTTCTATGCCAAAACAAAGAAAAACAAACCATCACATCCATGTGGGTTCGAAAGATAGAAAAAAAAAAAACATTCCTGCTTCTGGCATTTTCTTACCTTGTAAAGTCCAATTCTGCACAGGGCGAGGGAGAGCTGCATGTGCTCCGACATTGTGCTCGACAACAAGCGTAACCCCCAGCAACCAACAAGCCTCAGGAATAACTGAATGGACGGAGGAGGTATCGGGAGCAGCTGAGATCAACAGTGTCAGACCAACAGCATGAGTCACAGCTCTTCACCGTCTAGCAGTCGGCAGTCAATAGCTTCACCTCAGCTTTTCCTTTAAATCCCAACATTCAAACTGCCTTGTTTTCTAAGAGAGCTCGATGAGAAGCATCTTATGTTTACTGCGGGCTCATTCATAGAAAGATACAAAACTATTACCACAAGGATCAACAGACAGAAGCTTAAGACTAAGATCTCTCTCTCTCTCTCTCTCTCTCTCTCTCTCTGTCTCTCTCTACTCTCCACACAGATTAAGGACTCAGTGACAACTAGAGATCCAGAATAAGACTGCAAATTGGATTAGTCACCATTACACACCCACACACAATGTCCGTACTATAGGCAGAGCTTTAGCAGGTATGAAAAACCATTACTTTCTGCATGAAGCAGGATAAAAAGATTGACCACTTGAGCTTGCTGTGGTCGCTGGGATTCTTGAAAATGTTGTGGGATGCTTTTGTTCGGACGTCTCTGTGAGAACTAGGAGTCATGTTTGAATAGCGTGTTTGCTGTCTAGTAATTGGTGTCACCTCCTTCTGAAAGGTATGCTATGCTGTTTTAAAATCAGGCAACATTGTGGTACTGAGCGGAGTCAATCAGCTGCAGAATGATAATACTATCCTAGATTTGGTTTTAATCTTATTCTGAAGGAATTAAGATTTTCTTGTAAGAAACTGTAAACGTGTAATCAGAACATCTGTCACTCTGCTTTATTTTTCTAAACTCGGAGGGGAAAAAAAGATGACCTCGAAGAGCCCCATTTGTTGTGCCAGTCAATTGATGTCAGCATTTTCAAAAATGATGTGTTACATGTTATCTGGTGAACTTCACATTTCTTTAAAATGACAATATCTGACACTAATCTCTTCTCATTTAAAAATACAGTAACCAAAGACGCAACTTTTTAAGTTTAAACGGCGTCTAAATTAGATTCCCAACCCTTTTTCCAACTTTAGAGTTTTGTTTACTTTGAACTCATTCTTATTAGATTTAAAAAGCTGAGGATTTTAACATCTTTACTTGTAAATGTAGAAATAAAAGTTGATAGTTGATTGGAGACAAAGCAGTAGGATATATATATAAAAAACTCACACCTTAAAATGCTAATATTTGAAACAGTTTAATTTTGAGGTAGGCAATAAATGTCAATAGATATGTTGAAAAAAGTATTGTTTTCTTATTATTTATTATAAAAGTAATTCATAAAATTTAATATTTTCTCTGATTAAAAAATCTGAAAATAATGATAAAAGGAGGAGCAGCTTTTATCTTTAATTAAAAAAAAGTAAAATACGACAAGAAAAAATGTAAAATATTAGTGCACTTCTATTGTAGCTCTGTAAGCAATAATTATAGGTCTTGTGTGCATCAGTTAAATACAACCTCTGCTTTTCAGTTCAAATGATGAAAGATCATCATCATAGAGCAGACTCAGAGCCCTTATTATACGTTCTAGATGTTTTTCTTAAAACATTTTTCATCTTGTCTCTGTAAAACAACAAAAATCTTCATAAATCCTGAACATTGCAAGGCAGAGTTAAATTAAATCACTTCTGAGCAGGACAGTACATGCAAAAAGTAATAAAAGGAAGAAAACAGGTTCTTTAAGGCATTAATCTATAAGCATATGTGAACATCAACATCGCCAGGAACTCAAAGCCTGAGCTCATCCTTGATCATAGCATCAGGAAGCATCATTACCAAGAACAAGCCAGAGAGAGAGGCTAAACCATTAGCAACCTGAACAAACAGTAATGCTCATGAAAAAGCTTTCATGTAGCAACATTGTTCATAAACCACTGAAGACTGTGTGAGTAAAAACACAAGTCTGAGGATATGACTAAAACAAGCATCATTTAATGATTTTCAAGTTGAGTCACAGTAATGTTTTCTAAATAATTAAACTAACACTATATTATCAATTTAAAAAAAAAAGAAAAAATACAATCAGAGCATTAACCCACTGCAAAATCTGAACTGCATGCAACAGGAAAAGAAATCTGGCACAGCTAGTATCAGGGCAGTGCAGTATTGTGAAATAGAGGAAAAAGTTTTGAGGGAAAGCAAGATCTGCTGTCAGACATCAGACTCATATCTGGACTGGGTAGGGCTCCTGTCTTTAGCTCTGCTTTCCTTATTTCACCTTGCAAAGTGTAAACTAAACCTAGCTGATCTTGATGAGGACCAAAGCACTTCCTATTTCAACCCCCACTTAATGCAAGTACAACGTAATTCACTACCACTGGGTTTATTTCACTTACGTAAAACTTCCATTGTATAGCCTCTTTCCACATACAGTAAATATGGCTCACAGCTAATGGATAATCAACATTTAGTTTCACAGAAAACTTAAATCTTGCATAAATAAGTCTGATAACTGATGTTTATTTATGTCTTTTGCAGTGTAGTATATACACTCATTGCTATGCTTCACATTCATTGCAATGATTATTTCCACAACTTGTGTACCAAACCTTTTTCCTTCCACTGAACTTTCCATCATCAGGCTTGGATACACCAATCTGAGCAGTTAGCTTGTTTAGCAAGAAGTGGCTAACCCTCCTTGGAAAAACGTTTGTGTTTGCCTGACAGCTCTCCGGTAAGCACACCTACCTGTGATTCTGAAGTTCATAACATTTTATATGCCCTTAAAATATGCTTTTTCTTTTTTAATAATGCTACTTTCACCCATGCATATACAGAAATAGATAAACTAACATTCGTCTGAGTTTCTCCTTTCATGTTTTATATCTAAAGCAAACCTCACTAGATTACGTTTTTGTTTTTAAGTGCTGGTATGACACCAAGGCTGCCGTTTGACACCATTGGAGCGTCATCAGAGCACACGTGAACAAACTCTCCAAGTACTAACATTAAACAAGCTTTATGAAACACAATAAAACCTGCTATATTTCAAAACAAATCTGTATGGCTTTCAGTTACATAAGCTGCCTTATATACTCTGCCTCTTTTACTGCAGTGTATTATGCCGTTACCGTTTTAGGTAATTTCCCCCCCAATGTTGGCTTATCGTTAGCCTTATCCAGACTAGCGAAGGTGTGGACCAGTTTACGAGCGTATGACACAGCTCTGTTGGGTTTTCCGGTTGTTACCATGGCTTCAGGCCGATGGCTGACAGTTGTTATCAGTCAGTCTTTTGCATTGTTAAAATTCCACAATGGAAACATTCCCGTTGTTGAGGCAGAAAAAAAACATCTCAGAACTTGTCTTTCTCTGCTTAAATATCATCAGAAAAGAATAACCCAGATGTAGACGTCTACTATACCTAGCAATTAGCCCAAATAATAAACTAAAAGGTTATAAAAGATCTCAGAAATGATTTGGCAGGGGGAAAAAAATAGGACTGGTTATTAAGGTTTACAAAAAAATAAAGATTTTCTGTCATGTAAGTCTTCCTATATTCTTTACCTTACCTGTTGCTGCACACTGCTGCTCAGCTGACTGAAGAAGGAATACTTAACTTTTATGGAATGCTATCAGAATCAAATCAGCTGCAAATAAAAAAAAATTACACTATGGAAATCTAAAAGGGTACCATTTCTCATTAGGCTATAGTTGTTATAACCCATATATATAATTTGCTGTAAAGAACTGAACAACAATAGGCCCAATAAAGTGTTTATCCCAAATTGCTGCTCAAGTCTGTGCATTAATATCAAAATAAAAATGACCTTAGATATGTGAATTAGCAGCATAGGTTGTAACTTTTCTAAAGTCTATCTAGAACAGTACCTAGTGTGATCTTAAAAAACATCTTAAATGACTCGGTTCACAACAGGTCAGGTCCCATGAGGAGACAATACAGTGCAGCGCTAATTTAGTAAGGCTGCACCATGGAAACAGCTCGTAGGATCAAATGCCTATCTCAGTGCTGCAGTTTTTGAAAGCTCTTTTTGACACAATGCTGAGCATGCAAAAGTCTGTTGAACACGCCCCACCTCCCAGTTGAAAGGGAGCAGATCAGATGTCAGCTGCTGTCATATTTCAAACTATAGTGATCACCCCGTAATGTGATATAGAATCCCTCCTACCAATGAGTAGTTAAAGGTAACCCGTGTTGGAGACAAAACACAATCCGAGAGCTTGGTTTAAAAAAAAGCAAAGTTTCCACTTTGATTTATAAGATTTAGAGGGATTTTTTTTCTCCCAAATGTATTAAGTGTTGCACAGCAGGAGAAGAGGTCAAACGCCTGTAGAGTGTCAGACCTTAGAGGACAGCCAGGCACTCAGTCCCAACAGTCAGCAGAGTTACAGCTGTGATTTCCCCACAACTCCCACAGAAAAACCCTAAAAACTCTTAAAAAAAACTACAAAAGTTAATAAAATGTTATAAGTGAGGAGTGAAGGCTATCTATTCTGGGTGAAAATGCCTGTAGTGGGTTTATTAAGGCTTATTAGGTGTCACTACAGAAGTATTAAAGGAATGAATGTTAACTCTATCCACGCAGGATGGGAACGCGTACAGAAAACAAGCTGATTTTATTCATGTCATCTCACATGGAGCCTGTGAGAATAAGCTAAAAACTCTTTAAAACACAGAAACAACAAAAGATAATAAAATGTTATAGGTGAGGAGTAACTGTGTCAACCAGAGGGATATATGCACTCACTCATCCTGCAACAAGAACTTCATCCTAATTTAGTTTTTAAAGGCACCTTTCAGAAAAAAATTATGGTTTTATGTACATTTATGCCACAATAACAGTAAAAACAAGTTTTTGAAGGCTCTATTCTGGGTGAATAAGCCTGTAGTGGATTTATTTGGGCTTATTAGGTGCCACTACAGAGGTATTAAAGGAATAAATGTTAACTCTGTCCACGCAGGATGGGAATGCATACAGAAAACAAGTTGATTTTATTCATGTCATCTCACCTGGGGGCTGTTTTGACATCACTGGTTTACCCTTTAGTGTCAACATTTTTCCATCCACGCCTAGCAGAGTTTACACTATAACTGAGGTTAACTATGAACAAACTCCTTTTGTCCCAGAGTAGATTAGTCACTGTGATGTAAGAAGCCTGCTCTGGTCACAAAATAAGAAGAAAAAAATAAAAATATGTCCCAGAGAAGCCAAAGTTCAAAGTTTATTTTAGGTCTGACGTCTTGGGAGGCCTCTTTCTAAACAAGCTGATAACGCTGGGTGGCCTCCCCACAGTGTCACTCTGTCCCACCAGTGAAATGACTGCACAATGTATGGGTAAATGGGTGAAGACCCAGAGGCGTAGCCAGAACCTTTTTATAAGGGTTGCCAGGCAATAACCAGTGTACACTGAGGGGTGACTGAAAGTGGATCGGCACCAGAATGATCAATCCACACTTTTCCAACAGGGAAATTAACGAGCAAAACATCCATATTTTTCTAAATAAAGACAAACTATCTTTTCCTACAGCCTTTTACAAACAAATAGACACATATATCTAAAAATATTCTTTTTAGATAAAAGTTATAGTGGATAAAATTATTTCAGGTTTGAGTTCTGTAGTGAACATCTTTTCCATTGTCATTACTTACCTACTTGTATTGTATCAATAATCATTCTGCATAAAATTGATATATACAAGTTCTAATATCTACATAAACTGACTATTTATTAAGTTTTTATTAAAATAGTTATCTATGATTTCACTAAAGACTCCTAGATGGCTTGCAGAAATGCATAATTTTTTCTTTACACCATATAAGACAAATCTAGTTCTGAAAAGAGCATGAATTCTGTGTTTGTCATCTTTAATGTTAGTATATCGATGTGCATATCCACATTAACCACAGTGTTTTTGTAGTCAACTAATTGTTAATATATGAAGATTTTTCATATTTTGAATATTTCCCTTGAGAGTATTACTGCTGCCACCAGGGTCAGACTGGGAAAGATTTTAGGCCCTGGCAAAAAAAAAAAAAAAAAAGTACAGTCAAACGCATGCGTCTCAAATGTGAAACACAATACGAACACACATTGTGGATTAACCGATCTATCTTCAAGCAACATCCGACAACCATCACCAAGACTTCTATTATGCGGTTTTACTGGCTTTGGTTATTAAGACAGATGCGACATTAACTGCTGCTGTGTAACGTCCAAACTTGCACGAAGCCAGCCAGACACCCACTCACACATACTAGGTCTACAACGTAAGCCTGAGTGTTGTCAAAACACCAACATAAACAATACAATATAGAGGCAGACAAGCAATTCTTCAAGAATGAATCCCTGAAAGCTCAGCGGTGTGTCTAGGTGGCATGTGGGCAATGAAATGGAATCATGTAAACAGATGCAAAACCCCATCATGCACATATTTTTGCAAAATATTCAAACATAAATTAGCCAAATATAAGAGAAATATCTTAGTTTGGTTTAAAGAAAGCATTTTAGTTTTATTATGATTCAGTTTGTTGCAAGGATTTTACAGTTTATTTAAGAAATAGAAAATTACACCATTCGCCAACCGTCACAAGGATGTGCATGACAAGGCATGCATCAATTAAGCAGTTAACTTTGTATAACTTCTTGAGGTCCTTGAGTTTCTTATTGTCACATGTAGGTGCTTCGGCCAGAGAGATTAGGCTGCGTTCACACTGCAGCCTGAAGTGACCCAAATCTGATTTTTTTGGCCCATATGCGACCTGGATCTGTTGTTTTCATGGCTGTCTGAACAACACAGATCAGATTTTTTCCAATACGACCCAGGCCACTTGGCTATTTGGTCCTGAATCCAATACGAATCTGATATTTTCAAATGCGACCTGTGTCTGAACGGCCAGGTCGCATCCATCCAATCTGAACGCCATTAATACCCTATTCCTATTCTGCGTCTTGCTACACAGAAGCGGCAAGAAAAACAAACACTATGGCTGACGATGATGCAGAGTTTTTTTTTTTTTACCATCTTGAAAAATTTTAGGTTTTAAGGTTTGGAAAGATAGCTAGATGCGCTCCAGCGCCACCGTCCATGTTTACTTCCGTGAAACATAGAGCACGTTGGCTTGTGACGTCACTGCGTCCTCTACTGCGGGACACATAAACTGAATCAATGCAGTTCAAACAGGAGATCACATACAAGTCGCATATATTTGGAAATGTGAACGGCAATGCAAAAAAAAAATCGGATTTCACAAAAAAAATCGAAATTGAGCATCAAGGCCTGCGGTGTGAACTTAGACTAAGTGTTGGGCCCGGTACGATTTAAGGATGGCCGGCCCTCACACACTAAAATTAAGACCGGCCCGGTATCACAGATTACCAGTCAGAGCCTGGCTGCCACCATCTGTATTAAGCCCGGCGTACACTGTGCGATTTTCGGGGCGAATTCACAATCGTGCGAGTATTTTTTGATCAGGCCGCCTTTCAGCCTGATGGTGCATTGTGTAGTGTACAGGGGGTTACGACCGGCAATCAGTCTCTCACGACCACCTCCTGATCAGGAATCGTGAGGTCGAATCGCTCATGAGCAATCGCTCAGGGCGCATACGCAAACAAGGATTCTTCTTTTTATTCCTCCTCTCAGATGTAAACACAGCAGCGTGGCATAGATGCAATGAGTGAAATGCAGCAGCCACACCTGCTCAGCCATGTCCTTTTTAATTTTTAGGACCCTCAGCACAAAATTGCACAAAATTCCAAGGCGGCGCGGTTCACTATATTGAGCTTAACATCCCCCTTCTATTTGTTTGGCTTCAGGATAGACAGCTAGAGAGCAGCTCCATCTCACTGCGGAGCTGAGTCCGACATGGTTTTTAGTCACACAGTGTGAGCATGTAGATCGCAACAGAGCGTCATGCCAAACATAAATCATGAGCTGTGAGCTCACACTGCACAGTGTGAGCAGCAGATGCGTGCAATGATCTGCTTTAGAGGGAAAAAAATATTAGGGGTGGCCAGTGATTGGCTAAGGGTGGCCATGGCCACCCCTGGCCCCCCATCTAGCTCCACCCCTGCAAGGGCCCCTAAAAACACTGCGATCTTCCAGGTAAAGGCTGGAGGGAAGTTATTATTATTATTGATCATCATAAACATGCATCCACAGCTGAGCAGGGCATCGTTCCCAGTGTTTAAAGGGACAGCTTATAGTGTAAACAGGCTGGGGTCTGGGTCAACCAGTTAGACCAATTCCGAGGGAATGATCTGCTCCAAGCACCTCATACAATAACAGCTAATGCTAAAGTTGAGGAGTTCAGCAGGAAAAATGACCAACCTTCGGCAAACTGTTGATAGATATGGAGGCGAAAGCTTGGCTGCAGTAGCTTGCTTGGTCGCCATGAGTCAAATAATAGGGAAAAAAAAATGTTTTGTTCTTTTACTCACCAGATAATCCATGTACTACCGTTGACCTGTCACAGCAGCAGGATTTCGGTTCGTTATAATCCTTTATTTGATTGAGTGAGTCTAAAATGTTGAGGGTTTTTTTCAGCAGGCGTTTCTTTGTATTCCCCGCCTTCCTTCCGACAGCCACAGCTAGATTCAAAACTGGTTTTCTTGGGTTTAAAAAGTGCTAAAAAAAAATTCTTCGTCTTCTTCGCCTCTTTTTATAAGACCAGTTCCATGGCAGCAGCAGCAGCGACTCGGTCCGCTTTACCCGCTGGGCTTGGTTTGGTCTTTGTCTGAAGCAAACAGCTCCTTCTCCAACGGCTGCCTTCCAGTTTTTTGTTTTTTTATCACACAATAATATCAGTACAGTGTTTGGTGAGGAAACTAACGAAAGCGTTCACGTTACGTCACGCACGTCGTTCTTTCTTCTTGCGCACGCAGCGCGGGTCACGTGATCAAACACATGGAGGCTATTTTCGTTTCCTTCACTGCTTCTCGAATCTGTTCAGTTATTATTATAATATTGAGTATTACTAATAATCTTTATACTTTTATTGTTGAATATATATTTCTTTTTAAGAGTTTTGTTCTTATCATGTATGGTGTACCATACATGAACATACAACATATTGACAGAACAACCATTTCAGGAACACTTTTCACTAAATAATTATAAAACCAGTACTTCCAGTATGCAATGTATATGGGCTAGAACAGGAAAAGTAACTATATACAGTATACTGTTTACTGTACGTTCACTGGACTTTCAGTTGAATACAGAATCAGGGCATTATAACCTTAAAACCATGAAGGTTGCATGCAAAAAAAGTCTCAAATACTGTAGATATGTGTAGCTAGAAACTTAACTCAATAATCAGAAGCACTTTATCATATTTTCACTCATGTGGAAGTAAAAAAGTAAAACTTTTCCCTGTTTTTTTTTTCATTTATTAATTTTTATTTTTTTTACAAATTTACTAAAGCACACGTTATTGAGTATGTGTTACTCGTAACAACCCACTTCTGTTTATATTTTTTGAAAAACTCTATAAAACAAACTTGTATAACAATTATATCACAACTGTTTTATTTTTTACCCTTAGATATGTATCTTAGTTTGAAATGTGATTTTATTTTTTACCCTACCTTTATAAATATTTTAGAAGATATAATACGAAACCATGCATAGTTAACAAACTTAATCCTGTCAAAAATTCGCCAAACAGCAGACAGACACACTAAACCTTACAATAACCATACATCTGTTCACTTTATCTAATGTGATACAGGTGAGCAGTTGCTAAAAATCATAGAGTCTTTGGCAAAATATGAAGGCAAAGCACCTTTCCCTGTTTCTTCCACCCCATCTTAGCCATCTTCCAATGTTTTTCTTCCTATTTTTTTCCTTCTCTTCCATTAATTCCTCCCGGCACTGTGCCACCTACATTCTCTTCCCCTCAGTTATATGACATAAACAGGATGCAACATACTAAAAAAAGACAATGTTTGAAGGGAAATACTGATGCATAAGAAAACATCATCCAACACAGAATTCAAAAGTTTCTGATTTGAATTCAGTCAGTTCTTTAAACTCACTGTTGTTCCACAGCCAGGCTCTCGCTATGTCTTTTGCTCTTTTATGTGATTGTTTTCTGATGTTCTTGATCTCTACTAGTACTTTCACTCCAAATAGCCTGGGCAGAATGAAGGAAAACCAAAGCTGGACACTATTTATAAACCTAATTACCATAAGGCGAAGGATTGTGTATAGTAAATATCCAACAAACCTTAAAAAAAAGGATGGCTGCTGAGATAAATTCAAATTTCAACATTTTAAACTGGAATAATGCTCAAGATTACTATAAATCTCTCAAAACATAACTATACAGGTGCTGGTCATAAAATTAGAATATCATGAAAAAGTAGATTGATTTCAGTAATTCCATTTAAAAAGTGAAACTTGTATATTATATTCATACATTACATACAAACTCATATATTTCAGATGTTTATTTTGTTTAATTTTGATGATTACAAATGACAACAAATGAAAATCTCAAATTCATCATATCAGAAAATTAGAATATTACTGAAGACAAATAAAAACAAAGGATTTATAGAAATGTTGGCCAACTGAAAAGTATGAACATGAAAAGTATGAGCATGTACAGCACTCAGTATTTAGTTGGGCCTCCTTTGGCCTGTATTACTGCAGCAATGCGGCGTGGCATGGAGTCGATCAGTCTGTGGCACTGCTCAGGTGTTATGATAGCCCAGGTTGCTCTAATAGTGGCTTTTAGCTCTTCTGAATTGTTGGGTCTGGTGTATTGCATCTTCTTCTTCACAATACCCCATAGATTTTCTATGGGGTTAAGGTCAGGAGAGTTTGCTGGCCAATTAAGAACAGGGATACCATGGTCCTTCAACCAGGTACTGGTAGCTTTGGCACTGTGTGCAGGTGCCAAGTCCTGTTGGAAAATGAAATCTGCATCTCCAAAAAGTTGGTCAGCTGCAGGAAGCATGAAGTGCTCTAAAACTTCCTGGTATGTGGCTGCGTTGACCCTGGACCTCAGAAAACACAATGGACCAACACCAGCAGATGACATGGCACCCCAAACCATCACTGACTGTGGAAACTTTACACTGGACTTCAAGCAACGTGGATGAAGTGCCTCTCTTCTTTTCCTCCAGACTCTGGGACCTTGATTTCCAAAGGAAATGCAAAATTTACTTTCATCAGAGAACATGACTTTGGACCACTCACCAGCAGTCCAGTCCTGTTTCTCTTTAGCCCAGGCAAGACGCTTCTGACGCTGTCTGTGGTTCAAGAGTGGCTTGACACAAGGAATGCGACAGCAGAAACCCATGTCTTTCATACGTCTGTGTGTGGTGGTTCTTGAAGCACTCACTCCAGCTGCAGTCCACTCTTTGTGAATCTCCCCCACATTTTTGAATGGGTTTTGTTTCACAATCCTCTCCAGGGTGCGGTTATCTCTCTTGCTTGTACACTTTTTTCGACCACATCTTTTCCTTCCCTTCGCCTCTCTATTAATGTGCTTGGACACTGAGCTCTGTGAACAGCCAGCCTCTTTAGCGATGACCTTTTGTGTCTTGCCCTCCTTGTGCAAGGTGTCGATGGTCGTCTTTTGGACAACTGTCAAGTCAGCAGTCTTCCCCATGATTGTGTAGCCTATAGAACTAGACTGAAAGACCATTTAAAGGCTTTTGCAGGTGGTTTGAGTTAATTAGCTGATTAGAGTGTGGCACCAGGGGCCATCAATTTTGAACCTTTTCACAATATTCTAATTTTCTGATATGATGAATTTGAGATTTTCATTTGTTGTCATTTGTAATCATCAAAATTAAACAAAATAAACATCTGAAATATATGAGTTTGTATGTAATGTATGAATATAATATACAAGTTTCACTTTTTAAATGGAATTACTGAAATCAATCTACTTTTTCATGATATTCTAATTTTATGACCAGCACCTGTATATACATAACTATATACGTTTAAATTGGGAAATAAAAAAGTGTGGTATTTATTTTTGATTACGTTTCCTTTACTCCAATATTATTAATGACATTCTACTGCAGCAAGCTGCAGTAATAATTCAAAAGCAAAAAGCAAAAAGCAAACATAAAATAAGTTTTTCTTGGAGCAGACCAGAGCAGACGGCAGCAGACGACCTTTCTCAGAAATGAAACATTAGCAGATTTGAGGCCATTTTACATACAGCTGAATCTTGACTAAACATAGTTGACTTTATTAAGATGACTTTATTATTTCAGAGACACTAAAATAAAAAAGGATTTGACTGGAGCAATTATCTCTTTATCAATGATAAAACAAAATGAACTATGAATGACTAGTATTAGGAACTGTTAATTTTTCCTCAGGTGTTTTGTTATAATTTTATAGTTAAATCTTTTTTCTTAGTCCTATGTCAAACAAAACAGAAGTAACTCTGAAGTAATGTTCATCTCCTTGTTCAATTTGTTAAATTCTAAGGGATACATACTAAGCTACATATAACAAGCATATTACATACATATATATATATATATATATATATATATATATATATATATATATATATATATATATATATATATATATATATATATATATATATATATATTATACAAATGCAAAAATAATAATTTTTCCAGAGTGATATGAAATGAAAACTCAAATTTAATCCCAAACACAATTTGTGATTATTTTCCTCTATATTTTATTTTATCTTCAATTACAGGGTTTCAGCATTTTAATTTTCAAATTAAAATGTGTGTTTGGTTGGTCCAATTTTTACAACCCTGTTACACGTTACACAGATACACACCGATATTCAGCCACTTTTTCAATCTATCGTAAATGGGAAGCAACTCATCCAAAATTTTTGAAATAAAAATGACTAACAGCTAAAACTGTCCCTTATCTAGAAATCACAACATACATTGGCAACTTTTTGCACTCACCAACAATCAATATTCAAAATATTGTCAATTAACCAACGGTGTAAAAAAAAAAAAAAGAAAGAAATGTTTGAGTGAGAATGTAAAACAGCTTAATTGCTTAGTTTACAGTTAGTGTTGCTTTGGTAAATTCCTGTTGTTTCCAGTTTTAGTCAGTAGAGGGCGCCGTGTGCCTTACCTGCTATGAATATTGGGAGTAAGAAGCTATTGTAGACCATCTTTAAGCAGTGAATAAACCTCTTTTTCAGCTGTTAAATGTTATAGGGTTTTTCTTACATGCACACTCAACCCACAGCTACTCAAAAGGATAAATATCTGAGCTTTGACCCCTTCAATGACTTTTAATTACTTATATTTCAGCCAGTTCTTTGGAGGATTTACTGTAACGGGGTCCAGTTCTGCTTCAGCTTTCATTTTTTCTTTTTTATCAGATCAGTTTCACATATTACTCAAGGACCTTCTGATGCAGAGTGCAAATGATTCTGTACCATTTGATGGCGAGTTTGTGTGGTCCTCTTGCAACAGAGAACCCTCTAAACCATGAGACTTCTGCCTCCTTGCTTCACAGCTGAATGGCTGTATTACTGTAATTAGTTCCTGTTCTGTGTTCCGGTGTCCATGTAATAGCTTTAGACAAATCTGTATAAAAGTGTCATTTTCTCTATTTGTAGACAATGGAATAGCTGGTTTCACACTCTCTTCCATTGTCCTTGGATCTTCTTACTTCATCGCTCAATACAGAGTGAATGTATTTGGTATAAAGCAACCCTCCCTGTTAAATGTTATAGGGTTTTTCTTACATGCACACTCAACCCACAGCTACTCAAAAGGATAAATATCTGAGCTTTGACCCCTTCAATGACTTTTAATTACTTATATTTCAGCCAGTTCTTTGGAGGATTTACTGTAACGGGGTCCAGTTCTGCTTCAGCTTTCATTTTTTCTTTTTTATCAGATCAGTTTCACATATTACTCAAGGACCTTCTGATGCAGAGTGCAAATGATTCTGTACCATTTGATGGCGAGTTTGTGTGGTCCTCTTGCAACAGAGAACCCTCTAAACCATGAGACTTCTGCCTCCTTGCTTCACAGCTGAATGGCTGTATTACTGTAATTAGTTCCTGTTCTGCGTTCCGGTGTCCAGGTAATAGCTTTAGACAAATCTGTATAAAAGTGTCATTTTCTCTATTTGTAGACAATGGAATAGCTGGTTTCACACTCTCTTCCATTGTCCTTGGATCTTCTTACTTCATCGCTCAATACAGAGTGAATGTATTTGGTATAAAGCAACCCTCCCTCCAAATGTTGAGTAGGTGTGTGTTTTTAGACATTTTAAGTGGGAATAAATTTAGATCTGTCTCTATTTATCACATTTTTTCTTTTGTTTATTAACTGGGATTCTTGCTGTAGATTTTAAATGCATATTGAATATTGATGTGTCCTAATTTTGCCGTTTTTTTAGATGTATTGCCCATGAATTCATTGTATAAAAGACCTGAATTAAGTTATAGGAAGATGAATCTTTTGTCACATCAACTGTCAAGCAATCTGTTTATCTCATTTGAGTGTTAATTCCTATATGTTGGGATCCTCAGGCTTGCCCACCAGATGGCGCCGAGGATCCTCTTCTGCTCTCTTTGTCTTTCCCTTAGGGCTGGAGTCACTGTCAAGGTTCTGGAGATTACCCTCTGCCTCCAGCAGAGTGCGCCGTGGGTCCTCCTGAGCTGAACCTCCCACACACCTGTGGCTGATCTACTAATCAGGAGGACCACAGTATATAAGCTGACTTCAGACCTTGCTTCTATGCTGCAGTGTTGATCTTAGTTGGTTAGCTTCCTGAGCCTCTGTTACAGAAGATTCTTTATTATCTCTAGCGTGAGATCAGAATCTAACTCTTCCTTGTCTCTGCCTCACAGGAATCCTGTCTCTCCGAGAAGGCTCTGGATGAGCTTAACCTCCTGTCTCCTCGTGAAAGCTCTGGATGAGCTTAACCTCCTGCCTCTTCATGAAAGCTCTGGATGAGCTTAACCTCCTGTCCCTTCGTGAAGCTCTGGAAGAGCTGTCTCTCTGGCAACCTGTCTCTGGTCTGCATCTCTGGGAGAGCTGCATCTCAGGAAACCAGTCTCAAGCCTGAAGCTCGTGGAAAACCAACCTGCTAAGCTGCCCTGGTGAGCCAACCCAAAGATTCCTACGTGGTTGAAACCTGACGACCCCAATGTGGAGTTTCCCTAGAGGTTCCCATGTGGATTTCCCGTGTCTTCCCAGTAGTTCTCTGAGTTAAGCTGGAAGCTCAGATCCAAGTTAGCTTTGCTAAGCTTACAGCTGGAGGCTTAGCCCCTCATGAACTCTGTTGACCTTCCATCTCCCTTTCCCTGCTCAGACCCCAGTGAACCAGCCCCCCGGACTGAATCAGTTCCAGTATTCAAAATAAACTCTTTGGACTTTTACCAGTGCCTCCGTGTGTGTTCTGCATCTTGGGCTTACTCTCTGTGACACCCATCATGACAGAACACTGCGGCCAAACACAAAGCCCAGCAGATCACCTCCGTCGGTGGATTGAAGAACGGGATGCTTAGCCCCAAGGACAGACAGTAACCCTCCGTGAGTTTAACTCCAGTTTTTTATTGTTTAAACTACGTTTTCTGGGTTCTACGGACTTTAAGGGAATCATAAGATGGCGCCTGCTCAGTTTCCGGTTCCGGAGCCAAACCCGCCCCCTAGTTCAGAACCAGTCCCGTCATTTCCGGTTTTCCGCCCGTCACTTCCTGAAAGGTTTTCTGGTATTCCTAGTAGATTAAACGGTTTTCTTTTTCAGTGCAAAATATTTCTTGAACTCTCCTCCTCTAGATTTTCTAATGACAGGGGAAAAAATAGGCTTTATTATTTCACGATTATCCGGAAAAGCCCGCAAATGGGCAAAGACCTGTTTTTCTCCTGAATCCAATATTTCTTCTACCTTTGAACGTTTTTTAAAGGAATTCTCTCTAGCCTTTTCTGATTCAACCAAATCTCAGGGTCTTGCTAACTTAAAACAGGGGAATAGAACTGTCAAAGATTTTTTAATTGATTTCCGGGTCATACAGGCTCTTCCGGTTGGACAAATGCCATGCTCAAAAGTATTTTCGTCAATGCCTTAAATGTTGAGATTAAGGATGAGCTGGCAAAGGTCGATGAACCTGCAACATTGGAGGAACTCTTCAGTTTAGCAAGCTATCTGGATTACAGATTCCGAGCCAGAGTCAGGTGCACATCTAGGAACCCAGTCCAGCTTAGCTCAGTCCGGTCCTTTCCGTTCCAGTCCAGTACAGCCCAGTTCTGTTCAGTCCAGTCCAGCCCCATACAGTCCTGTACAGCCCTGTTCAGCAAACTCCCGTACTGTTCTATCCAGTTCAGCCATCACCTACTTTACCCTCAGTTTGTGCTGTCCACTAAGAAACTCAAAATTATACCACAGCCCCATACCCGAACAGTCAGAGCACCTGAACTCCAAGAATCAGATCTCTGGAATTTTTTCTATGGGGACAGAGATGATCTCTTCCCTTTCTTGCCACCTCATTCTTCTCACAACCAGCTAGTTTAGTGTCTGAATCCACTAGCACACCTGCTTACCTTTTGTCTCAGTCAGTCTCCGAATCTAATGGTCCTGTTTCCATTACTTCTCAACGTAAGAAACGGCGTCGCTTTAAGCCAGCTCCGAGCCATCTAGAAACCCCCGAGTCAGTTCTTAGCCGTCCAGAGACCCCAGAGTTAGCCCCGTGCCGTCCAGAGACCCCAGAGTTGGCCCCGTGCCGTCCAGAGACCCCTGAGCTAAAAGTTAGAAGAGTTTCAGAATCTAGTGTTGGTGAAAATGTGCCTCCAAGAGTTCCTCAGCTGAGGCCACTAATCACCAAGAACCCTCCACCGATGCCTCAAACCACCTCTGATACTGAACATGAGCCTCCATGGGTGGTCCCTCCGTTTCCAGAGGTGGAACCACAGTCGGTGGTCCCACCTGCTCCTGAGGCTGAACCACAGTCGGTGGTGTTGCCTGCTCCTGAGACGGGACCACCGACTGTGGTCCCGCATGTTCCTGTGGTGGAGCCACTGTCGGTGGTCTCGCCTGTTCCAGCTCCAGAGCCACAATCGGCGGCCTCTTCCGAGCTTCCTCCAGAGCCGCAGTCGGCGGCCTCTTCCGAGCTTCCTCCAGAGCCGCAGTCGGCGGCCTCTTCCGAGCTTCCTCCAGAGCCGCAGTCGGCGGCCTCTTCCGAGCCTCCTCCAGAGCCGCACTCGATGGTCTCCCCAGAGCCTCCACCAGAGCCGCACTCAGCGGCCTCTTCCGAGCCTCCTCCAGAGCCGCACTCAGCGGTCTCCTCAGAGCCTCCTCCTGAGCCGCAGTCGGCGGCTGTTTCTGAGACTGTTCCTGAGCTGCCGAGGAGGGGACGGGGTACCCCGTGGGGGTACCTGCTGAAGGTTGGGCGTCATCCTCCTGATAAGCTGCTTCGCCTCCGGCCCCGCGGCAGACCTCCAGAGCGTCAGCTTCGCCTTCATCCCCGTGGCACACCCCCAGAGTGTCAGCGTCGCCTTCGACCCCGCTACCGGCCACCTAAGACTCTGCTCCGTTGCCGGATTGTAGGCCGGCCTCCTGAACCTCAACCTTGTCTCCGGCCCGGCGGTGGTCCCCTAAGACGCTGCTCCACCATCATCACAACGGTCGACCTCCTGAGCAGCAACTACGCCTCCGCCGCCGGCCCCACGGCAGGCCACCTGAGACTGTGTCCTGCAGCCGGCCCCACGGCAGGCCACCTGAGACTGTGTCCTGCAGCCGGCCCCACGGCAGGCCACCTGAGACTGTGACCTGCTGCCGGTCCCTCGGCCGGTCATCTGAGACTCTGATCTACTAATCAGGAGGACCACAGTATATAAGCTGACTTCAGACCTTGCTTCTACGCCGCAGTGTTGTTCTTAGTTGGTTAGCTTCCTGAGCCTCTGTTACAGTAGATTCTTATCTCTAGCGTGAGATCAGAATCTAACTCTTCCTTGTCTCTGCCTCACAGGAATCCTGTCTCTCCGAGAAGGCTCTGGATGAGCTTAACCTCCTGTCTCCTCGTGAAAGCTCTGGATGAGCTTAACCTCCTGTCTCTTCGTGAAAGCTCTGGATGAGCTTAACCTCCTGTCTCTTCGTGAAAGCTCTGGATGAGCTTAACCTCCTGTCCCTTCGTGAAGCTCTGGAAGAGCTGTCTCTCTGGCAACCTGTCTCTGGTCTGCAGCTCTGGGAGAGCTGCATCTCAGGAAACCAGTCTCAAGCCTGAAGCTCTTGGAAAACCAACCTGCTAAGCTGCCCTGGTGAGCCAACCCAAAGATTCCTACATGGTTGAAACCTGACGACCCCAATGTGGAGTTTCCCTAGAGGTTCCCATGTGGATTTCCTGTGTCTTCCCAGTAGTTCTGAGTTAAGCTGGAAGCTCAGATCCAAGTTAGCTTTGCTAAGCTTATAGCTAGAGGCTTAGCCCCTCATGAACTCTGTTAACCTTCCATCTCCCTTTCCCTGCTCAGACCCCAGTGAACCAGCCCCCCGGACTGAATCAGTTCCAGTATTCAAAATAAACTCTTTGGACTTTTACCAGTGCGTCCGTGTGTGTTCTGCATCTTGGGCTTACTCTCTGTGACACCCATCATGACACTATAGAAATAAAAAAAACATTAGGTAAGAGCATAGATTTATTTGTGTTGTAAACATTGCATTTAGAAACTATTTCATTTTTGTTCATTAACTTTTAATTATTCCATGCTTTCAAATCTCCATTGTTTTATTCTACCCTAGTCTTCTGAATTGCAATTGAATGCAATTATTGCCCCCTTGTATCTATGCACTAAGTGATGTTGAGTCATTTCTCATTTTCTTACAGCAGCTACTCTTAACTGAAATCAGTGTAGGGAATAAAATGTTTTTGCTGCACAATTTGGGAGAAATTCTTTAGAGGTTTTAGAATAAAAACCCAGAAGCTTCAGAACACAGCTCCATTGTGCAAACATACCCTCTGAAAACAGCTAACGCATTCTGCAGAACCCATGTGTTTTTAGGTGAGTGAGCCTTCATTTTCCTGTACACGCTAAATTGTACTCTAATGAGACATATGAGCTGTAAAAAGGTTATTAAATAACTGATATTCTTGAGTGAGTTTGCATTTTTCCATCCAGACATGCTTTGACGACCTCTCGATTATGCGAGGCAGTGTTCTTTTACGTTAGAATACTCCTGCTGCAAATATTTTTAGTTAAGCCTTATTACAATTTTCAATCATCAGAGGTGTAAATAAAAAGATGGATGTGTATCCCAAGGAATACAGCCCTATTGGATGTTTCTACTTAGAAATGATGGGGAAAGCATATGCGTCATCCAGATTAACACTCATCTGAACTCCCATAATCTTCAAATGCGCTCACAGACAAATCACAGTGGGTATGACAATCTATTACACAGCCATATTCTTTCGGCGAAAGGTCAGATAATTATGCAGAAAGATTTTTTTTTTTTTTCACTGCTTATATAAGAATAAAAATCTAACATTTTCTCAAGCAATGCAATATGCAGGGTGATGTAATTCATGTTCCCTGGAGAGTGCACTAGTCGTTAATATTTCAGTACTTTCTATATATGAAGACTTCCTGAAGTAGGCCAAGTGGAAGGTGAACTGGGTGACATGGCTTCACATCTGAAAGTTACGGGATAAGGGAGGATAGAGACACTGAAGCGTGAGATATAGCATCTATGTTTTGATTCTTTAAAGTAAGGCTTTGCTTAAGGAGATAAAATAGTATAGCAATTCGATTTGGAAGATGCTTTTCTTCAATATTTCTACTACCTTGAAAACTATAAGACTTAACATGTTTTACCAACAGTTCAAACAGTTCAATGAAAAACGTCAAGGCTAGGGTCATGATTTATACAATTTCATAGAAATGAAATGATTAAATGTTTTGAAATATTAAAGATTTTATTTATCTTTTATTCTGACAAAAATAGTCAATATCAAAAGGACAAACATCCACCAGAGGGAACCAAAGTACTAAAGGTAAAACAGGCCATTGTTGCAAGGCTTGCATGACTCAATTGGAAGCTTTTCTGAAGCATTTATGTTCATGTGTAAATATTAAAAAACAGTGAATATCGGATCATTAGTGACTGTGGGAAAGTTTTTTATTTTTATATTGTGGGTTTTACAACCCAGACATTGAAGAAGTATGCTGCTTCCCTCTTACATATTTTGAATGCAGGTTTCCCTTAGCAAAAAGTACTATACTTGAAGTAAATTCTATTAAGAATACTTAAGTATAAGTATAAGTTTAGAAAGTATACCAAACAATGTACTTTTAGTGTACTTGAAGTATTACTAAAGTAATACTTCTTCGAACTAAATTGGGACATTTTTAAGTTTACTAAAGTATACTTAAAATATACTTTAGTAAACAATAAAGTAAACAATAGTATTGTCAAGTACACTTGACAATACTATTGTTAAGTATATGAAATATAGTTTAGAATAAGTAAACTCTAAGTACACTGCCTGATTTTAAGTATGAAATTAGTGCATTTTTAGGATACTTGAATAAACTTTATTTTTGCTAAGGGTTAAGTAGATGCATTGACTGAACTTTAATCGACTGAACCAGATATCAACTGTGTAGAAAATAGATAAAGCAAATAAAATCATCCTCATGCTGACATCACAAATTACACATTTAGGCAAAAGTCCCTAACTTTTAGGTAGGAGGTTGATTGCTTAGACCTCTCGTTAAAACTAAAAATACATTGTCCTTATTTCTGTGATCAATAATTAAAGTTAGTTTAACCAGTAAAGTCAGTGTCTGGTATCAGTGAGCAAACCTGCCAGCAAACAAACTCTCTATCTGAAATGTCTTAACAATACGCTCAGAAAACTCTTCCGTTTTGTTGAGCAATAAGTTCCTCTGGCGGGACAGCCTCGCTATACTTAACTTCCCTGCTGTCAAACATTATGTGGATATAATAAACTGAGATCTGACATGCAAGCACACAATATAACAAACACCCACAGTGATCAGCAAACAACTATTTAATTGGTTCACAAAAACTTAATTAACTGTTAAGTGAAATGCTTTTCTTTTTTATAAGCACAATTATTCTTCTATGAAAGGGAAATGCAATCATCTGAATACTTAAGTCAATAGTCCATCACAGAGACAACCAACCATTCAAACTCACACCTAAGCAGAATTTAGAGAAGCAAATTAACCTAACCGTCATGTTTTTGGACTGTTAGAGGAAGCCAGAGTACCCACTCAGGAAGAACATGCAAACTCCATGCAGAAAGACCCCAGGCCGGGAATCAAACCGGGAACCTTCTTGTTGCAAGGCAGCAGTGCTACCCACTGCACCACTGAGCTGCCTACCCTGATTGTGTGAAACTGAATATCTATTCAAAGAGTGTTAGATTTATTCAACCTGCCTTATCTTAATCAGTGATCCATCCATTCAAGTTAAAACATGAAAACTATGTCAGTTATCTGTAAACGTGAGCTAGAGTTGACAGTCGACGATATCTGTTTATCAATGCATCCATGTAGAAAGACCAGACAGATTTCCAGTTTAATCTCTGACCTACCAAGCACAGGAGACTGTATATTGTGCTTCCTGTGGAAGGAAACTGGAATATTCAGAAAAAACCCAGTCTGATGTGGGAGGAACAAGAAAATTCCACAAACTAATCCCTGCAAAGAGCTAAGAATTACCTCGTCTCAATGATCAAGTGAAAAGTTATTTTTAGATGGATGACTTGCAACTTATTGATGTAAATTTCAAAGAGCTAAAATAGACAGAGTTGGTGAGTCAGCCAATCAACTGAAAGTTATAATGTGTAGATAATGGAGAGAAAAGTTGTTTGTCATCATGATGTCGTATACACAGTAAAAGGCATTCCTTTGCACTGATGAATGCTGTCACAAGTATTAAAAACCAATCCGGGTTTATTTGCACCTTAAATGAAATTCAACACAACATCAAATCTTTAATAATTCACATAAAAGAGGAATTGTTTAAAGTCATCATTTCACGTCGAATCACACTGCTTTCAGTTTAAAGCTGTCAGGAGTTTTACAGGAGATCAAAAGTGAAAATACTTCAATGGGATAATCATTGCAACTGAATTCCAGATGCGCTATGGCTTAAAAAACCACAATACAGAAGTCAAACAAATAAGCGTGAGTTAGATCTCAAGCACATTTGGTTTGAACAGCAGGACAGTGAAGCAAAACAGATGATCAAAATCACCTCACAAGGTTAAATATAACAACAACTAAATGATCCTTAAGTAATTAAAGTCTGGACTATAATCTCACAACAATGAGATTCTGCAGCATGAGTTAAACAGGGGATGTTTGAAGACCCTTCAAGAGAGATTGCTTATTTGTTTTCCACTGCTATATAAGATCAATAATTATATTTCATTAGGAGTGCTGCCACGATAACAGTCATTTATTAGGATTAGTGGATTTAACTCTTTATGAGAAAAGATAAATATTTATCATCTATGTCTGATATCAAAGTTAATGTGTTTATTGCAAAGTGACAGAAATAGGAGAAGTTTGTAAGGAGATAAACCATTTGTCTCAGTAGGACTCATAAGCATATGCTTGGTTTTGGCATCAGAGTGAGGACCGTTGAACATTTTGACGGTTTTTACTGTTTGTTTAGTTGATGGTTTGGTTTAGGACTAAGGTGTGAATCAAGGTCAGGTTAAGGATAGGATTGCATTTATGAGAGTCAACAGGTGGTCCTCATACAAAACTAGAACATGTTTGTGTTTATTTTTACTTCTAGATTTAGCTGCCTTGCTATACTGGGAAAAAAAAGTCAACTGATTTTAAAATATTATTTCACTTTAATATGGGGAAAAAAGTCAGAATTTTAACTTTAATCTCAGAATTCTGATTTTAATTTTAGAATTTTGGATCTTAATCTACATGGGCTCCATGAAGGAAGAGATGTGGGAGCACTCAGCTTCACTGACAAAGATGTGAGTTGTTTGGGAGGACCAGTAACACATCGGTGGAAAATGATGGAACTAGGCAACTTTTTATATGTCCAAGGGGTCCCAGGTGATGCTATTTCATTAATGGAAAAGCAGAAGGTGATTAAAACCAGAGAGCTAGTTTAGTCTCTAAAACATACAGGGAGATGGCTTGATTGTAACATATTTGTTAGCTGTCAGAATTCAGAGATTACATAAAGTCAGAATTCTGAAAAAAGGTCAGAATTCTGAGAGTAGTCAGAATTCTGAGATTAAAGTCAGATTTCTGAGATTTTTCACATATTATGCTGAAATAAAATTAAAAATCAGTAAACTTCCATACTCTACTCTTCAATACATTTCTGAGAACAAAGTCAGATTTCTGAGATTAAAGTCAGAATTCTAAGAAAAAAGTCAGAATTCTGAGATTAAAGGCTGAATTCTGAGATTAAAGTCAGAATTCTGAGATTAAAGTCTGAATTCTGAGTTTTTCTCATAATATACTGAAATAAAATGTAAAAATCAGTTAACTTTTTTATTTTTTCGGTGGCCCTAATCCTCTTCCGTAAATTTCTGAGTACAAAGTCAGATTTCTGAGAAAAAAGTCAGAATTCTGAGATTAAAATCAGAATTTTGAGATTAAAGTCAGAATTCTGAGATTAAAGTCAGAATTCTGCGATTAAAGTCAGAATTCTGAGATTTTCTCATATTATACTGAAATAAAAAATCAGTTAACTTTTTTTATTTTTTCAGTGGCCCTCATCCTCCTCCGTGTTGATAAGAGCCTAACATTAAAGATTTCTCCCAGAAAGGCGGTTAAAACACACACAGATCAGAGGCTAGCTCTATCGGTGGTTGATTGGTGATGTCTGGAGGGGCTGCTGCTGTTGTCGCTCCGCCCTCGGCTGCTCTGCCTGCCCTCCGTGCGGCTGCTGCGCTGCTTAACTCAGGCAGAAGTGTTTCTGTGTGGGTCTGAGCAGGAGGGAGACTGCAGAGCACAGCGGTCTGTGTTCACACGCTGCAACCGCTGGGTGTAAAACCAGTCAGATCGGCTTTATAAGGCTCCCATCCGGTGTTTAATGAGGATTATATATCATAGGTAGGAAGGCTGCTGCCCCGGACAGACAGGCAGCCAGGTAGCCGGAGGTGATCCTGCTGTCCAGCTGCTGGATGAACCATGGCGATCCGAGCCACGGTGATCTACGACTTCCACTCTGAAAACCCGGGGGAGCTGTCGGTGAAGGAGGGAGAGATCCTCACTCTGGTCAGCGAGCAGGACATAGATGGATGGCTGGAGGGCTGCAACGGCAAAGGGGACAGAGGACTGGTACCCGCCTCCTACGTGGAGATCCAGGGGAAGGAGGTGAACAGCTACAGTACCTCCTCAGAGTCCCGCTACTCTAACGTCCCGGCTGGAGGCTTTGAGAACTTCTCTACAACCCCCCCTGTAGGGTTCACCTCCTATACAGCACCGCTGCAGCAGCACAATAACAACAAACAACACAGCCAAGGCAGTGATGATGACTGGGATGATGACTGGGATGACAGCTCCACTGTGGCTGATGAGCCAATGGGAGGAAGGTACCAGGACTCAGAGGGCAATGGCCCCTCCAAGTACAGGGTGACAACATATGGGGGCCAGAGAGGGAATGCAATGCAGGGGAAGAGCTCAGCCACTGTGGGTAGGAACCTAAACCGCTTCTCCACCTTCGTTAAGTCTGGAGGAGAGGCGTTTGTGCTCGGGGAGGCTTCAGGCTTTGTGAAGGACGGGGATAAGATCTGTGTGGTGATGGGGCAGTACGGTCCAGAGTGGCAGGAGAACCCTTACCCCTTCTCCTGCACTATCGATGATCCAACCAAGCAGACCAAGTTTAAAGGGATGAAGAGCTACATGTCCTATAAGCTGACCCCCACACACACCCAGAACCCGGTAAGCAGGAGGTACAAGCACTTTGATTGGCTCTACGCCCGCCTGGCGGAGAAGTTCCCGGTCATCTCTGTGCCGCACCTCCCAGAGAAGCAGGCCACAGGCCGCTTCGAGGAGGACTTCATCTCCAAGAGGAGGAAGGGGCTCATATGGTGGATGAACCATATGACTAGCCACCCGGTGCTGTCCAAGTGTGACGTCTTCCAGCACTTCCTGATCTGCTCGGACGAGAAGGCCTGGAAGCAGGGCAAGAGGAAGGCCGAGAAGGACGAGCTGGTGGGGGCCAACTTCTTCCTCACCATCAGCATTCCCCCAGCTCCCCTCGACTTCCAGGAGGTGGAGAGCAAAATCGACGGGTTCAAGACGTTCACCAAGAGGATGGACGACAGCACCATGCAGCTCAATGCCACCGTGGGAGAGTTTGCTCGCAAGCAGATGGGGGGATTTAGGAAGGAGTACCAGAAGGTCGGGATGTCCTTCAAGGCCCTGAGCCAAGCCTTTGAGATGGACCAGCAGTCGTATTCACTGGGTCTCAACCACGCCATCTCCCTCACTGGAGATGCCTATGAAGCCATAGGGGAGTATTTTTATGAGCAGCCCAGCAAAGATCTGGACCCAGTTATGGATTTGTTAGCGCTTTACCAAGGTCACCTGGCAAACTTTCCAGATGTCATCCATGTCCAAAAAGGTAAACCGATAACACTGAACTTTCAAAAGAAAATTATCTCACATAATCTTCCATTAAACAGAAAAATAGGTTTAAGGTGCTTCCCCTCCCAGGGCGATGGATGCCCGCCTCCGTCTCAAAGTTGACGTGCTAAACCTTAAACATTGTCACATCTCACCTATGTTTAGCAGTTAAACAGGTTGAACTAGCACAGAGGAGGAGTGGCTCTGTTTAACTTTCTGTTTTTGAATAGAAAAGTCAGAGGAGACAATACATTTAAAGCCTGCTTCACTCTCCCAGCATCCGCTGCTTGAAAAACAGCATCTCTAGTGATTGTGCAGGCTGTTCTCTATAGAAAATTAATGAAACAAGGTGATTTTTCCCCCCCTTAATAGACCAATGACCTTCTAATTAAGCTGGGCTTTCGGATCTTCCTGCACTTTTGGTATTTTTATACGCTTTGGAGTCATAGGTCTGAAATAAGCCCTCATTCATTTAATGAAAGCCAGCACTATAATGACATGTAGACATCTTACATTTCTTTTTCTCAATAATATTAACACAGATTTTACACTGATGCTGCTATTTTCCTTAATTCTCATTGATAAATAAACAGTAGAAAGATGAAACCGGATGAAAATATTTCCCCAACAATATCTAAATCCTCTCCACTGTTTTATGCAGTGGTTTAATGGCATTAGCTGTTTATTTCCAGGAAAATTAACAACTTCATAGGTTTTATATTTAATTTTCATTTGCAATTGATAATACATTTGAAGCAAAAGTTTGTCAGATTTGCCACACAAAAAAAAGCGTTAAGATGGATCTGCCCATCTTTGTGATCAGTAGGTTTATTCTATTTGGTTTAACGGTTAAGGCTAACTATTTGAAATGTTTCTTAGACTTAAACAAATCTAATTGTTATTCTGTCTACACAGAGGGAATACAAACTGAAATTCAAAGGTAGAGTTTAAAATTTATTTATTTTATTTAAACAAAACGGAAACGTTCTGCAAAGAAAAGTTGTGCATTAAAGAGATGGAGAATGACTTTTGATCACTGATTACACCGTCCAATTTTAAAATGTGTGAAACCAAACTTTAACAAACACATGACTGGTTGAAAAAACCATGGTGATTAAAAAAAACAAAAAACAAAACAAAAAAAAAACAAATCCAAACAAAGGCAAAAGTTGAATGTTTTGGTACAATACTATTAGCTAGGTTCTATATGTCTGATTGCACAAATTCCTGTGTGTAAGGAATTTTGTTTTTTATTTTTTATTTTGTTTTATTAATTAATTTATTTATTTTTACAAATATTTATTATTTAAAAGAAAACAAAAAAATATATGTTTCATTGACAGGGTAAAGACTCTCCTGATCTTAAGATGATCCTTTATAAAACACAGTCTGCAGTTGTGGTTTTAAAATTAGTTGATGTTTTCTTCATAAGGTTAGATCACCTACACAGACTTCCATCCATTTCCTGTAGTCTCTAAATTGTGAAAAGGTCACGAGGAAGGCTGGTGGTGAGTCAGAGTCCAGTCTATCATAGGGCTACAGGGCTACACCCATAGATATCCATAATAAAGGCTAGATGTCTCGTCCGCGCTGCTGGCCAATGGGGGTCGCCGTCCACACGTGGCGGCCATCTTGCCACAGGCAGCTCGCTCATTCGTAACATTGTGTTTTAAAGGCGCATGTACTGAAATAACCATAACTTCCTCAATTTTCTAACTGTTTGGTTTGTTAAACAAAAGTCAGACATGTAGTTATGACACTGCACACTTATGAATAATTATAACCATGGAATTTCATATGAAAAGAACATTGAATAGAACATACAGGTGCAATAAATATACACATGCACAAGGTATTTATGTTAAATCAATATATGCTATTAAAACTCAGTATACTGAATGGCAACATGATATATAGATATATCTACAGTATAGATATCTATATCTATATAGATATCTATCTATATAGATATAGATACCTATATATATATATATATATATATATATATATATATATATATATATATATATATATATATATATATATATATATATATATATACATATTTATATATATATAAATAAACACTTTTATTTGGTTGTGATTAATTATTTCACAGTCCTAATTTATATATATTTACCTACATACTTTTATAATATGAATATTATTGTTATAATAAAATATGAAATACTGACAAAAAAGGCTTATTGTGTGGCAACCTCTTGGTGTAGAAGCATAATCCAGGTTTCAAATTAAAGGTAACACTTTGAAGTTTCATGTAGACTATTCGGATTATATATCAGGGGTAATTACACAAAAGTTCCTATTTTTAAACCATTATAAAAGTGACATTTATTTGCTATTAAAATTGGTACAATAGTCCCCTTCACAAGTATAGATGTAGCATGTTGAAATCCCCACCTACACTACTGTGATGGTATACACATGGAAGACAGATTTAAAAAATGACCCAAAAAACATAGCTTGGCTAATGCCCTTTGAAAAGGAAGGTTTTATTGAGCTTCTGTATAATGTACAAGAGAGCGTTGTCCACAAGGCCATCAAAGCGGACAGGAAGGTAGCTGTGGTCATGTACTAACGCAGGAATGTCAGCAAACGGGGATGGAAGATCTTCTCCTCCTCCTTACACATTATATAACCTGCAGAAACAAAAACAAAACAAAAGTGACCAACAACAATTCACGGTGTATAAGATTGGTATATCAATATGTGATTAAATTTCAATGATACACATTCACTTTGAAGATGAGCTGGAAAGTTGAAAATGCTTGGCACAACACCATCTTTAAGTTATCCAAATGAAACTAATACAAACTTATAAAAGCTTTGAGTCAACAACAATCTTGTAATACTATTATGTCATAGCAAAAGTCTGGCATCTTCCTTTTAATAAACTCAGCAAATTACTGTAACATAATGTAAGATGTGTTGACAGACCAAATCGATTGGAAATCATGTTAAATTCTGCCTCTTCCACTGATGTAAAGTTGCTGGTTAACGTTAGCAGCTAGCTAAACTGTAACGTTAGCTGCTAACTTACTAACGTTAGGTCTCACTTTGCAGCTTCTTGTTATTAGCCAGCTAACGTTAGGCTAATAATGAAAATACAACAACACTCAGATTATTGTTATTAGCCAACTAATAACTACAACCACATCCACAAAGATTGTAATTTACACCAAAGATTAATTGTCATACAATCGTTATTGGTGTCAGTAAAACCTATATAATTGACCAATAGTCTCAGCCTTGATAACTTGCGCAAGTAGCCGTGATGCACAACTATGCTGCGCGATTAAGTCATTTTTCGACAAGAAAATCTGCAATTTCGACATGTTCAAGCATCAAGAATAATAGCCACGTTCATAATGTTTGTAAGAAACCAAACTGTTTGTAAATCCGTCAAGAATTCAGTGAGGTAAGAGTATTTGTGTTCGTGCTGATCACTCACCTTACATTAGGTACCACAGAGCACAACAGAAAGCCTGCCTGTGGTAAGATGGCCGCCGGTGATGACGTTTGAGACTCCGCCGTAAGACATCTAGCCTCTATTATGGATATCTATGGCTACACCTACCCATGCATTTAAAAACACTTTAGAGCGACCAATTTACCTAACATTTGGGTACTCTGACTGTGGGAGGAAGGCAGAATACTAAGAAAACTAAGAAAACCTTACACAGGCCTTTGCTTTAAAGAAAGAACTCAGCAGGGATGTGAACATAGAATCTTCTTGCTGCAAGGCCACAAAGCGCCTAGGTGTACCAACAGGTAGCACCTCTGCTCAGACTTCACTATAAAACAAAAAAGCACAATATGCAGATTTGAATTCAACCTTCAAGCCTTTTCTTTGGCTAAACTAGCTGGGTTGTCTGATGAACATCATTAAAGTTTTAAAGAAATAGGTTCATCCTTTCTTTAAAATTGTTTGCAGCCAATATGGGTTTTGCCCTCTTTGTATTTATTTAGAAAATTATTTCCATTATATCCTGCTGGGCTCAAATCCAATAGCTCCAAATTCCTGGGCTAACATTTTTATGTTTTGGATTTATTCTATTAAAGGTAAAGTGGAGGATGTTCTTTTTCTGGGTGGATCATCAAAATAATTGGTCCTAGAGATTCCTTCTCAGGAGCGGGTACAGAGTTGGACATGTTTTAAAGTGGAGAGGGCGGGTCTTTTCAAAAATTTGTGAAAATCTTCCACTATAACTTTAAGCTTACCTCCACAGCTTATATTTTAGGTCCATTTCCTATTTTATTAAGGTGAATTTAGCTACTCAACTATTTTAGTTGATCATGATTTTTCGATTAATTATCAGATAAAAAAAAGTCTTCAGGGATTGTTCACAGGGTTTGAACAAAGTGAAGCTTAAACTAAAGAGGATATTTACTGACATAGAAGGTTTTTATTTTTATTTTTTTTTTTATTTTGCTCAGGGTTTGACCTAATTTTTAATCTGATTTGGTTGCTCTTTTAACAAACGGTTTGATTTAGAGTCTGTATAATCAGTTGTTGATCCCTACCATATTTGGCATTCTACTGTTCACAATCTAATGCATAAAAACACTTGTATACGTGTGTAATTACAATAGATGATAGTCCAAGCTTAAAGTGTAAAGTAACAGGTGACAGGATTTGGTCATGTGTAGCAGCTGAATAGAGCCTGTTTATTTGAGGGCGTGAACCAATGTCACTAATGTGGTTGTTTGTTTTTACCTAAGGCTAGAAGAAGTATATAAGATGTATGTAATCTGGGTAAATATACATTATTGGCCATAACAGAAGAAGTTCAATAATGTATATAAGATCTACGTTTTGTGATACATAATCTGTTCATAGGTCGGTTTCTGTCCCTGGATATTTTTTTCTTTTGCTAATATGAAGTGAATTTGCTGTAGGAATGTGTTTTAATGGTATAAGCTAAACATGGAACCAGCTCACAAATAAGTCTCAAGTCTTTTTATTCATGTCTCTAGCAGAGTCACAGTTTAAGACAGTTAAGTCCAAAGCCAAGTATTATGCTTAAAAAGTCACAATGAGCAATCCCTGAAATGTTTGTGACAGAAGGAAGCACACAACTAGTTTTGCTTGGTGTATCTTTAATAAAAGCAAAAGGTAATTTCCATTAAGAGGCTCAAATCCAAGTTAAGTCACAATTCTTTTCTAATATAAGAAGCTTAAATCTAAAGTCATCAACCTGTATCTTTAACAGGTAGTACATAGTTTGCGCATCCTCTCACACGCTTTTAATAGACGTTCCCTGTCAGAGTACAGGGTACAGGGTTGTGCGTGTGCATTATTTATTTTAAGTGGAGAGGACGGGTCTTTTCAAAAAAATCGTGAAAATCCTCCACTAAACCTTTTTGAAGTTGTTGTTTTTTTCCCCGCCTAACCTGCAGTTGCCATTGGTGTCTGAGTTGAGATGGATGGTGGTCGCCTCTTAAGGGCGGATTATACTTCTGCAATCGCACACATCAAACGTCGCTTGGGTCTGGTCGTGAACCAGTTTCGCTGGTATGTTTCTGCACCGTTGGTCTGGAATTTCTAGGGACGCACAGCAGTTTCCCGCCAAAGCGCAAGGGGGAGCCTATTCGAGAACTCGCGAAAACTTCAGCAGATGGTCACGAGAACTTCGGCGGTGCCGGCGGGAGTGTTTATCTTCCACAACAATGACGATGCAAGATATCACGGACACGGAGATGGACTTAGAGTTGCTAGACATCGAAGAGGAACAGTTTCCGTTAATGGAGTTGGCAAAAAGACAGATTAACCTTTCGTCGTTGTTGTCCATTGCAGTTGTTCCTCAGTTTTTAAAAATGGCGCGCCCCTGCACCGAATCGAGAAGGACGACCACACAGACAGCCGGAAAAGCATACCAAGGACCAATCATAGCTGCTTTTTGTTTGAGCACTTCCGCTTGAGGTCTGCGTCCGACACATAGTCAGGATTTTATTTGAGGTGCGCGACAACAGTGGGTGGGCGTGGTGGCGCACAGAAACAGATTCAACGGATGCAGAGGCTATGCGTCAGAAGCATAAATTGGCCTTTAGTGTCCAAAATATCCCTCTGGAATATAACACTTTCATTGTTTGCGAGGTCGGACCAATTTAACATGAAACCGCTGGACGTTCCCGCTAGACCCGAAGTCAATTCAGGAAAATAGGCTACAGGCTGAAGTGTCAGTCTGCTCATCAAATGATGCTTTAGTGGTAAAGGGTCAAATATGAGGCTATTTTAAAGATATGTTTAAGTAAAAAAAAATGCATTTAACAGTGAAACATCTTATTTGCATTGTAATAAATCTAATCGAATTCATAGATTGGGAAGACTTTCCTCCAGGAACAATCCTACCACACTTTAAAGGAGTAGACAGTATGAGCTGAACAACAAAGGTCAGCCACAGGGTGCATATTGTATGCAAAAATACTTTGGTCTTTGGTTTTCACACTGACTGAGCTTGGTTAGTTACTTTTTTTTATTTTCATTTTATTCTAGTCATCTCCCACTTTCTCACACTCATGCATTGCATTTTGTTTGGATCATTTTGCAAGTAGTAACAGATTGCTAATTCCTTTCTATTTATAGGGAACATGGAAGAGGAAAAGAGAGATTTACTCTTAGAGGAAGTTATAAACAAGCATGTTTCCACAATGAAGGTCACAGATTGGATTAGTTTGGGTCAACTAAATGCTCTGAAGCCTGTTCATGTTTATTATTTAACTCAGTGCCTTAGGTTTTTATTCACGTCATTACAAACACATAGATGTGGTGTACTTTCCTCTAAGTGTAAAAGGTCGCATTACGTTTGCAGTTCAGTCCAATCTGTAACCTAATTACACATAAAGGAAATGTACACTTTGGTCTTGTTCCATTGATCTGCATGGTGAAGTTTTACTGCTGCATGCACATGAGTAGCAAAAAGGCCACATCCTTTGTCACAAACCAAAGTATACATTTCCTCCACTCAAGTGGTTGCACAGAAACTCTTGGCGGGGATCGAACGATGTGGTGACAATGACTGATAGAGACGATGGATGGAAAAGATCTAGCTTTTCCAGATTATCCTAAACGTGGGAGAAATATTCTGTCCATTTTATGCTTTGGTAAAAAGTTTATTTTGAAGTGCACATATTTACTTCAAGGTAAAACTTCTAAAAATAAAACCTACGAAACTAAATGTAAGAAGAACAGCCGACTGGATCAGTGGATAGTTCTCTGGACTCTTCTACTCTGCTCGGAAACCCTAGTTCCTCATTTAGCGTGGCCATTTTTAGCTCTCTGGATCTGTTCGCATCAGACTGCATGTTTTATGTGACCGGGGAAATGTGAGCTTTCCTGCTGGAGGACTTTAGCCATCGTTGTATTGATCTTCACCTTCACAAAGACCCCATTAGCCATTACTTTCCTGCTTTCTCGGGACAATGCCAACTCATGCTATTGGCTAGCATTGCTTTGAAAAAAAACCTTATCGATCTTTAGTTTCTCTATTTTTGCCTAAACACTAACGTTGAGGCTTTATGCCATTATGGTGTGAAGTTTCCTTTTTTTTAAACTATTGAAAAAGTGGAAGAAAGACCATGGTTTCAGATGAAACTGCAGAACTTCTCCAGAAAAGTCAAAAAAGCATTTCTGTAGAGTTTAAATAAATGAAGATTATATCTAATTGATCCATACTCATTAGGACCAACAAGTGAAAGCATAAAAACAATATTGAAACATTCCTGGTCTTTTCAGGCACACCAGGACATGAAAATATCAGAAACTGACTTGGAAAGGGAGGGAAAGTGTAACATAGCAGGATGTTGGCTCATCCTGCTGAGTCAGCCTCACATTGGTGTGTAAACACCAGACGTATCGTTGCATCTCATGTGAAAGTCCTCTTACCCAAAGGTAGTGGTGTGATGAGACGGGGCGGGTGGATGGGGTTTCCACTGGCTCCCTTCCATGCGCTGGTCCCACTTGTTGTATAAACTGGGATTACATAAGGGCTGAAAAGGTTCCCACTGCAGGGGGGGGGGGGGGTCAGAACTATTGTTAAACAGTCAATCATCTAGACCATCCCCCTACCTAAACTGTGGTTTTAACCAGTGCTGCAAAGTAATCAGCTGATCTGTCTTACTGTCGAAGAAAACACATCTGAGTAAAAAAAAATAAAAGTAAATGGCCGTTTGCATCTCTGACACAGCTGGCAGCTGTGAAACAGGAAGGCAGAGAGGACAGGAGAGGAGAAGTGAGTTTTACAGTAAAGCTTTAAATATAATCCAGCTGATGGAGGGGAAAAAGGAGTCACAGTAGGTTACATCATGAATATGAACATGTCTTTCCTGTCAGCTAAGTTTGGATCATTTTTATTTTAGTAATTACAAAGCTCCGATGGGTATAAATTGTTTTCCATCTTTGCTTATGCAGCTTCCCTAACAGGTACACACTCATCTTGGCAATAGAAAAAAGCTTCTTTTTTTATTGCATATTTGTAAAAGATTGGTACAGAAGAGGATTAGGGACACTGAAAAAAAAAAAAGTTAAACGTTAACTGATTTTAAAATTTTATTTCAGTTTAACAAGAACAAACATAAATAAATTCTATTTCAACTTGTCCCATCAGGGTTTCCAGCAGACTGCAAGTGGAGTTTTTATCATCCCGTCTTTAATGAAGTTGATGTATACAGTATAAATGTTAATGAGAATTTGCGTCTGGAAACAAAAGTCAAAACCAGCGCAAAGGAGGTTTTCATTTCATGCTTCCCACATCTGAGTTGAAATAAAGACAGTGTAGTTTTAAATTAGTTTTTGTGTAGTTTTAAAGTCGCAGACTCTTCACACAAGTGTGTGTATGTATATATATATATATATATATATATATATATATATATATATATATATGTATATACACGTGTGTGTGTGTTAGGGATGGGACGATTTATGAAAACCGTCAGAATCGTTCGGTTCGACTGTCTCGGTTCGGTTCGCATGTGCTTCGTTCAGTTCATGCGCTGCTCCTTTTTCTCATAGGCGAAGCGTTTACACTCCAGAGCAGAAGGTGGCGGTACTGCGACCAAAGCCAACCACCAGTAGTAAACAAGAAGAAGAAGCGAAGCAGCTTAGCCGGGTGTAGCAGGGGAAAAAATCAGTTGTTGTGGAGAATCGTGTCTGAATGCCGAGTGGGAAAGAACAGGAGTTGGAAGACGCGCCAGCAGCACTTTATAGGTCTGCTGTATGGGAGCGCTTTGCATTTAGAGTGACCTATGATGACGGCGGAAAGAAAGTTGTGGATAAAAGTGCAACAGTGTGCAAGCATTGTGCAACACGTTTTGTTTATGCTAACAGCAACATGTCATGCTAACACCGAAATCCCTCATACTCCGTCAGCAACCCCCGCTGCGCTCCAGACCGGCTGCTCAAAGCAAAGCCTACAGCCCCCATTGTGGCTTCGTCTGCTCCCCTCTGAGTTCCTTGGAGATGGTAGAGAGCATGTAACTGACAACAGCCAGATGCATGTCTCGCTCCGCCTACATGAGCGAGACATGCATCTGGCTGTTGTCAGGTCAGAGAGCATGCGCCAGATGATTAAATTCAAAGCAGCAAAACATACGGAAATTATCCAGGGTTTCCGCGGATCATTTAAAATAATTACAATCCATTATTTTTGGGGGGATTTTTTCATTAATTTCATAATTTTTTATGGAATTTCGGTGTAACAATCAACATGTATCGAATCGAACCGAAAACCGTGACCAGAAACCGTGAATCGAACCGAACCGTGGATTTTGTGAACCGTTCCACCCCTAATGTGTGTGTGTGTGTGTGTGTGTGTGTGTGTGCTATTGACCTCAGAACCTCCCCCCTTTGAGCTTACGGTAACTAAATATGGATTGCTTGGTGACAACTTGTCAGCTGTTTAATTCAGCTTGTTTGAATTAAAATGCATTTAAAACCCAAATGATTCATATTAAACTTTTAAATGTTTTCCTTCAAGTTATCTAGGTTTTTTTTTTACTATAATTGCTTACGTTCATCAAACTGCAGCTAAAAATGTTTTCTTTCTGTTTTGCAGTAAAGTTTATCTGCAGCAGCTGTGTGCAACATGAAATGACTCAATGTTACATATCGCTCACACAGTTCCTGAAGTCCTAAACTCCCCAGAAAGTTTCTGTTTTCTCAATTTGTTCCTCCTCATTATCTTTGCAGAGTTGCATCAGTTCTGCTGGTGCATCCCTCTGCTTTGGTTTCATACCAAACCTTCAAAGTCTCTGAGCAGCGAAAGTGCATCCTTTCTGTATATTTTAACACGTGCATTTTTCTTTTTCCTAGTTTAATGTAAGAGTCTTGTAACCTGACAACAGCCAGATGCATGTCTCGCTCTTAGGTGGAGCGAGACATGCATCTGGCTCTTAACCTGACACCAGCCAGATGCATGTCTCGCTCCTAGGTGGAGCGAGACATGCATCTGGCTGGTGTCAGGTTAAGAGTCTTGTGCATGGGAAAGAAAATCGGGTATCACTAAAAACTTCTGTTTTTTTCTAGTATGATGTTTCAGGAATCTTCCGAGTTTCAGCTGAAAGCCTGGTGACTCACATTACGTAATGACCAAAATGTAACAAGAATCCCATGACATACCAAAGCAGGATGTTTCACTTCATCCCTAACAGGCTCCCATCTCACTTTAACACGTCACACCCAGAGTCTTACATGAATCCCTCAGCTATTCTTGCCAATATATCTTTAATTTTGAAAGCGACTTCATATCAGTATCAGCATCGTGTTACATCTTGGCCTTTGAAGCCAGTGGTACATTATTTGGGGAGTAGTGGTCTAGTGCTTAGAGCATTGCACTTTGGTCCAAGAGGTTCTGAGTTCAAGTCCCACTCATTCCCAAAGACTGCTCCCTCGGTGCCACACAATGGCAGCCCACTGCTCCCCAAAGGAATGAGATAAAAGCATAGATTGAATTTCTCCATATAGGGATTTACATGTATAAATGCAGGATTATATCCAAAAATGAACCAGACTTCCTCAGGTGCGTTATGATTATATATTTTTGCGTGTCGGATAAATTCTACGGGAATATTTATGCTCACTTTTAATGTCCTGTATGTTCCTACTTTACATGAAACATCAAGTCCGGAACTTTAAACTGCATTTGTTGAGCAGGAAATGGTTGAAATAAAAAAAAAGCAACCCCCATTTGTTGCTGCATATCTCATCTTAATTTTAAGTCTGCAGGGAGCATGTGTGAAAATGCACTTTTTTTAAAGCTTTCTCTCAGTTCTCTAAGACCACAAGAACCTACCACAGTGACTATAGCAGTGTTTCAGCATGCGTGAGCACCCAGAGCAGACGTTAATCGCTCTCTTAGTATGACTGTTATGCTCAGGATTTTTCAGTTCCTTATTTTTAAATATATTGTTTCTTTGAGGCATGTTTTAGTGACACTTCTTACTGTCTTTAGAGTTGTTCTGGGTATAAAAACAAACTTCCGAAGGACAAATTTTACTTGAAAAAGACTTTGAATTTCTAAGCTTTGGTAGGAAAAACATCTACAAGAACTAGAATATCAGTTCGGCCGCAGAATCTGCCAATAAATCAGTTTGACTGGAAGAAAAAATAAAAAATCCAGTTGTTTTCTGAGCACTGCACACAACATGCTGACAATACCCTTCAGTGGGAACGTTGTTTCTAAGGAAAGCAGACTTTTAGTATTTTCAGTATCAGTGAGATATCATTAAATGAAGTCCTTTGAACCTATTGTCCTGCATGTTTAGGTATTTCCCTGCATCCCCACACCTGACTTGAATAACTTCTGCAGCCCTTGCTGGCTGCTGAGAAGGTAATGCAGTCACTGGATGCAGGTTAGAGTAGAGAAGCATTTAAAAAATGAAGAACAGTGGGTCCCCAACTACTGTTCTAGATATTTCTTAATTCAAATAAGCCACTATTTCTAATTCCTTCCTCAGGCATACATACCAAATGTCCTTTTTTGCTATGTGGATGAGGACATTTGTTACGATAAGGTCTCAGGAGTTTAAGGTACTGATTTGATGGGATTTCAAAGAATATGTTTGCGTTTGTTCCCCGCTGCACTTCAAACCAGCGTTCTCGCAAAGAGGAAAACAACTGCATCTTTCTGTCAGACAATGGCGTTTCATTTTTCTGAGTTGCAGCTTTTAAATATGAGCCAACAAAAACGACTGTTAAGCAAAGGCCAAACGGGAAGCTCTGTTTCATAAAGTCAATCACAATAGCTGGATTTCATCTCTATTGTCTTGTGTTCCTAAAAACAATGAGTAGAATAAGTTTCTTAGAAAGCTGCCTTTAGTTCTACAATCCGTTTGGTTATAGCAAATATAATTTGTACAAGTAGAGGAACTGTAGACCTGCTTATTATACATATCTCACAATTTCTGCCTTTCTGCCTCAAATATAAATATATATACTATTAGGGATATGTTTGAAAGCAAAAAACGAGTAGAGCAGATATGTGCAGAAAGAAAATCTTTTATTTTATTTTATATATTTCGTAAAATAGGAGCTGAGATAACATCTGTGGATCTTTTTGGGTACATTCTTATGGCTCAACACATATAGAGAAAGACATGTTTTAAACTTTCTTTTTTGCAGAATTAGCAAGTTCTTAAGCAGCAAGTTCAAATCTTGACACTTTAGATCTGGATTCTGACTTCTATTTTATGGAGGAAATTATCTTAGTGAGTTTTTTTGGATTTCTGGCTGTGTTTCAGGTTTTTATGTAGCCGGAAGGTAATCCTTAGATACTAGTACTTTTTAAAATGTTACTCAAGGCCACAATTGAGATCATGGTGTTTTATTTTAAGAGCAGCATAGATTAGTTGTTTTTGAAGGCTCTTTGATGTTTGTTAGGATGGATTTAAAACAATCAATCTTAATATTTAACATCCTTATCCAACATGTTTAATACATCTTTGATCCATCCATCATCCATTTATCCATACATCATCGATCCATCAATTATCCATCCATCCCTCCATTCAGGAAAGTTCTATTAAAGACCAGAACAGCTGCAGTTATGCTGAGAATAAATGACAAACACTTGGACTTCTATGTCTTGATGATCATGTTACTCTATGGAATTAATTATGTATTTTTGAATTGCACTGAATTTAAAAGGAAATTGGCAGTGCCGGATTTTATTTAGGGGTACCAGAGTAAAGATGACTGAAATAAAAATTTCTAATTTTTTTGCTTCTTGTCTGTCTTTTCTGTTTTAACTGAGTTTTAATAGTAAAATGATTCGAAACCTCGTACTCCTTTCGTTAAGCATCAAAAGTATGCTCTACACTTTATAACTTAGACCTTAACCCCAAAAGCAGCTGGGAATACTAACCCCCCAATGAAACGTCCAAATAGGTTTTTTCCCCCCCATCTCTGCTCATTCTTGGTAAAATATGGACATAGTGACAGGAAAACGGTAAATCTGTACAAATGGCTTTAAAAATCTGAGACAGGATTAGATTTACTCACCATGTTTTGATGTTGATATAACTCTACACATTTGTTTCCTTGCCTACAAGTTTGCTTTGCATGTGTGGAAATTCAGAGACAATCAAAGTTATTATAGCTAAGGTGCGAAGAGAACTTTGTTCAGGGTTTGAGTATAAACATGAATAGAAGTTCCCACGTCCTAATAAGGACAGAAATGTGTTAGTATAAGCCTGGTTGGTATCAGGAATGCCACCAGATTCCCTTAAATGGTTGAAGGCTCCATGGTGACATGATGTCATTGAGGTTTTGAGTTGGGGCCCTCATCTCTTTATAGATAGAGATGGGGCTCTGCATGGTTCCCAGGGAGTTTAAACCAAATATTTTAGGCCCCTAAATCTGTTACCCTCAGCCTCATTTTTCAGACCTCATTTGTTTTCATTTTAAAAGCACAATAGATGTGTATAGAAATCTTGATTTCTGTATTTTAATGTCTTCAAACAGGAGCCTTGACGAAGGTGAAGGAGAGCCAGAAGCACGTGGAGGAGGGCAAGATGGACAGGTCGCAGGCGGATGGCATCAACGAGCGCTGCAACATCATTTCCTGCGCCACGTTGGCTGAGATCCAGCACTTCCACCAAATCCGAGTGAGAGACTTCAAGGCCCAGATGCAGCACTATCTCCAGCAGCAGATTGCTTTTTTCCAGAAGATCACGGGCAAACTAGAGGAGGCTCTGCAGAAGTACGACAACCTGTAACGGATTGATCTGTCGTCTTGAATCACCTATGAACGGCCGCGCCTCTCACTTGATAGACCATGGGATTTTGGCAAGAGATGGGGAGTTCCACACAGAGGCTGCTAGGAGCTCTTTTTATGGCGAGACTGGGCGTCAAGAAGACGACACAAAACAGAATCCTGCTTTGCATTTTTGTCTGAAACTTAGACATTTATTTTTTGGGAAATTAGGTCAGTTTTAAATGCAAACCAGTTGGGTGGACTTTTTTTCTCTTTAGGAATCAATAATAATAATAATAATGAAAAAAGCCCTCCAACTGATCGGATTCATGGTGGAAATACATGAAGGCATTATGATGACGAGCAAGAGATGCCTATTTTCACCGTTGCCTACAATCTGGTGCAAACGTTCGTACATCAGGAGTTTTTTGGCCTTACAGTGCAGTTTTTAAACAAATGTTGACTGGCAGTGAAACGCCAGGAAACGCTCCTTCAATATTTATTCTCAGACAAACAGGACAGAATGTTTACAGCCTCTTCATGGAGCAGCCACTGTCAGTTACTTCGCTGTGCCTTTTAAAAACGTCTCTCTGGTCATTTTTTGTTACTTATTCCTAATAAACTTTATGTACAGATATAAAACAGAAATATAATCCCATTTGTTTTTACAAGTCTGCAACCTATAGATTGGAATGTATTTTATAAATTGTGCATTTTTTTTAAAGTCCTTTCCAGGATTACATTGATAAAACTGGAACACCCTGCTCACAGCAAGCACTAATGCTCCTATTTCTGCATGCACAATTTAGAGAACAACAACACTTTTTTTTTTTTTTTACACTTTATGTGTGTATCTATGTCAGCAGAATGTCTGTTTGGGTTAACAGAAGCGAGTTAATAGGAGTGTTTCTAACCATGTTTTTTTTATAATGCAAACCTTTTTACAGCCGCATCACTGATGCTTTTAAACTTCGTGATGTAATTTGGTCGCATCAAAAGGCAATGATTGTAGAACAGATGCAATTAAATTTATCCTATCACTGAAATATGGCAGCTTGTCTTGTGTTTTGTTGAATATTAAAGACAAGATACAAATGGGATGAATCTGTTGTTTTCCATTAAGTTCAGTCCAATGCACACTTATTGGCTACAGGTGAGGAAAAGGTCCTAAACTTAATAAATGCTTTATTACAACAGCTAAATCATGGGCTTAAAAAAAAAAGATAAGATTCAACTTTTCTTTTAACAGATTCTAACAATCCAGTAATGTTGTAAGGCCATGAAAAAAAGCTTTGCACATCAGAAAGAGTTTAGGTTTTGAGCTTGATGCAGCTATAAGGATGATGCTTTTTATATAAGTTGATTTCTGTATCAGAATCAGAATTCTTTATTTGTCATTGCTCCACAGGGGTGCAACGAAATTTCTCAAAAAAGAAAAAACAGTACAAGCAATTAGTGCAAATTGTAAAGAAAATAAATACGAAAAAGTTTTTAAAAAAAGGGGATACTGCGGGCTCTCCTGAGGCAGCGGGTACAGGTTATTGCACGTGAGGTAGCATATTGCATTTAGTGTTACTGTTATTATTGATAGTTACAGTTGTTACAGTTTACGTGAGGCGTTCAGGGCAACAACAGCTCTAGGAAAGAAGCTGTTTTTCAGTCTGGTTGTTTTTGTCCTTATTGCCCTAAAACGTCTCCCAGATGGGAGCAGTTCAAAAAGATGATGACCGGGGTGTGAGGAGTCCCTGATATATATACAGACTAAAAAAAACAGCAAAAGAAAAGGCTCTAAAAGGTAGCCCTTTGGTACCATTGGTAGAGGAGTGGGGCAGTTAATGAGGTAAAGTGCTTCATATTTATAGAAAGTGACCAGTTTTTGAAATGCAATATAAAAGAACTCCACTAAAATACCATTTTTGGTAGTTTATGGACCCAAAGGAAGGAAGACTCCAAAGCTTGAAAGAAAAATGCAAAAGCAAGGAGGATGTGAAAAACCGGTGAATGAGCCAAGTGGCTACCATGCTGATATTAATACTGGATTGTGACACAAGCGAGTCTAACTAAAGGACAGACAACAGCTTTCAGGAGCAGGACTCTGTGGGCTGCTAATGGAAGATCAGCTGGAGCCACGAAGAAACTTAAAACAGAGAAGACTGACAAGAAGTGAAAAGTAAGAAACTGCAAGCGACAAAAAAAATGTTGCAGGTAAAGATAATCTGAAACGAACCAAGTGAGATCTGAAATCAGGTGAATGAATAGCAAAGTTCCTGTGATCAGTGTTGTTTAAACCTCATTGGGAGAAGAAGTCCTGCAAAGATGTAATGTGATTAGGAAAAGGGAAAAACAGAGAAGTCGTTTTTAACGTTTGTGCACAGCTATTTTGAATTAAAAATGTAAATTAGGGTGTATGATATGATTCTATTTAGTAACAAAATGGTGACATGAAAGCAGAGTAAAATGTGTAAAGTTGAACTATAGCCCCTGTAACGTGTTTAACAGCAGAGCTTTATGATGCTAAAAAAGAAAAGGCAGCCGACTGCTGAGCAGGTTTTTCCAGGCCTCATCCCTGGAGGACGGCTGAGCCGTCTGTGTTTCATGCTCCGCTCACAGAGCTGCTGACAGTACAGAGGCCAGACAGCCGAGTGGAACAGCTGATACCTGTTACAAATGTCAGAGAGAATAAAAGCACCAAGAACAGGTAAAGGTCACGATGACAGGTTTTCATTAGCTCCCATTACTATCGCCTAAACGCAAGACGTTATCTGGATGTCATATTTTCTGCTTGTGCAAAGTGACAGAATAACAGAGGAAGATTTGCTCTTCATGCAGACCTTGGCTTATTTATCTTGATGCCATCATATGATAAGCTGGGGAGTCATGTTTGCAGTTTCATAGATGTGATACTGAGCATTAGATTAAAACAGGAAACAAAATAAAAACCCTCGGGTGTTTATCTTTTTTCCCCTAATGTTTTTAAGAATAGGAATAACACTATTCCTAGATGAAGGGTACGTGATAATTGCTCCCTAAAGACCATTGCTACTGCTTTGTGCCTCCCAACACACAACAATACATCTAAAACAAAAAAACCTCGATAAAGATCACGCGATAACATAGACAGAAAGTCATTTATGCTCGACTAAAAGAACAAAAAGCAAAAACTAACATTGAAAACTTTTACTTTTCGTTTTCATTAATACAAGTTTCCTTTTTCTCTATTGGCGATAATTGCAAGAAAGCAGTAGAAAACTGGATCTAACTGACATATAACTTAATTTTTCTGGCATCCCCAAGACCTGCGGAGCACATGTCCAGTACTTAAGAACGACTGTCCTTCTCCAACATCTAAATTTAATTAGTGGCTTGATTTCAGGCCTCTGCTCAGCTGAATAACTAGATCCAGGTGTGTTAAAGGAGGTAGCTGCAGGATGGTAGCTCTCAAGGACCAAACTTGTCCACCCCTGGCTGAGGCTACCCGTCCCTAATGCAAAGATCCATTTTCTATTTCATATACAAACAATAAAAAATGGCTATTTGCTACACAGCAGCAAATAAAAAAAAAAAAACTATTTATTTAACCAGGTGTTTGTACTGTGTTGCATTCTGTTTCCTGTTTTGTGAATCATTTTGAAAGATTTCTCTATAAAATAGGTGTTAAATAGATAAAAATTGACTTTGTTTATCAATAGCTTCACATTAGCAGCACATGGCAGCTATTTTTTGCCTCAAAATCCTGTGGCAGTAATAAAATACTTATTCATGACTGCAAACATTAAAAAAAAAGAATAAAATGTTAACGACTGGTTTCTTAAAATGCTGCTGTTCATTTTTATCTCAACTTTAACAAACATCATAAATCCATGGGAAAACATAAAAAAATGATGACATTGCAGCTTTAACTATGTGGTGTGCCTGCTAATGACTTTCTTCCAGCTGCCATGGTAAAATATTGCTCTCTTTGCTGCTGCAGCAGCTTTAATTTTATTTTTTCCTTCTATTTCAAAAGATTCAGCAGGATTCTTAGAGGCTCTTCCGGTCCAATAAACTCAACCCTTTAGGAAATGGGTGCTCCTGTTTCACAGGCTTCCCAGCCTGAAGCTTGAGTTGTTCTAGTTTGGTGAAACTTCTGTTATATGTCTTTAAGGCAAGTATGAGGTCAGCATTTGAACTTTTAGAAAGGTGAAAGCTGGTTTAGCGTTTTTAGGCTTAGTTTAGTTCATAATCTTTGGTGCCAAAGATGTAAAAACACAATCAAGCTTTACATAAAACTGGGCTCCATCTGCAAGACAGAGCCTGTCACCCGTTGGTAACATTGGGAAGAGACTTAGTATCTAAGAGAACTGGCCATGAGAAAAGCACCAGAAAAGATTCTGCATAAGAGCCTGATAAGAACTCTGCTGCTGATAGGGGACAAATAGGGAGGTTACAATGTTTTCTGCAGTTGGGCCACAAAAACAACCATTTAACCGCTTATAAGAAACATCATGTTACCAAATATTATTACCACTCTCATGACACTTGGCTCATTTCCTTTTTGGGAGCCTGGCAGCTTTCTGGAATTCACTTTGTAACACAGAAACATTTTGTTCATTTTTTAATCAGCACTTACCCCCAGCAGATAAATAAATCTCCACACGCCTCCTGTGGTGACTCCATGATATGAATATATTGTAATAAAAAAGCAGTGTGTCTTGTTCCCTTGTTGTTTTCATTTTTTTTTCAGAGCGGTCATGGTTAGTTTCTTATGATAGAAAAGCTCTTTTTAACCACATTTTTGAAAATAGATGGCACTGGTGCAGGATTTTTGTTGTTGTTGTTGTTGCAAGGAACAAGATTAGCGAATCATTGTAGACATATAGTACTAGGCAGCAGTTTGAACTAATCACGGTCATGATTGTCATCCAATATATTTTAAATGGCTTGTATTTATTCCTTTACAAGTCAGTTACACTACATTCAGTCATTCACCAACACACTCTCACACTGCATTGCAAAATGTTCAGAAAATGAGTAAAACTGTCTTAAACTAACTGTATTTATCCTTAATATGAGTAGGAAAATAACATGACCTGCCAATGGAATGAGCATTTTAAACCTTAAAATAAGATAATTAGATATTATCCACTTAAAGTAACAGACTGCGGTTGTTTTTTTTTTCTTATTTTAATTGTAAACTGTCTTGTTACATTAGCAAACGGTCTCACCTACTCAATTCAAGAAAAATGCACTTATTTTAAGAAAAAAAGGACTTCCTTAGCTTTACATTTTTTGCAGTGTGATTGATAGTGGCAAGCTATATTGTAGCCACAGCCCCCCTGGGGCTCGCTGACAGAAGCGAGGCTGTGCACACAGGTACCACCGGCCCCTCTGACCACCATCAGTGGGCAATGTGTGTGTGGGGGGGTGCTTTCTTGCACAAGGACACAACGACAGGGAAAGTAGGAGCTTGGGTTTGACTAGCATCACATATGAGAAAAGACCCTGCTAATCAAAAGGGCCTGTTAATAAATTGTTGGAAAATCCAGCATAATTTTCCAATTAGCTAGTTTGAAAACATGGAGAGAGGAAGTGCTAAGTTCCTGCTTTAACAAAAATGTTTAAGTTTGACTGAAATGTGTAGTAGCACCACATGGACAAACCAGATTCGACAAGGCATCGATTGAGCCGTTTGACCAGAATAGGAGAACCTTTTTGCAAATATCAAGCATGATAGCACCATACTGTGACAAAAGTAGGATACAGTTGAATAGTCCACTAAAAGAATCATTCCAGAAAACCAGTTTTAGGATGGATAATAAACAATAATGACATGTAAAATCCAAGCAAAAGGAGGGTGTTTGCATATATGAGTCTATTATTGTAGGGTAATTTTCAATTTTAAAATATACTGCAGGTGTTTTTGTATTTTGTCTTATCCTTTCCTTCAGAAGTTCAGATAAAGCACTAAAAGCCTGAATGCTGACTTATTTTACCGGAGCTCTTCATCTGTTTTCCTAACTTTGCTTAAAATTCCCCACAGATCTTCCACACAACCATCCCTATTAAAAGAGGTTTGCACTTGCATCATTTGATATCCCACTAATCAGCCTTGTGGGACTGACCCCTGACTTCCCTCCATTGCCTGAGTAGATTAGAGCCCTCAGAATGTTATGATATAATGGCAGGAAATGACCCGAGTCCAACCACAAAGATTTCATCCTCTATAGCTTTTTCTTCTAGTATTTCTACAATAAGGAGGAAGTCACCAGACCAAACAGGATTTCTGTTAAAAGGAAATGGTTCGTAGTAGGTGGATGGACAATATTTCAAATGGAGGTGCTGGTTTAAGTAAGAGAACACGGTGTTCTCGGCTGTGCTGAAATCATTTCTTTCTGATGTTGCCTTTGATTTGCTAATGCCTCCTATCCCACCGCAGAGATGTGGTGACAGCTGATCTTACGTAAAGAAAACATTTAATACTTGTTCTCTTGGTTAACAGGTTTACATAATTTCCTGATGAACTCCGGATATTTGCTCTCTGACAGCAGATAGATTTTTCTCCTAAAACAAAAATCCTTCCTCAGACTAGTGTCTTTCAGGGAAGGCACACCCAAACTTGGGTTGGGAAACACTAAGGCCCCGTCCACACGAAGACGAACCCTGGCCTAAACGCACAAATTTTTCACCAAACCAGCCTCTCATCCACACGAAGCCGGCGTTTCGGGGGTCTGTAAACGATCTTTTTTTAATTCAGCCTTCAGAGTGGGAAGATTTCGAAACGCCGTTTTCGCGTTTCCATCTTTACGCTCTAACCGCATATTTTTTTTTACACGCATGCGTCATAGCGTCGCCTCTAAACACACATGCGCGACACATCACAACAACAACGGCGCCGTTGCTGCTAATGCTACTCACCCTGCTGTCGGGCTTACAACAGAATCTTCTGCTTCTGGAATATCTCCAGGAAGAACAGAGCAATATCGACGACATAGTTCAGCACCTGAATTTGACTTAACCACGAAAATGGACCCGCAGGGCAACCATGTATAAATATTAGTGCCATGCCCTACATTTCGTCGCTTATTTTTGCTTTGGCACCACAGCGCCACTTACAGGCCTGGCATACGTTTTGCAGTGTTTTCATGCATTCGTGTGGACGCTCACATTTATTTTACGTCTCCGTCTTTACGGCAAACGTTTTGGAAAATATCAGCGTTTCGTGTTCGTTTTGACTTCGTGTGGACGGGGCCTAAAGGTACATCCACACCAACCCTGCTGAATTGAACTGTAGATCACTTGCAGGTATTAACATTCAATCGAACAAAAGGCAACTCCGGTTTTCCTGAAATTATAGGTTTTATCATCTTATTATCTGATTGAAATGGAATAAAAAGAATAAAACACAGAGTAAATAAGTCCATTCCCTCCAGAGTTTTTAAACGAGATGACCCAGCTAGGATTTCCCCCAGTCATCCTCTTTATCAAATACCCAAACTTTACATGGATAAAGTTTGGGGACCTCGACCACAACAAATACCACTGTAGCTAGATGTCTTAGAGAAATGTCTTCAGGTCAGACAGAGTGGAACAAGGTTAAACCTCTGGTTGAAATATGGGCTGCTGGAAACTGATCATCAGAGCTGATGAAAGGATCTCACAAGAACAATCCTGATTTTAAAACTGTAAAAAGAAGAAAAAAGTTAGGCCCTGAGATAGTGGCACAACAAAAGGCAGAAAATGCTGCCAACTATATATAGAAATAGGTAATATGTTTAGAAATGAAAGGTTTTTTTTGTCAATGAGAAGTGGAGGCCAATACTTTTCATTTTCAGAATAACACAGACGAGGAGGAGAATACGCAATAAGGAACTCCAGTTCACTAGTTCACTTGCTTTGGTGGTGCAGTAATTAGCACACATGACCCATGTATGGAGTCCTCGATGTGGGCGACCCGGGTTCGAATAGGACCTGTGGTCCTTTCCCACATGTCTCTCCCCTCTCTCATACCCTTTTTCCTGTCAGCCTACTGTTCATAAAATGGGCCACTAGTGCTGTAAAAAAGCAAAAGCAAACTTGGACCTGCAGAATCTGCTACCTGTAAATGAAATGAGCCCTTAATTGGATCTGCTTCATCAGATTCTTAGGATTTAGGTGTAAAAAATGACCTAAAAGATCTTCATGTTACATTCAAAAAGTTACATAGCAACGTATTTTCACAATGATTACAGAAATCTGTGCATGATCGATGAAGGGTATGCATTTATACCACTGAACCAATGTAACTACTTGCCAATTTTACAGTAATGATTTTCTTTTTTCCAGCTTATTTTTAAGTTATTCCAGCCTTTTGTTGATGTTTGACATCAGATTAGATGGCTTGCTCATGTCTGGAACTTTAGTTTGACAAAAAAGATAAAATGAATATCATTGTGTTCAGCTGCTCAAAAAGATAAAATATCACTCACTGTTGTTCCTCCCTTGTCTTTGTCTGTGAAGGTATGGCTGCTGAAAACTATCTTCTGTTTGTTTCAGAGCTCATGCTTTAGGAATGTGAGGCGTTTGCCTGCAGTCAGCGTTTTCCCTGCTGAAGAAGGGGAAGGGTGGCTGGGTGCAGAGAGGTTTCAGCCTGACTGTTTTCAATTATGGCCCAGCTTGTACAGATGTTTCATTCAATTCTCAGGCAGACAGAGACCTAGACTTGACAGATTCCTGACATAGCTGACAGGTTCAGGTGCAGAGGGAATATGGAGCACTCACATCAATAGCTGCTGCTTTGATGTCCCCAGTTTTACGAGTATCATGTATTAGTTGAGTTTAAAAAAATCCCTTTACCCCTCCTGACCTTTAACCCTATACCTGTCTTTAGCCTCAATGTCCTTTTTGCCAACTCATAAAAACAAAAGTCTCACCTCAGCCTCTTTATGCTGAGTCACGAACATGGGGCCCTGCTCACATGACTGCCTTTCCTGAAAGGTTTTGTTGGTGCAGCTATCTGCTGATGAACAAGGACTCAGTCAACCTTGTGAAGTCAAACAAGTTCCTCCCTTTAAAAGGAAAGATAACATCAGGGATGTGCTCTGTACGTCAATTAGTACACCCTGCCACTGAGATATTTACACAGTGACATGTTTGTAAAGAGAACCTGAAACCGTCTAACAGTTAAAGATCTTAAGCTGAATGTACATTTCATGCTATGTATTTTTATCTTTAGGTAACCCGCAGGGCTGAAGTTTCTTCAGACTTTAAGAATTGCAGAAATGGAACTTGTCTGACAAAAAAAAATTAGGCTAAAAGGTCTCGGAAAGCAGCACATGATGTCCCGATCCAGAATACAATAATAAAAAAATTGGATTGAAAAAAATAAAAGCTATAAACATCTGATACACACATGGTGTCATGATGGGTTCACTAAAAGCGACCCAAGAATGCAGAACACCACTGACGGACACAAGGATGAAAGTTTAACAGTTTATTTATGGACAAGCACCCAGAATATACTGGTTCAGGTTCGGGGCCTGGGTTCTGGTTCACCGGAGTCTGCGTGAGAGACAGTTCAGTTAGTGTTGCCAACAGAGGTTTGATTTCCTGAAGATTACTGATTGTACCTTGAGGGTTCTTGAGGTTAGCTTTGGGAGAGTCACTGTTGGTTCTGGAGAAGAATTCATCAGCAGAGTCCGTTTGCTGCTTCAGCGTCTCACGTCTAATTTGAACAGACCTTGGCTTTGGGTTTTCCAGCTCTAGTCCAGAGCTGCTTGGAGGTTCTCTGTGAATCTTCAGGTTTGGCTCTGAGGGTCGGCTCGGCAGGTTAGCTCTTCCTGAGCTTTCACAGAGGAGGCACAGGTTTCCTGGAAAACAGAGACAAGGGTTAGAATCCAAGCTGGATTCAAGAGTCATAGAATTACTCTGAGGATCTAGGCTTAAGCGCTGACCAACTGGAACAACACTGCGGCGTTGAGGCAAGGTCTGAAGACAGCTTAAGTAGTAGATCTTCTGATGATCTTGACGAGCTGCAGCTGTGCAGGAGGCTCCCTCAGAGGATCCACGGCGGACTCTGCTGGAGAAAGGTGGAATTTGTACCCCCCCCCCCAACAGTACCCCCCCCTCAACGACCGCCCCTTGGCGGTCCGGAAGAGGTTGATGGGCAGGAACGCTCGTACTCCTCGATAAGGGCTGGATCGAGGATGTACGAGCCTGGAACCCACTGGCGATCCTCCGGTCCGTAGCCCTCCCAGTCGACGAGGTACTGCCAACTGCGACCTCGTCGACGGGAGTCCACGATGCGGCGAACCGTGAAGGCCGGATGACCATCGACCTCCAGGGCGGGTGGTGGGGAGTCGGATGGTGGGCACAGAGGGCTCGAGGAGACAGGCTTGATCTGAGACACGTGGAAGGTAGGGTGGATGCGGAGGGACTGAGGTAGTTGAAGACGGACGGCTGAAGGGTTGATGACTCGAGTGATCCTGTAGGGTCCGATGAATCTAGGGGAGAGTTTTCGAGACATCCCCTTGAGGGGATGTCTTCTTCCATGGAAGAAATTGGCTCCAGTCCACGGGGTTGTTTGACCTGAGGCAGCGAAGGGTGGATTCCAATTGCTGATTCATATGCTCAGTCTGACCATTCGATTGGGGGTGATAACCAGAGGTGAGAGAGGGTTTGCAGCCGAGAGCGGAACAGAAAGCCTTCCAGACCTGGGAGATGAACTGTGGACCTCTGTCCGAGAGGATCTCTTGGGGAATGCCGTGTAACCGGAAAACATGTTTGATGAGAAGCTGGGCTGTCTGGAAGGCCGTGGGAAGTTTTCTGAGGGAAATAAGATGGCAAGACTTCGAGAAACGGTCAACAATAGTGAATATGGTGGACATACCTCGAGAGACAGGGAGACCGGTGACGAAATCAATGGCGATATGGGACCAAGGACGCGAGGGAACAGGAAGTGGTTGAAGCAGGCCAGAAGGAGGTTGGTGTGAGGCTTTGTTACGGGCAGATGTGGGGCAAGCCAACACATACTCCTTAACGTCCCTGTGGAGAGTGGGCCACCAGAAGCGTCTGGAGATGAGAGCTACAGTCCTACTGACTCCTGGGTGAGCAGAGAATTTGGCGGCATGCATCCACTGGATGAGACGGGACCTGACGGAAGATGGAACATAGGTTCGGTTAGAAGGACCGTTACCTGGATCGAGTTCAGTGGCTAGGGCTGAGTTGATGAGGTCAGTTATTTCCCAGTTGACCACTCCCACTGTACAGGAAGCCGGAAGAACAGGTTCAGGTGTCTCGGAATGATCGACGGAGTAGAGACGAGAGAGAGAATCGGGCTTCACGTTCTTGGATCCGGGTCTGTAGGAGATGATGAGATTGAACCGAGAAAAGAAGATTGACCACCTGGATTGGCGGGGATTAGCTTGTTTGGTTGACTGGATGTAAGCCAGGTTCTTGTGGTCTGTCCATACAAGAACCGGGTGCTCAGCTCCCTCCAGCCAATGCCTCCATTCCTCCAACGCCAGTTTGATGGCCAGAAGCTCCCGGTCACCCACATCATAATTTTGCTCTGCAGAAGAAAGTCGACGGGAGAAGAAAGCACAAGGGTGTATCTTTTGATCAGAGTCGAGTCTCTGGGATAGGACTGCTCCAACACCGGAATCTGAAGCATCCACCTCGAGGATAAACTGCTTAGCCGGATCAGGTTGAATAAGGACTGGTGCTCTGGAAAACAACGACTTTAGTTTTTCAAACGCTGCTTGAGCCTCGGGAGTCCACTGAAAACTGCGTTTGACAGAGGTCAGAGAAGTTAATGGAAGGGCTGTCTGGCTGTAGTTTCTGATAAACCGACGATAGAAGTTAGCAAAACCCAAAAACCTTTGTAGCTGTTTGCGGTTCTCTGGAACTGGCCAGTCTAAAACTGCCTTAATTTTGTCCTCAGAAGGTTTTACCTGGCCGCCCTCGAGCACAAACCCCAAAAAGGTGACTGAAGGTTGATGAAATTCGCACTTCTCGGCTTTCACGAACAGCTTGTTTTCCAGCAGTCTCTGTAAAACAAGGCGGACATGTTTCTTGTGTTCATCGAGGTTTTTGGAGTAGATGAGTATGTCGTCAATGTACACAAAAACAAACACATTGAGAAAGTCTCTGAGAACATCATTTACGAGGGCCTGGAAGCAGGCTGGAGCGTTAGTTAGCCCAAAGGGCATGACTAGATATTTGAATTGGCCCAAGGGTGTTTTGAAGGCAGTTTTCCATTCGTCGCCTTCACGGATCCTAAGTAGATGATAAGCGTTTCGTAGATCCAGTTTAGAAAACACAGTAGCTCCCTGTACGGGTTCAAAAGCAGAGGCAAGGAGAGGCAGTGGGTATTTGTTTTTTATAGTAATCTGGTTCAAACCTCGATAGTCAATACATGGTCTCAGGGAACCATCCTTCTTCCCTACGAAGAAGAATCCGGCGCCCAATGGAGATGATGAAGGGCGAATTATACCAGCAGCTAATGATTCGTTGATGTATTTTTCCATAGTTTCCCTCTCGGGCTTGGAAATGTTATACAGTCTGCTGCTAGGTAAAGGAGCACCAGGTAAAAGTTCAATGGCGCAATCGTATGGTCTGTGTGGAGGTAGGGACGTCGCACTGACCCTACTGAAAACAGGGGCAAGATCATGGTACTCAGAAGGAACTGAAGAAAGGTCAGGAGAGTCCATCTCCCCCCCACCTCTAGGAGACCCCACCAAGCGGGCAGCAGAACGAAGGCATGTCTCATGGCATGAGATGGACCATGATTCCAGGTGACGTTCAGTCCAGTTAATGTGAGGATTATGCTTCTCCAACCATTCGAAACCGAGCACCAGCGGGGAACATACAGAGGGAAAAACAAAAAATGTTATTGTCTCTCGGTGGTTACCTGACAGAAGTAGCTCGAGGGGCTGAGTTTGGTGGGTAGCTTGATGGAGTCTTTTTCCGTCAATAGCGGATACACTGAGGGGCTGAGACAGAGGAATGGTTTCAATTTGGAGTTGCTGGACGAGGTTAGAATCGATTAGGTTACGTTCACAGCCTGAGTCGATGAATGCAGAGAAGGAGAGGCTTTGGTTAGTACAGAAAAGCGTGGCAGGCAGCAACAGTCGAGGAGATTTCTTAGTGTTTATTTGGCCCGCCAGACTCCTCAGATCCTCTGGCGGGCCCAGGCTTTTGATTTAACCGGGCAGGAAGCAATGAAGTGTCCACTCTCACCACAGTAGATACATAGTTTGCTTAGAAAACGCCTTTGTCTCTCCTCTGGAGTGAGCCTGGTGTGTCCCACCTGCATGGGTTCGACATCCCTTTCGCCCGAATGAGAGGCCTGAACAGGCAACGGTAGAGTCTGGGACTTAGGCCTCTGAATGGGCAGCTGCTCTGTAGAGGGAGAACAAACAGTCACGTTATGTGAGGCAGAAGAAAGTGTACCCTGCTTCTTTGAACTGTTTCGGGCACGGATTCTATTATCCAATCTAATGGAGAGGCGAATTAAATCTTCGAGGGTAGCAGGTTCGTCGAGGGTTGCGAGCTCATCTTTAATGTGCTCGTTTAATGCCATGAAAAAGGCTCCTTTTAAGGCGTTTTGGTTCCAACCGGAAGCTGCCGCTTTAACCCGGAAGTTAATGGAAAATTCAGCCACCGAAGAGTTTCCCTGTTTAAGGTTGAAAAGAGCTCTTGAATCAATAGTTTGGTCAGTTTCTTGGTTGAATACCTGGGTAAATTCAGAAATGAAATCAGAGTAGTAACAGTTTAAGCTATCGTCAGCGGCAAATCTTGTCTGAGCCCATTCTAAGGCTCTTCCTGTTAACTGCGAGAGAATGAAAGTTATCTTTTTGTGATCCGTGGAAAAACAGCCAGGGGAGTTCTGAAAAATCAACCGACATTGAAATAAAATCCTTTGCAATCCTTCATGTTACCAGAAAATCTTTCTGGGAGACTAGGACGGAACTCTGATGACGTCACTGCAGGTGACCTCGGAGGTGGAACTGGACCCGGAAATGGTTGTGGTACAGCATTAGCGCTGTTCAGATAATTAGCAAAGCTCTGTAGCGTCTGGTTATGAGTGTCAACTACACGGTATAACTCAGGGAGCGTTTGGGTTTGTCCCTGAATTTGGGCATCCTGCTCCTCCAGTCGACGGGTGAGGTGATCTGCTGGGCCTTGAGTTTGGCCGCAGTGTTCTGTCATGATGGGTTCACTAAAAGCGACCCAAGAATGCAGAACACCACTGACGGACAAAAGGATGAAAGTTTAACAGTTTATTTATGGACAAGCACACAGAATATACTGGTTCAGGTTCGGGGCCTGGGTTCTGGTTCACCGGAGTCTGCGTGAGAGACAGTTCAGTTAGTGTTGCCAACAGAGGTTTGATTTCCTGAAGATTACTGATTGTACCTTGAGGGTTCTTGAGGTTAGCTTTGGGAGAGTCACTGTTGGTTCTGGAGAAGAATTCATCAGCAGAGTCCGTTTGCTGCTTCAGCGTCTCACGTCTAATTTGAACAGACCTTGGCTTTGGGTTTTCCAGCTCTAGTCCAGAGCTGCTTGGAGGTTCTCTGTGAATCTTCAGGTTTGGCTCTGTGGGTCGGCTCGGCAGGTTAGCTCTTCCTGAGCTTTCACAGAGGAGGCACAGGTTTCCTGGAAAACAGATACAAGGGTTAGAATCCAAGCTGGATTAAAGAGTCATAGAATTACTCTGAGGATCTAGGCTTAAGCGCTGACCAACTGGAACAACACTGCGGCGTTGAGGCAAGGTCTGAAGACAGCTTAAGTAGTGGATCCTCTGATGATCTTGACGAGCTGCAGCTGTGCAGGAGGCTCCCTCAGAGGATCCACGGCGGACTCTGCTGGAGAAAGGTGGAATTTCTCCAGCTCCCAACACATGGACAAATTGTTGGTAAAACTTGGTTAATGAAAGAAAAACCCACAATGACCAAAGAAATAACTTAAAACTGACAAAAGTAATAATAAATAAAAGTTCGTTAAGGCATTGCTTTTCAACAATTTTTCAAAATTAAGGTTCTACAGAAATAAACTCACAAAAAAGCTCTGACAAAAATGCTGGCACCCCTGAGAGTAATGTCACCAAAGGGACGTGTTAAATCAAGGTGTGTCTGACAATTAGCATCAGAGTTGACTGTAATCAGTTAGTGGACCTATATATGGGGCTACAGGTAGTCACTGTGTTGTCTGGGGACATGGTGTGTATCACACTCTACATGGACCAGAGTAAGTGAAGGAAAGAGTTGTCTCAGGGGATTAGAAAGGAAATTATTGAAAAGTATTTTAAAGGTAAAGGCTATAAGACCATCTCCTACCAGTTTGATGTTCCTGTCACTACAGTTGCACATATCATTCAGAAATGGAAGATTCACGGGGCTGTAGCCAGCCTCACTGGATGTAGCTGCAGGAGGAGAATTGGTGACAAATGAAAGTGATGCTATATAAGAATTTTAACAGAAAAATCCCAAAAAAATAAAGGTGAACTTGAAGCTCAAGGAACTTGAGTGTCACATCGTATTTTAAGCCAAAGTGGACTTGGGATAAAAACGAGGAAGAAACCACTGCAGAAAGCAAATCATAAAAAAGACAGACTGGAATTTGCCAAGCTACATGACAAAGATCCACAAAGCTTCTGGGAGAACGTCCTATGGACAGAGTTCTTTTTTTAATCATCCTGTTGAAACATGGTTTAAAAGCAATGTCTACATTTCATATGTTCACTTTCATAGATGTTTGTATTTATTATTACTTTGGTCATCATGAGTTTTTCGTTTTATTTAACTAGGGGTTCCAAGGTGGTTAAAAGTTTGTCCCCGGTGTAGTCCTGAAAGGTTTATGGCTTATGGCCCTTTTGGAAAGGTTGCAATTAATGCTGATCTTGCTGCTTGGTTCAGTTACTTGTCTTTGAGCTGACTGGTTAGCACTGGTTCTGCTAGTAAGAAAAGAAGATAAAAACGAAGAGGCTGTGGGTTCAGGAGACTTGTGGCTGTACGGCTTTATTTCTAATACTCGTGTATACGTCACTGCACACGTGCAAGCTCACCAAGCAACGCAGTGTGAAGGTGTTTTGCTCAACACAGCAATAAATCAATCAGGTGTGGTGTGTTGCAAAATAATGGGTTTCAGAGCACAGAGGAGCATACGTCCCATTCTGTCTGAAAGGGCAATCAGGTTGGGATGAATTACTGTCATTGATGTAACAGTGAATTTTTAATTTTCATTTTGTGACCATAGGGTCAGGCACTAGAGGACACAGCAGAACAATGATCCAAAGGACAACTGAATAGCATAAAATAAATAAAATAGAATGAATTGTTTGGGCTAGTTAAAGCTTAAAAATTATATTATGACATAGACAGTCCAATAAAGCTAAAAAAAAACACTCCTATGTGCCTAAGTTGAAATAAAGAGTTGGACAATAATTCCTCCACAGTGATGTTAGCATAAGTAGGTCTGAGGTTTGGAGATGTTTGTTTTTTTTGCCCTTAAAAATTAAATCACCTCCTGACAATTAGGAGTAAAAAAACAGAAGAGTGTAAACAGTAAGGAGTTTTCCCCTTTCTGTTCATTAGTTTCATTTTAAATGGGTGTTGTGATTATTGTTGCTGTAACACAGTGGCATTACCCGCCCATGTTGGTCATGCAGGAAGTAAGATTAGACAAAAATGTGGGCCTGGCGAGCAGCAGCAGCTCCCATTAGATCATCCACTGACCTCAGCGCAGCACCCTGCATGCTCCCGGGGCTGAGACCACTAATACTGGGAAACATACACTACGCCCTGGGTTATACATCACTTTTAGGCTAAAAACACAATTTCTGTGGCAAAGCAAAACAGGCTGAGCCCAAATCATTTACCGTGGCCAGGTTTCTGTAGGTGGCTGTGGTTGAAAACAGGACAAACAAAAACACAAGATGCCCTCTTTGGGTTTGTGTGGAAATCAGCATCCTGTCACACCCTTTGTTATTATTGCTGAGTCTTAATAAAAATCTCTGTTTGTTTAAAGGTTTGAGAGCCACACAGTCTGAGCTGAGCTGTTCTCTGGGTTGTCTTTTTTCTCTCTCTCCTCAACTCATGTTTTTCCTCTGGCGATAAACACGTTTCCAGAGGCCCTCGGGGAAGAATCCTGCATTTTCTGACCTCTCTTTTTCTGAAAACTATTACAGTTCACCACAGCCTTGAATCAGCTTCTTTACATGCTTTTAAAGAAACTTTGAATAGCCTTGTTCATGGTTAGAATTTTTTTTACTGACCCTCAGCCAAAAAAACCCAAAAACCCAACAACTAAACAATCCATTTGAGACGTCCATTCTACTGAAGGAAGAGGCTCCTAGATGGGGGCAGATAAGGTGAGCTGCCTCTGCAGAGGAACTGGGTTCACCCCTAAATATAAGGAGAAAAGTGCTATCATCTGGAAGGAGCTCAGAATATTACAGCTGGTCTTTCACATCAAAAGAAGTCGACTGAATTGTTGGGTTTTCTGATTAGAAGAGGTTTTCTAGATTTGTCCAAGAACCTAGAAGGACTGTTTATCTGCTCTGGCCCGCCAACTTTTTTTTTGATATTCTTAAGTGGGCTTGTAAGTATTGGTGGGGAGAGGGATCCCTGGATTTCTGCTAGAGCAGAGGTCAAGGATTGGACCCATCTTCTGGCTAATCCGGACCCAAACTAATTTAAAACATTTATAAATTACTGCATGTTGTCCAACGACAGTGTCTATCTTCACTTGCGCCACTTCAACTTTTACACGCAATACAAATTAGCCAATGAGCTGTCGGTCTGGGTCACTGCTGCTGCTGGCTACTTTTAGACACAGCAGGCAAACCTGCGGCAAGCCGGAAGATGGGGAAGAAGGAGATGATGAGAAAAAGAAAGCAGAGAAAGTGTGGATTGCTGGGAGAATTGTGGTGAACTGGTGACAGAAAAGTGAAATGGTGCTCAAAGATGATCCTGCACATTTAGAGTATTTTGGCTCAACCTATTGCTGTGAAGCAGCGTGCTGTGATATGTGGCAATGGCTTTGTCGCCATTCAAACCCAGTTTTAAAAAAGTGGCAGGGCAGCCTAAAGCCCACTGCTCTCATTAAACCATTAAAAACAAAAAAAAACTAACAAACGGAAATGGTAAGTTCAGGTGTTTTATAAAATATGTGAATCAGGAAATTGTCTATATACCAAACTGAATGATCTCTACTTTAAAAAAAAACAACACTTTAGATTTTAAAATGGAAAAATGTTCTATTTTTTTTATTATTTTTTTAATTTAAAAATTCAATGTATAACATGGATGCATAAACACCTCATTTTATCTAAATGTTAAATTCTCTTTGAATCTCAAATTATCATTAGGTATTAACTAAGTTTGATATTAACAGAACCTCACCTAAAAAATCCTGAACTATCCCTTTAAGACATTTGAACTTATAAAGATTTTTTCTAATCTTTTAAATTCATCATTGTAATGTAGTTTCTGCAGGTAAAAAGGTTATTTTAAATGTGCATTTTTATTGCTGTAGATTAGGTAAACTGAAGAATTTTAAAAGTTCTCTTTAAACAGACTTTGAGTAGAGTCTGTATAAGGTATTTCTCTCGAAATTTGTTTGTTATGTAGCAGTTTAGTCCATTCAAAATATTACTCAAGCAAAAGAATTATCCTGATTGGCTTGCACGATGTTCATTTCCAATGTTTTAATACTACACAAAAGTCCTGTTTCGCAGCAGCAAAGTATTTCAACCCCAAAAATTCCCACGTCTTCCTAGTATTTATATTTGCATCCATGCAAAACATAAGCAGAACATCAACATATGTGTAGTCATGTTTGTGCTGTTAACTTTTGACCCGAAGCTGTTTGACAAATACAGAAATGTAAGCCAGTTTTTTGACCAGTGAAACTTTCTGTTTTTGAGATGAATGAGCATCTAAGGACCACCAAACCAAACACCAGCACAGCTTTGACCTACATATACGGACATTTGTGTTTCCTAATTCATGACAAGGTGTTAGGGGAAGTGTTACATTTCCCCAGCTTTAATCATTTTTCTAGGAGAAGAAAAAAAAGATGAGGACATGTTATGTATCTTGTTCCTGGCAGTGTTCAGGAATGCGGGAGGCTTTACCCCAGTTTCGTTTTTACAGTCCTCACACAGGAAGCTGGCTCCGACGGGGCCTCATTCATGTTGTCTGAAAAACGCTGACTCCCCCCCCACCCCCAGCTCTCTGGCTGCCCGCCAACAAACACACACCCCCACAGCCACACATACACAACATGCATTTTTGTAACTTGTGTGTGTTTGCATATTCTCCCTTCCCCCAGCATCACAGTTTCATTTACAGCTCTGATTTCAACAAACAAAAGAAGACAACTCCGAGGAGGAGGCCACAAACTCAAAGATTTCGTCTGTATGTCAAACATGTGTTAAATCCGGACATTTGATCACAAGTTATAATTAAATATGATCAAGCTAAGAAACATACCTGCCTACCAAGGAATGAAAAAGTCTTTTAAAGGGATAGAATATGCTAAAAATGAATCCTTAACAAGCTTTATTTACTATTAATGCATATATGAATACTGTACATACATATATCGGAGGAGACAAACAGAACAAATTTTTAACTGGCTCTATTCAGTAGATCGGCAGAAAGGCGTGATATTATACTCCTGTTTGAAAACAGGACTTCCTCCTAAAAGCTGTCAGCAGTTTTCAGCAACATTGTGACAGATTCTGACACCCTTTGCTGAATTTGACAAACCCCGATAAATATACACAGTGCCACTCTTTGGTACATTTGCATTGTTCCTCTCGCAACGCCAAACAATCAGGCAGAAAGTGTTTAAATCTTAAGCAAGCTATTTGGGATTTAATTAACCATCTGGATTCATCTATAAGGATGGCATTGTCTGCAGGAGAATTGTCTTAAAGGGTAGGTTGCCATTGTTCTTCAATGCAAAGGCCCACAATTTCCAGTCTCTAAATTACAGCGATTATTGTACCATCTTCTATCAGCGCCTAGCACCTAACAGACGTATTGCACAATAGCTTACACTAGCTTTTGTTTCAAATCTTGGTAAATTTAAATATTAAACCGTTCAAAAACCAGAAGCATGAAACTGGAGATGTTGGCCTTAAATATCATTAAAGTCCTTTGTAAGTCAATGTCAGTATTTTCTCTTGACTTGTTATTAAAAAGTCTGATCAGAGGATTGAACGCAATGTTTGCTCAAACTTATGCATACAGCGAATAGCTGCTCTGTCTCTCACCTTTACAGGTCATCACAAAACCTCATAATTTCTACAGAACTGATTATATTAGTCAGTGACTAAGAGTGAACCTGTCAATGGAGACAAGAAAACCACTCGGCCCTGGAGGAGAACCACGCATTACAACAACTTGTGACAGAAACATTCAGTTTCCACAAAGTAAAATTTTCCATTACACTCTTCAGGTTCTATGAGATAAAAAAAGTATGTTGAAGGACGCAAACTGTCAGGTGTAAACAGACAGGCTATGGAAAAGTTCCACGTGATGTTCCTACGAGACAGCGTCTCATATGACACGACAGTGGATGACGCCTTCATCCTGTCTTATCTTAAAAGATTTGGAAGATCTTTGCCTGTGACTTAAATATATGCTTTATAACTTGGAAGTATTTCAAACGTGACCTTTAAAGGTTTTAGCATTGAAAAAAAAGGTTTGATCTGGTTAAATAATAGCCGGTTTGAATTTTTGTAAATTTTTTAAAACCGAATCGAGAAATATTTGTTTTTGAGTTTATTATCCAAATCTGTGATTAAACATGACGATATCATCTTGAGCCATTATAAAGTATATTTGATAAGTTATGATAGAAGATAAACACTTGTTCACACACAGCCAATCCCTTTATAAAATCTAGATTAGAAGAAGTTCAGGCATGTTGTAATCTGATGCCTAACTGCAAGCTTTGCAATCATGCTTAGTCTCTCCTGAGGAAGCAACTTGTTTACCGGGTGTTGGCTCCTTATTTCTTCATCTTAAAGTTAATTCTGAAATTTTCCCTGATTATCTTAAAAAATAAAAATAAACCTCATTAAATCTTAAAAAGCTAATAAGTTTGGCCCAAAAATCTTTTTAGTGCCAAAAAGAGCCTGAACCTTTAAAGTTTGGGTCATAATGCAGCTGTAGAAGTTGCAACAAAGGCTCATGTTGACAGATGTGATGCTAATCAAGTTGAAGAATTTTTAAAGTCCATTTTTCTCTGCTGTGTGTCATGTCTCTTAACATCACATTATCTAAAGGTTGGATGGTTGGATAGGGTCTCATGATGACTGCTTCCCCAAAAGCTGGTGATGGTCAGCAAAAAGTTTGTCAAGATACAGCTGTGATAAATATTTCTTGAAGAAAGCAGCTTTAAAGTCTCAACCTACAAGGATTTAAAGGTTTTGGTTAAAGTTAGAATTTACTTCGACTAAATAACATCAAAATTGCATTTATGATTTTTTTTAGGTAATTTATTAAGTTAAACTCTGTGAAAAAAAAAACAAAAAATACAAATTATATATATATATATACAGTGTATATACAGGTGCTGGTCATAAAATTAGAATATCATGAAAAAGTAGATTGATTTCAGTAATTCCATTTAAAAAGTGAAACTTGTATATTATATTCATACATGACATACAAACTCATATATTTCAGATGTTTATTTTGTTTAATTTTGATGATTACAAATGACAACAAATGAAAATCTCAAATTCATCATATCAGAAAATTAGAATATTACTGAAGACCAATAAAAACAAAGGATTTATAGAAATGTTGGCCAACTGAAAAGTATGAACATGAAAAGTATGAGCATGTACAGCACTCAGTATTTAGTTGGGCCTCCTTTGGCCTGTATTACTGCAGCAATGCGGCGTGGCATGGAGTCGATCAGTCTGTGGCACTGCTCAGGTGTTATGATAGCCCAGGTTGCTCTAATAGTGGCTTTTAGCTCTTCTGAATTGTTGGGTCTGGTGTATTGCATCTTCTTCTTCACAATACCCCATAGATTTTCTATGGGGTTAAGGTCAGGAGAGTTTGCTGGCCAATTAAGAACAGGGATACCATGGTCCTTCAACCAGGTACTGGTAGCTTTGGCACTGTGTGCAGGTGCCAAGTCCTGTTGGAAAATGAAATCTGCATCTCCAAAAAGTTGGTCAGCTGCAGGAAGCATGAAGTGCTCTAAGACTTCCTGGTATGTGGCTGCGTTGACCCTGGACCTCAGAAAACACAATGGACCAACACCAGCAGATGACATGGCACCCCAAACCATCACTGACTGTGGAAACTTTACACTGGACTTCAAGCAACGTGGATGAAGTGCCTCTCTTCTTTTCCTCCAGACTCTGGGACCTTGATTTCCAAAGGAAATGCAAAATTTACTTTCATCAGAGAACATGACTTTGGACCACTCACCAGCAGTCCAGTCCTGTTTCTCTTTAGCCCAGGCAAGACGCTTCTGACGCTGTCTGTGGTTCAAGAGTGGCTTGACACAAGGAATGCGACAGCAGAAACCCATGTCTTTCATACGTCTGTGTGTGGTGGTTCTTGAAGCACTCACTCCAGCTGCAGTCCACTCTTTGTGAATCTCCCCCACATTTTTGAATGGGTTTTGTTTCACAATCCTCTCCAGGGTGCGGTTATCTCTCTTGCTTGTACACTTTTTTCGACCACATCTTTTCCTTCCCTTCGCCTCTCTATTAATGTGCTTGGACACTGAGCTCTGTGAACAGCCAGCCTCTTTAGCGATGACCTTTTGTGTCTTGCCCTCCTTGTGCAAGGTGTCGATGGTCGTCTTTTGGACAACTGTCAAGTCAGCAGTCTTCCCCATGATTGTGTAGCCTATAGAACTAGACTGAAAGACCATTTAAAGGCTTTTGCAGGTGGTTTGAGTTAATTAGCTGATTAGAGTGTGGCACCAGGGGCCATCAATTTTGAACCTTTTCACAATATTCTAATTTTCTGATATGATGAATTTGAGATTTTCATTTGTTGTCATTTGTAATCATCAAAATTAAACAAAATAAACATCTGAAATATATGAGTTTGTATGTAATGTATGAATATAATATACAAGTTTCATTTTTTAAATGGAATTACTGAAATCAATCTACTTTTTCATGATATTCTAATTTTATGACCAGCACCTGTATATATATATAATTTTTGTTTTGTGATCTATCGCAGATTGTCTGTAAAAGACACAACAGCAGGTGTGTACATCAGAATGTGAGGCGGCTTCTAATGGGTTCTTGTATCCCTTTTTAAACACAAATCTGAAACTTTAAAGGTATAGCAGTGCTGTGTGGTCTCACAAGCAATGTGCTTGGTTTCATCTTTTCTACTGAGAGAGTGAGAGTTCAAGAAAACAAGATTTTAATAGAAGAAAATGTTTTGAGATTGAGGTACGATCACAGCTTTAATTTGGGATAATTCAATAATATGACTGACTGTGTGTGTGTTTATATATATATATATACATTTATATATATATATATTGAGGGTTTAAAGCCTGAGGGTTTCAGAAGCAGTTTCCACCTGAAAAAACCCCCAACTCAAATAAATGAAGAATTACTAGTGTGTATGTATGCTCTATTATCATCTATTAAGTCTAAAGCAACCTTTCAGTACTATTGTGCAGGTAAGAGATTAACTAATAGTGTAACCACTATCACAGCTGTTACCATGTTGTCTTTTTTGTTTTTACAAATCAACAGTTAAAATAAACAACCCAAAAACATCTTTTTGAAAGTCTAGGAGATTCAGTGCCTTGCGAAAATATTCGGCCCGATCAAATTTTTAGACCTTTTACCACATTTCAGGCTTCAAACATAAATGTATAAAATTCTATTGTAACAACAAGTGGGACACAGTTATGAAGTGGAATAAAATGTATTGGACATTTTAAACTTTTAACAAATAAAAAATTTAAAAAATTTGGAGTGCAGAATGAATCGATTATTACAGTAATACTTTGTAGCGCCATCTTTTGCTGCAATTAAAGGTTGCAAGTTGCGTAGGGGATGTCTGTAAAAGTTCTGCACACAAAAATGATCAAGAAATGAACAAAAATGTCTTAAATTAAGTGAATGTACCCTTAATTTGAGCAGGTTAATAATATGATCTGCCAATGGAATGAGTATTTTTACACTAAAAGTAAGATAATTAGATAATATGCACTTGAAATAAGAAAATGCAATGGTTTTTTTTATTTTAAATGAAAATTGTCTCGTTCCATTGGCAAAGTGTCGCACTTACCTCAATTCAAGGACAAATGTGGTTATTTAAAGAAAAAATTTACTTATTGAGATTTCAGTTCTTTGCAGTGCAGAGAGACGATCATTTTTGTCCATTCTTCTTTGGAAAACAGCTAAAGCTCAGTGAAACCAATAAAGGTGTTTGATGCTACTTCACTAAAAGAAAGAAAAAAAAATAAAAATAAAAACAATACTAAACAATATTAAATTCTAGGGGAATGAAAACCCATAAAATCATTTGTCCTAAAAATAAGCTTTAATTGATAAATTTTTTTTTTAATGCATACAAAGTCCTTCGCAACTTGTTTACCAGATTCAAAAAGCACTTAATAAAAGGTTAATTTGAAATATGAAGCTAGGCTTCTCTTCCTCTATATTACAGCTTTGATATCCTTCCCTCTATTACAAAAGAAAATAGTTTATCAAAAGCCAGGGAGCTAAACACAAGTATTTCTGTACGCACCAAAGGCATAAAAGCAAAGAAAACCTGAACATGTCTTGAAGAGCAGATTTTGATCAAAATGTTAATGAGAATTTCTTTTTTACAACAAATAAAAAAAGAAAAATTTATACGGTTGTGGCATTTACCTTGTGAGACTAAATGCAAACTAGTTGGAAATGAATTAAAATGAGACAACTGGACTAAACACAACAGATACAAATAAAATCTCGTCTTTCATCCATCTTTATGAAGAAATAAAAACTTATAATTTTACTTAAATTGAAGTCTCTTTTGTCAAAATGTTAAACGTGGTAACGATTGTTTAAGGAAAACAAGGAAAAAAGCAGGAACAATGGAATGTAAAAAGAGGGGGAATTTCCCCAAGAAAATGATATGCTTGGTCAGCGATGACTCTCCAGCATCAAATTTACTGCTGGTAGTCTCCACACCTACCATATGTTTTAGTTTTTTTTTAGGATTTTAGGTTACGTGTTAAAATCCTTAAACTTTTGCTTTAGAACCATACTTCTGTTGACTTAATGGAAAGAGGCCAGCTGTCAGAAGCCAGCACTTCTAGTAGCATTCAGAATCAGAAGCTACTGTATTTTGAGTTTCCTTTTGTAGATTTACTCTGTTTTTGTATATTTGACAATATTAATAACAATAGTAAAGATAACCAGAGTAAACTCAAAAAGTGTTTTCAAACAGCGTCACTATCTACTATCTATTAAGAGCAAAAATCATCTAATTTACCTAGACCAGCAAAAAACTGATATGTCCTTTGGGTAATTTTCTCTGAAGATCACTGGTTTCTTGGCTTATTTGTAGCAGCCGCACAAAGGCCTGGTTAATAACAGACCTGTGAAGGCAAGAAATAATAAAAAAACAGATCTTGTTTAATGAGGTCAACTACATGGGCTAAAAAAGGAACACAAAGGTTTAAAAAGCCATTTGTCTCCAGTAAACCACACCAAAAAAAAACAACATCTTGGATAAATCATAATAGCATGGAACAGAAAGGAACCTTCCCAAGAATGCAGTAGAAACTAATCCAAGCGCTTCCAAAGGGACCCAGGTAATAATAATTTAACTAGAAAGGGACAAATGGCATCCTTTGAAGAGTTTGAAAAATATACATCAAGTTTTTCCCAATGCAATTTTTAGGACTTAAAAAAAACATAAATTTTTATGAAAACATATTTAACCTAGTTAGACATGCTGGTGAGAACATAAGACATAAAGGTCTTACAAAAAATGAAGTTTTAAGGACGTCTGTCTAAAGCTGTATTTAGAATGTGTATTTATGATGCCTATTTGATTATCAATATTTTCTTCAAACCAAATTTATTTTTTTGGTTGAAATCACCCTCAAGAAAAGAAATCAATAGAACAAAGGCAAGCAAAATGTCTTAAAAAAAAAAAAAAAAAAAAATTCTTTAAGCACCCCTTCCACCACAGATGGAAACCGGTCGCTTAATGTCTTTACAAAAAGGTTTAAGAAAATCAGTTCAAGTATTTTTCATTTTTGATATGTTAGGAATATAAAAAGCAGATATAGCCGTTGTTCAGTCTAAGCTTAGGTCTCCATGTTTCAGGTCTCCTATTTTTGCAGGCAAATCAGTGAACAGGTAGGTTTTGTATCAGGTTTCATTTAGACGGACTTTTGTTCGGTCCTGACCTTCTTTCTGTTGGGGTGAAAATGCGTCTTGGTAGGAATCGCAGCAAAATCTGCAGATTTTTAGTCACTTTAGGTTGCAAGAAAATGAAAGCTGAGCTAATTGCAGGAAACTAGGAGCATTAATCATCCTAATCTTTCTTTAATTGGTCTTCGGTTGTAACGTGTCTTTTGTTGCAGTGCACCCTAGGTCATTAAGAGGATGGCAGCAGGACAGTTTAAATTATAGTGAAAGCCAGGGAATGTCTATGAGGAAATAAAAGGTTAAAAAATACTAAGAATAAGGTAAAAAGAAATAGAGTAAAGTCTGGAGAAAAGCTGTGCTTAAGTGAATAATTTTATTTATTAAAAATATAGTATAAATAAATACAACACTTCTCTTACATAGTAAATTTGAACACTTAGTTTCAACTGGGATACATAAATGATTCTTTTCAGTACAAAATCATATCACATCTACAAGATTTGCAGTGTTTCTACCAAACAGCAGCCATTAAATGTTACCTTTCCTGCAGATCACAACAGAAACACTTACTTACAGCAAACAGTTCATCTAATCAGAGCGTCTATGACAGACACTAGGCTGACTTTTGTCAAGTTAGATAAAACGAGAGCTTTTTAGTCTTAAAAAGCTTGTTGTTTCTCTCCGACACTTTCAGTCGCTTTGTTGATAAAAAATAAAACATTTTAATTGTCAGATACATAAAACCCCAACTGTACAAGTTGTGGTTTGTACTTTATTAACAATTTCAAATAGTACTATGTAGTTCAATCTATACTGTATATTAATTCAATGCCTACATGATAACATAACCACAAAGTAATATAAAGTAAAACCATATAAAGGGCATATCTACATGACTAAAATGTTTTTTTTATCCTGTTAATGTTTTGTAATGTTCACTGATACTAACCGCATGCTGCAAATGTAACACCTGCAACTAAAAAATACCTGAGGTAACAAAATAAACTTTGTTATATTTATGTAACCCATAAAACTAATATAAAATCTGAACAATTGATTGAAATACTTTGACCATCAATCTTTGTGTTAGCCTCAATAATTCACAGTATCAAGCTGTTATCATCCTTATCTTCCTCTCTGATATTGACATATATTAATGTGTAATTTCTTTCCAACAGGATGAGGTACTTGCTTGGTTTTCCTTGAGTGACTGAACTGAAATTAACACTGACATCTGCTTCATTCAAATTACAGCATTGTTTTCCTTATTGGCACCTCTGGGAAGAACAGTAAATAGCTTTAAAATAAAACTATTCCTTTATTCAACCTTTAATTCACTTAATCAAGCAAATATCCCACTTATAAAACACACTTTTTTACAAACATAATCTGATTTATGCTGTATTAATATTTCATAGTGGCTAAAAGTAATTAGGATTTGTGATCAAGGAAACTGCAAATTCTGTGTTAAATAATAATAATTTTCTAATTACATCTACAAAGTAAAAATATTTTTTTAGATACTTTTACAGTACAAACTGATTCAGAGTTTTTCTTTCTACCATTTAAGATGCCTATTTACAGACACACAAACCTTTAACCTCTTAAAGCATATCCATCTGTAACAGGGAGGATAGGTTCAGAACTCCAGGTTCTAGTATGAACCATTTCTACCAAAAAAAAAAAAAAGGGCGGGTTGGACTCCAACAAACTAAAGTCAAAATTTCCAGTTTACAAAAATGCCCTCACCTCTTCCCAGTTGGTGACTGATGGTACAAGCTTGATTTTTCATGTTCTACTGATTTAAAAAGTGGTTATTTTTTAAACTCAGCTGGTCAGAACTGCAGTGAGACCATTGGGTACATCTGCTAGTCCTTTAACATAGAATGGCACAGCAGGCAGGCTCATATAAATTACACATTGCATTTGTGCACATTTGTTCTTTTTGCATCTGTAAAACAGAGGAAGCATTAGAGCTTTGCTTAATTTCAAAAATATTTTGTACAAATACAAACCTTAAAATATATTTTAAATTACAGTTCCACCTGTGTCCTTGAGGGATCTAATCAATCCTATTGATCTCACTAAATGCCTCTTCAAAAGAAGCTCAAGGGCAAATTTTCTCATGCCCACCCACCATTAAAAAACACAATACAACTTAAATATCTTTACCAGAGGGGCCAATAAGTGTGAAGCATGCAGCACAAAAAGGATTGTTTCTTCACAGGAGCAACATTAACAAACAGTAACAATTTAGCTTAGGATTTTGCATCAGGCTGTTTCAAAGTAAACTTTTTTTTTCTTCATTAAAATCCAAGCATTTTCCTTTCTTTTCAAGTTATTTTCTCACTTCAGTAGCATTTGCACAGCAGAAACAAAGTGACACTAAAACTACAGAAATGACACCATATTGGCCACTGTTTAAAGTTGGATCGCTGTTGACCTAATTTATTTTTGGGGAATTTTTCTCTGAAATCTTAACTGTAGCAATGGGTGAAAAACAGCTCCAGAAACCTATGGCAGGTAACTGCAATAATAAGCAATGAGTTGTACCATGCATTCAACACACAAACCTGTGGACACATTACCTTTGCCATCATAGTATTTATACCCAGTACTGATTCTTCCGCAGAGTCGGGGTGGTGGTGTGAATAATTTGGGAAGATGGTTCAAGAGAACAGCTACTCCAAGAACTGACGAGAACATTTGAATCAGCTGTGTCATGAGGTGAGGCCTGGTTCAGTGCTGAAAACCTACCAAGCACAGGGCTGGTAGAGTACGTGGGATGTAAAGGAGTGACGGTAACAGTGGGAACAGTGGTGCTCCTCTGGGTGAGGCCGCTGTGGGACTCACTGGGAGGAACGCAGATAGGATCCTCCTGAGGTAAAGAGGTGTTGTGCTTCCTTTGCCAACGGTGTCGAAAATAGACAACCACAACCACAAAGATGATTATGAGCAGCAGGATGGCTAGAAGGGGGAGGATGATGAGGAGTGGGTTGGAGGTTTTATGAGGGTAGGACTCCACACGAACCGGTGTGTTCCCAAACGGAAAGCCGTCCGTCTGAGGCGGCTTCGCGAGCGTTGTGCTAAAAAAGCTGGTTCTGTTAGAGTTCCCCCAGCGGTTACGTCCCTTTAATTTCTGCTGGCTTTTGCTTGGTTGCTGGGTTGAATGGAGGACAGTAGACGGGACGGGGGAAATGGTTCCATTCCTGGAAATCCTGACAGGTGTTTGAAGAATGGGTGATGTGGTTGGGACTGGGCTTTTTGTGGTTGGATTTACCACAGGATCGTATGGGACAACTATAAAGTGGAATTCCCCTTCAGCAGGTTGGACATTATCAGCTTTCAGCACAAACACGAGACAGTCATTTAGCTCCTCGACTCCGGTCATGTTGGCATTCAGCTCAATTGCAACTTTCTCCTGCATCACGTCCTGAAATGTGAAAGACACAGTTGGGACGAATTTTCTGGATCTTTTAGAACTGGAGTGAACAATCTGTCCGTGCTTAGGTTGGGACATGATTTCAAACACAGGGTCACTGTCACTTATAGCAGCCAGTTCAGAGGCATTAAAAATGCTAGAGTTTAGCCTGACAGGGATCCCATTAGGAATCATCAGACTTTGCCCAAGCTGAACTAGAGGTTTGACAGTTACATTAAGGAGTTGGCCGGTAATATTTGCATCTGGGGTAAAGATGGTGAACTCAAAGCTGTCCCCTGCTGAGGACAGTGAGGTCATGTGGTAGGCCAAGCTTCCAGTCTGCAGATCCTTCTGTGTAAAATTGGTAACTTCCTGGTTTTCCTTCAGAATTTTGCCAAAACTGGGAGGTTTGGTAATCATGTAGTGAATAGTTAGACTTTTGCCATTCGTCTCTGCAGCGAGGTTGTCCTGGGTGAGAGCTGCCACAGTCTTCCCCTGCTGCAGGGACAGTCCAGTATAATTGACCAAAGTGATGGTGATCTCAGACACATCTATATTGAAAAGTTTATATAAAGGTTTGTGATGTCCGTCTGTGACACTGAAGTAGAACACGCCTGAGGATGAGCTTCCATCGTGGATAAAATAGATGCTTCTGTTGTTAATTTGAGCTTGGGTGAAAGTCTCCACTGACTGATTCAAACTTCCTAGCAGAGCAAGATAACCGTTGCTTGGTTTGCTAATCACAGAGAAGGTAATATCCTCTGGAGGATTGTCCAAGTCTTCAACTCTAAGATCCTCAGGCCCCATGGCAACACTGTCTCTCTGAACCACCTTCAGACCTGGAGTTTTAGTTTTTAGCACAGGGGGCTGATCATTCACAGGTCTGACTGTGATGTTAAAACGCTCAACAACTACATCCTTCTCATCCTGAGGCCGTTGAGCCGTTCTGCCTTTAGGGTTCAGCCAAACACTGAACACAAAGGAATCGTTGGTTGTCTCAGAGTTGTCGTGGCTGTAGACGATACCGTATTTGGTGACGATGAACTGCGAAAAGTTGGGCTTCTCTTTGGTGAGATTCCTCTCCCCTACCACGATGACGCCGTGCTGAGGCAGATCCATCACCTGAAACCAGACCTCATAATAGCTGCGCTGTGGAGTGGGCAGCTTGGACATCAGGTTGGAAGCATCCAGCTTGAACTCATCGATGACAACACTCTCCCCTTCTGTCACCTCAGCACCTGTCACAAGGTAAACACAAAGTCACTAAAAATGTCCAGTATTATGTCCAGACCACTTTTAGAAAAATATGTTTTCATTCACCTTAAACCTTGCTTAAAATCAAACCACCAGATTAGTGACTGCTTTTTTCCACTTCTTCTTAACTTTGGCTACCCAAACTGGGAAGGATGGTTTGCAAATTTATTTACAATAATTATATACACCCCTCTTTATTGTGAAGCTCCTTAAAAAATAAAATAAAAAAATCAGGTCAACCAAGAGCTTTTAGTTACTATAAAGACAATCCAAAGATCCACACTCTGGTAGGAAAATCTATCCAAATGACAGAATAGCCATATGTATTATAGATCTATACAGGAGTATCAGGGGAAACAATAACTTTTGAAAGCAAAGATTCAGAATGTCCCATTAGGTGTTTGCTGCAGGCCAGCACAAATGTGAGGGAAGGTACTCTGGTCTGAAAATATACAGATGTTTTCTTTTTGGCCTTAATAAGTTAAAAACAAACACTAAGTGGGACATAATACTAAAGCTACACACTTGAGAGTGAAGCATGGTTTTAGTAGCATCATGCTGTAGGGATTGTTTTATTCAGTAAATGCAGAGAAGCTGCTCAGTGTGATCGGAGTGTTCATATTAAAGACAACAGGCAAGAATCTGTGCAAAGCTAATCAAGACAAACCCAAATATTTACTTTATGAAGCATTTTTAAAATAAAGTGAAAAAAAAGTTTTTTTCCCCCTTACACTTTAACATTTTTGACAATTTTGGCACACAGATAGGCAAAAAAAACAACAACCAACATCTAAGTTTGTGATTGTTATGTAAAGTTCTTTGATGTATATGTATACCTTGGACAGTTTCTAAACATACACCAAAGATCCTGTTATGATGCTTGAGGAATGGACGGAATAATAAAAAAAAAAAGACAAAAAAAACCCCAGCTGGATGAAGAAAAAGTTTGAAAGAACATCTTGTAGAACTATTAAAGGTATAGTGGAGGATTTTCATGAATTTTTGAAAAGACCCGCCCTCTCCACTTAAAAAAAAAAACTCCACATGGACCACCTCTGTACCTGCTCCCGAGACGGAACGCCTATTAAACGCGTGATAGAGCGTGCACGAGTCCATTTCTCCTCGTGCACGCTCTGTTTAAAAGTTGCTGTTTCATCATTTGTGCAAACTTACTTTCCATAAGAAATTTTGCAATCTTTACACTTTAACAGACTCAACCCGGTAAGTGAAAATGGGGACGAACACGTTGGACGACCTTATGTAAACACATCACCAGAATGATTGATGATTAGGAGGACCACTTACTTTGATGATCCACCTGGAAATAAAACATCCTCCACTATACCTTAAAGTCCACTTCTAAAGATTTAAGGATTGTCAACAGAAATTTAGAAACTGGATTTTTTTTTGCCTTCTCGACTTTTTAACCAATAAGAACAAAATCGTAAAAAATTTAACAAATAATTCAGGGTGCAGAACACCGTCCTACATAAGTATAACCAAATACAGAAGCATTATACCTGTGTTTTTAAGGAGGACTGTATTATGTTCAACTTCTGTGTTTTCATAGGAGATATCTATTTTTAAAGTCTGACTGTCTATCAAAGCAGGCAGTGATGAAATGGAAAAGGTTATTGAATCCATAGCTTCCCAGCCCACTGCCTCAATGGGCATTTGAATGTAGATGACTTCCTTTCTGCCCACCTGCAACACAAAAACATGTTTTGTTACTTCAGGGATCCCTAAAGTAGCAACTTCAAGTTTAACATACAGTAATCAAACATCTATTACAATCGTGACCATGGTATGCATCACAGTTTTTCCTTCCACTCAACTTTCAATGAATATGCATGAAAGCAGCATGTGTAAACAGCCAGCCTCTTCAGCTGTTAGACCTGCTGTGAATTCCCCTGGTTGTGGAGGGTGTAAAATGCAGGAAAGAAGGAGAGAAAATATTTCCCATGATTCGGATTTTCCCATCATCATTTCTGAATTAAAGCCAATTCCAATCCTTTGTCCTGTACCTTTTATATGTGTCTCTGCTTGATACACCTGAGTCAAATAATCAGGCTATTAGCAAGACTCTGAAGAACGGACTGCATGCTGAGGAGGTAATTCAAGCATTTGATTCAGGGGTGAAAGCAGAGACTCATTTACACTGTGCAGGACACAGGATCTCGAGTTCTGGAGTTGGGGAAGCCTTTTACATGGTCTCAAATTAATTAAGGCCCCGTCCACACGAAGCCGAACCCTGGCCTAAACGCACAAATTTTTCACCAAACCAGCCTCTCATCCATACGAAGCCGGCGTTTCGGGGTCTGTAAACGATCTTTTTTTTATTCAGCCTTCAGAGTGGGAAGATTTTGAAACGCCGTTTTCGCGTTTCCATCTTTAAGCTCTAACCGCATTTTTTTTTTTTTTACACGCATGCGTCATAGCGTCGCCTCTAAACACGCATGCGCGACACAGTATCACAACAACAATGGCGCCGTACTGTGTTGAATGGTTGCTGCTCATGCTACTCACCCTGCTGTCGGGCTTACAACAGAATCTTCTTCTTCTGGAATATCTCCAGGAAGAACAGAGCAATATCGACGACATAGTTCAGCACCTGAATTTGACTGAACCACGAAAATGGACCCGCAGGGCAACCATGTATAAATATTAGTGCGCATGCCCAACATTTCGTCGCCTATTTTTGCTTTGGCACCACAAGCGCCACTTACAGGCCTGGCATACATTTTGCAGCATTTTCATGCATTCATGTGGACGATCACATTTATTTTACGTCTCCGTCTTTACGACAAACGTTCTGGAAAATATTAGCGTTTCGTGTTCGTTTTGACTTCATGTGGACGGGGCTTTTAAAGTAATTCAAAAATGTATTACAGTTCAGTAGCACACCTGTGTTGAGGATTTTTTTTTTTTGCTATTAAGTCAAAATAGATAAGCTGTAATAAATAACTCAAATATTCTTTACTTTGCATTCAATTTAGAATCACTTTGGCTTCAACTGTGTTAGTATAAAATCTATAATAAATCAAAACATAAAATGCTAGAAGGCTCATTCAGAAAAGACTCCTCAGCAAAGGAAGGAAGTCATTTATTATTCATGCAGAACAGAGAAAATCTGGCATGAATGGAAGAAGCCTAATAAATTATCTCCCCAGCTTACATCCCTTGCATTACAAGTCGGGGACATATTTAAAGAAGAGTGACCATTTTGATGTGCCCTTCTCTGAACTCACCATATCCTGTGTAAAAGTTGAAATATCTACAGTGGAGTTATCAGACTGCCTCTTAACCAGGCGTCCCAGTTTAGGATGGCGAATCACATTGAACGTAATGGTGCGGTTAGAGGAGCCGCCAACGTCGTTGGTCACAGCCTGCAAATTTTCATTGGTGATCTGTTTAGAAGAACCTGGAGAGAAATGGCAGCAGGGTTAGGGGGTGAGCGACAGTAAGGCAGCTGCTTCAAATCTTTCTAATTCTTCCCTCTGGAACCACTTCACATCATTTTAAATTCTAAACTCTTAAAAAAAAACAAGAAAAAAACAAAGGCTTGGAATAGACTAATGAGAGCCTTTTGAAGTGTTAAATGAAAGCTGCCACGCACACACCAGAGAGTTTTACGACGCAGTGTCCTACTGAAGTGTGGGAGAGTTACATAAGCCCCCAAACAACAATTACAGCTCCATACAGACACGAATATCATGCTTGAAAAATAAAAATAAATGGCATATATTCATAAAGTCTTTATTCCAAAATAAATAAGGTTTTGCATATCTCTGCTGCAACTCTAAATATGTTTCATGGGTTATTAAAAATGCTGATAAATAATGGATGACAGGGAGAAATGGAGGAGCTCCATTCCTCACTCCCACCATTTTTATCTCCCACGGGAAATTTCTACCTTTAAGGAAGAGAAACAGTTTCTGACCCCCAGAAAAAGAAAAACTCCTGTATGCTGATTATTCAAGCAATTATTTTTGTGTTATATATTTATGTTAGATTAGAACTTACCTTTTCTAACTACATTCTGCATTTGTTCTCTCCTTTATATAAATTATTTTACCTTTACTCATGCAAGGTACATAATCTTCCAAACACGATCTACATTAAGTAATGACCTCTCATGAATCATTCCAAAAACACATGCAGTAAATTAGCAAGCAGCCATTTTAAAGTTTGACAGCAATCCCCCCCAGACAGTCTAGCTGTTTGTGAGAAAAACATTTATTTTCCCACCGCAGTGTGAGAGGCCTCAGTCTCCTCTCTCTTAAAACAAGAAAAAAACCCTCATTGTGGACTAAAGCTGCCATCCTAGCCTCCCCCCGTCTGTCCTGCTTGGCACAGAGCACCAACATGGCTGACTGGGACAGACAGTGGCACAGATTTTCAAGTACCCACTCCCCCTGCGGCTCAGAGGCTCAGCAGAACATGCCAGCTGGCTGTTTGCTGCGACCACAGAACAATATCAGTTTCTTCTGATTGTCAAACAGAAATACTGAAAACCTCTGAAAGCTGTGGAAAGTGTTTGCTGACACAGGCTACACCCGTTTAATGATTTAATGAGCTCGCTGTGAGAAATGCCTTGAATTGTTAAACCAAAGAATAAATGGAAGCACAGTAGTGGGCGTGACGAACACACACGTTTGTTACAGTTTAAAAGTGAAGCTAATAGGCAATGAAATATGCCAAACTGACACATATGTTGTAATTATGTTCAAAGAGCTAATGACACTTTAAAACGAAAATAAATAAATAAATGTTGAGGAAGCAGAGAAGCAATCTGAACATGAATCTGATCTGAATATGAAACAACATTTGGACAAAAATACACATAAACACAAACTGGACCAGTTTGCTTTGTAAACTGCCATTAGATGACATTTGCTGCATATAGATGTTATTAAATAAACTGAATTTAAAGTAAGGTAAAGACAAAGAAAACAATAGTAATTACTCTTTAATATGACTTATAAATCACCAGAGAAGCATTTTAGTAACAATGATCTAATTTACCTGAACATGTAAGTGGGAATTTCCATTAAGGAGTTGGAATTAAACTGGAAACTGGAAGAACAGAATGCATTTATCCATTTTTAAATGCCCCTTGTCAGAAGATTATAGTTTTGGTTGTTGGGTTAACCTGAACTCAGTAATATATGAAGAGCCTTTAGTTGGAACGAAACACCAAATCTAGTTTTCATTCCTAACTTTTTTATCTGCAAACTAAAAAACTGTGATTGTTGAATTAAAGCCTGTTTAGTTTACCAGCCTGCAACTGGTAAACGTTTAACCTCAGACTGAGTTTATCAAATCCTGTCTTCTACACCCCCCATTAGTCACAACAGAGTACCTCTCTTGATTCTTCTTAAATTTTTTTCCTTTTAAAAGAAAGTCTGATAGGTGTAAAGCAAATACACTGCAAAAAAGGAAATCTAAATTAGTATTTTTTTTTCTTGAAATAAGAGCATTTTGTGTTGAATTGAGGTGAGACACCTTGCCAATGGATGCCAAGACAATTTAGATTTTAAATAAGAAAAAACTATTGCATTGTCTTATTTCAAAAGCATATTATCTAATTATCTTATTTTAAAGGTTTAAAAATATTCATTCCATTGGCAAATCATCTTATTGACCTGCTCAAAGTAGGGGTAAATACACTTATTTTAAGACATTTCTACTTATTTCTAGATCTTTTCGCAGTGTAGCTTGACACAATTAAACCTCCACATTCAAAGAGAAATGTTATTGTTAACAATTGGGCTGTTTTACATTGACAACCTTTTACCAACTGACATTAAAAAGTGAATTTGACGTTATAGTGTGGTAGGAAAGAATGAGAGGAACTCAATTTAAATTGGTCTGTATAATTAGGACTGATTTGATGATACATTTCTAGATACGAATAAGATCCATTTGCATCATGAGTTTAGGTTTCTTTAAATTCTCATTGGTGCAACATAAATATGGAGAAAGTTTCTCCTGATAAATACTCTCAGTTGGCAGCAACTGTCTCATTATTCTAATGAATTCTGCTAAACCTTTGCTTATACAAAGTATTTGCAAAAACGTTTTGAAGATGAGGACCTCGGATCATTAACTAGAACTGCTTTAAGTCAATACAGTCTATGTAAGAGTTGTGGACACAGTATTTTTTTGGTGTTATTGAGGTCATGGTACAATGGAAAGAGAAAAGGAAATTTGCTGATCGGCTGCTTTAGTGAGTGCGCTTACCAGGAAACACCTTGAGTGGGATGTTTTTCTCCAAACGCACAACTAAAGCTTTGGCAGTGATGCTGAAGATCTGCCTCGGAGTAAAATTCACACCATCGTTGACTTGGAAGTTAAAACCACCAGACATGGCACCTAGTGAATAACAGAAAAGGATCCATTAAAAGCCACAAACAAAAGAAATCTCCTACTTTAATCCATAAACATTTTCTTAAAATATAAATGTGGTCCATGATGGGGGTTGAAATTTCCTCTGGATTCACCAAATAGGCAAACAGAGAGAATTTATGTTAAATCAGGAATCAGCCTAAGGATAATAACAGAAACAGCATGCAGCTCCTCCTAATGACTTAGGTTATGTTCCCACTGCAGGTCTTAATGCTCAAATCTCGATTTATTTCAGGAGTTTTCTTATTTTGTGTGGTTGTTCCCATTACCTTTAAAACATTGCCCAAATCTGAATATAGTGTGAACCGTTTGTAGCTTCAAACTGACCCACATGGGTATAAGAACGATAAGAGAACACAAATAAACATGGAGGAATATTCAGGTGTTACGGTTGGAGCACAAAACAGAATCGGTTTATCATGTCAGTGGAAGCTGTGAGGTGAAACACAGCAATGATAGGGCGGGGATGTTAACAACTTTACAGAGACCAAATATTAGAACAGCTGGAGACCTGATGCAATCTCAGAATATTTGATTCATTCAGATGGTTCTTCTTAGCGTTTCAATTTGTCTTTGTTTATTGAGGAGTTTCTCGCCACTGTGCAGAAAATATTCTAGAAACTGAAATGCTTCACAAAAGATCAGTAGCAATCAGGTAAGAAGAATGTACATCTAAATAACTGGACACTCATTTTATAAACAAAAGGGGAATGCACCAGGCAAAAATAAATAAATAAAAACAAATATAAAACAACAAAAGAATATAAACAAAAAGAAAATAATTAAAAGAAAATCGTCTAAGAAATAGATAAAGGTAACTTCGAGGGGTTAATAAAGTTTTCATCAAGCTGTATAAATTGAATAAAAATTACCGGTAACCAAATGTGGCTTCCCTCTGTAGGGCCACATTTAGCTGCAGTGGGAACAGGCCCTTAGATTGCCTGAACTGACACCAATAACAAACCAAATCCAAATGTAACTTTCCAGGAATGTCCTCAACGGGGTTAAAGGAAAAGTCTGGTCATATTCAGAATTCAAACTTCTGAAAGTAATTTAAATATGAGATTATTACATACTGTTCATTAAAATCCATCCATCCATCTTTGTTAAAGAGCACTACTGCCACCTACAGGTTTGTGACGTCACAGTGCGGTATCGGCTGTTGATCAAGTCCCAGTGCTGCATCTGGTGTTTGTCACAACGCGCTATTATCGAAGTCATCTTGAAAATATTCTTCTTCAAAATATTGGCTACATATTACGTTTTTTTTTCTCTGGCCTGAAGTTCGATGGCGAATCCTCCTTGAAGTTGGCAATCCAACAACCAGGGCTGCAGTAACCCGTCCGTGGAGAATCATGAATTGGAAAGGTGAAATATTTTTTTTTTTTCCACGTCTACCCAATGCATTACAACATCCAACTGCCACACACGTAGGCATTGCCACTTTAACTATAGCTCTCGGGAATTTCAATGGTGAAGTCTCGAAATCTAAAATAATTGTTGTTGATTACAGATGTGTCTAGTAGCTCCCATTCATTTTGCTTGTGAAGCAGAGAGAATGACGCTAGGCTTCCCACACCATGACATCACTGCGGGAAAATGTCAGGAGTGAGGTGTTACTATGTTTGGGCAAAAATGGCCGGTCCTGGACAACAAATTCTGTTATTTATATATTTTTTGCTGATTAAAGCTAAATTCATTAAATCACTGCAAACGTATTAGTTTCTGGTCAAGATAATGATCCATTGATCATTCAGTGCTGACCAGACTTTTCCTTTAAAAGGTAGAGAATAAACAACTTGGAGCGATAAATGAGTATTTGGAATGTCTAATAATGTCACAGTAAGCAGATCTGGGATAGAGCAAGATGCAGCTATTACAGAAGTCATTCTCTGGCTATTAAACCATAATACCTTTGTGGACAAACAGCAGCTGTCCCTGGTCTATGTGGGCCTGTGTGAAATTCAGAACCGCCTTCATTGGGTTGCTTTTAAGGGCCAGGTGTCCATTGCTGGGTGGAGTGATCATGAAGTGTAGCTCATCTGCTGGAGAATCAAGGTCCTCTGCTCTAAGATCCTCTGGGGTGATTTCTGTAACTGATGACAGCCACACCTACAGAGCAGCAAACAACAACAGGCAACATTTCACTGGGATGCTTTCATTTCCAGACACTTAGTAGATTATACCCAACAGGTTTTAATAATTTAAAGCGATATTTTTGGAGAAGCAATTAAGAATTAAACTGGGTCAAAGGAAAAAAAATTATTCACCCTTACTGATCCTTGCAGGGTTACCAAAGGGCTGGACAGGTCGCTCATTGGAAATGAAAACTTCATTCAATTTTAGCAGAGAAAAAATATCCCTCATGTAGATACAAAGTAAGGTAAGTCCTACCCTTGCCTTGCAGCAAGAAGGTTCCGGGTTTGATTCCCGGCCCGCGGTCTTTCTGCATGGAGTCTGCATGTTCTCCCTGTGCATGCTCATTCTTCATACCAATCTTTCATAAAGCCCAAACTTAATTTGGAAAATATGAATCATTTGCTATGAATGATGATTTCTAACAAAATAAATATCAAGATAATACCAACCTAGAGCCAAACAAATAAAAACCCACAAACAGTTGAACAGTGCCTACATCAAGGACATCTCGGGCTAAAAATAGCACAACACTTTGTAATCTTTTTTTTTCCCAGAGCACCTCAGACTGTTGACAAGCTGAAGTAAATTCCTGCTTCCATGCACACTGAAGAGCCTGGAGCTAATACAAAGCAGCAGAGGAAACAACTGAAGCACAGAGCACAAAACTACTGATGCATGCAGAACCTTGACAGGGAAGGAGATACCTGTAGACCTCAACCAGGGGAGCTACTGTTGCTTGGTCAGATAATGATGCAATTACTGCAAGAAGGTGACTAAAATCCCCTTTTATGCCATTTGGTAGTGCAGTGATTGAGCCGTGCTGTAAAGTGGTAGAAAGCAGGGCATTTATATCCTGTAGAGGCCTCTAGATCTTTGGTTAAACTGTCAGACTGAGCAAGACCCTTAACCCCACAATATCTCCATGGCGCTGCTCCTTAAGGGGTGGGTTACATGAAGAGGACGAGTATGCAAGCAAAACCTTAGGTGAACTGGTTAAGACAGACACTCCTTAGAAAACAGATCAATGTGTTCGATGTTTTGTAAATAATCTTTATTAAATTACTTAGAAACGCCCTCTCAACTGTTCTTTCACTTACAGATTTATGTTGCTCATGAGATTGCCACCAGTTTTTCTTTATAGATATAGTTGATTATCTTATACTGCTGCATTATGGCTTAGCATTTCAGAAATAAGTAAAGCTATTTTTCAATGTCTTGTGTCTTTTAAAGGTTTTTCCATTAACTAGCAATAACACACCTTTGTTCACACATTCATACTATAAGAACATTAGAAATACGACTTCATACACATACGGTATATATTGTGTAAACACATAATCAACAATGATGAAGTTGTAGATTGTTTTAAAGTATGGCTTACAAGTTAAAGGAAAGAAAACGGAGACCTGGGAGAAATTGTCCGTTTGTCAGGACTTGTACAACAACCAGCCACACTTGTCACACCAGCCCTGCAGCAAAACACCCACCCACACGAGAAAACTCATCTCACATCTAAGGTGAATGTTGCTCTGGTGGGAGACTACACCTCCAGCAATCCCTCATTTGACAGGAAGTCACAGCAGGACTGCTGAGCAGCGTCAAAGTGACTAACGAAATTCAAAGAAAAAAACCACATGAGATCAGTGTGCATGAAAAGGCCCCCGCGGTCGGGATTGCTTCTTAATTAAAAGCAGGATGTTTGATGTTCATCAAGCTGCACCTTCAGAGGAGATCATAACAAATACAAAGAATGTGACCAAACTTGACTTTTGGATTTATATATATTTTTCTTGTAGTAATTGTGCAAGTCTAAACTGCAAAACCTCTATTACTTTGATGTGTCTTTGGTGAGAGACAGTTTTAATTAACTTTATCTTTATAATCGGAACCAGCATAAATAAAGAGAACTTCTTAACTTTATTGAAGGTTACGTTAGCCTTGTGACCCTTTGTATTAAAAGACAAATCCCTCTCTTAACTAAAATGCGACTCAATTGTAAAAGGTTTTACAAAGCATCTTGTTTTAACATACAATAATTCTACAAAGGAAGAACTTGTGCGCTCAGTTCCCTTTGCTGGCAGACAGTGGCAGACAGCCCCCTTGTGGTCACTGATATACCATTTCTATTAAACTTTTTTTTTTTTAAACTATGATTTCTTATGATTCATTTTTGGTTTAAGGGATTTCAAATTAATAACCCCCCAAAAAACATTGTATGTGAAAAAGCGATCTTTATTAGTATTAAACAAATGTCTAATAACTTAAGGGATTATTTTAAAAACTAGATAGCTCTAAAAAAATAAATATAAAATATGTATATAAAATGATACTACTGCTTTGACTATTTAAGAGTTTTATAGCTACATTAAAGCTGCATTTTGAAAATGTGTATCTGAATGATTAGGCAACACAAATCCAGCCTGTGGATAATTGAAGAAAAATGTATATAATTATAATATAGAACAGCTGAATTTCTATTACCATTAAATAAAAAATTATTAGAAATGTTACCCAGATTACATCTAATCTAATTCTCATTCAAATTAACACAGCAACTGATTCATTTTAAAGTTTCTAGAAAGTCATATTACAAAAGTACATTTGTCAAATCAACACAGACAAAGTTTGGCCACATCTTTCCACTTTGTATTGCCAGTCCTCTGAGATCCCACATAGCAAACATAGCAACACACCCAAACACACACACAGACCTGAAAATGACCCCATGAACATCTTTTGAGAGTGGTTCCAGATTGACTGGCAGAAAAAAAGGGGACTGAGTTTAAATATAGAGCTAAAGACTCACCCTGAGGACCCTATTGGCTGTAATGACAGGACGCTCGTCATTAACAGCTGTAAGCTCGATGTAAACCGCCTTGGCTGCACTCTTTTTCCTCAAGCCTGTGTCACTGGCTTCCAATGTAAAATTATCGATCAAGGTTTCACTGCTGTCATGGACGTAGTAAATAAATTCATGCTCCACCTAGGAAAAAGAAAACATGCACAAGAAATACAGATAAATGGAAAGTGTGGGTTATTTTACACAAAGTCACTAAATTTCAAAATGTTTAGGAGGTAGGAACAGTTTTACAAAGAATGGAGACAAAATCATAATTTTCAATAATTCCGCTTCCTTTATCACTGGCTGTGTAAAAATCTCACCTGCCTCCTGGTGAAAGTTGATATAGGCACACCAGGATGACGAGAGTGCTCAATGTGACCGTGGTGAGGCGGCTTCGTCAAATTATAAAAAAAGTTCAGTCCAGAAAAATGCCTATTGGTTACTTTCAGCACATCCTCTGTTAGTGCTTTTGAGGCCCCCTCATTTATGGTGAAATTAGTGACATGCAGGGGTATAAGGAGTGGGATGATGTCAACAGTTATTCTAATGTTGCTAACATCAGTGACCCCATTGGTGGCATCCAGGACGAAGGTGTCATTTACGCTGTTGGGCTCCACCTGAACGTACTGGATGTTCCCCTTGTTAATGTCCTCTTGGTTAAATGTCTTGACAGGGGATTGTTTGCTTCCGACGTAGCGCTCCTCAGCCTCGACAAAGCACCGGAGAAAGCCATGAGATGGAGCAACCTTGACTGTGAACACGATCTCAGATGGCAGGTTGTCCTCATGGGTGACCTGTCCCAATCCAGAAACACCCCATGGTTACATTTAAAATGCCACAATGCCTTTGAAATCCTAATTTTAATTAATATTGTTTCGAAAGCATAAGAGGATTAGATTCAATAGCCATAGTGTATATGGTCATATAGTCAGATTTTTAAAAGTTTTTGTGTAAACACTGAAGTTTACACGTTTAAGTCAGAATGCTGTACTATACTATGATCAATGGTTATGATTTACAAAAGCAGGTGTAAAAAAAGGAAAAGGAATTTAAGGGAGAGAATAATGGATATACAAGTGTCTATATTTTTTTACTCGAATAACATTACAATGATCCCATTTTTTTTAAACATAAAGCTTTAACATTTCTTCAAAGTTACAGAGAAATGTTAAATCTCTGACAGAAATGCTTATGATTAAAACACTCACCTCCAGTTTAGTTTCGTCAATCTTCACTGGTTTCCCCTCTTCCACCACTAAAGTCTCGTGATGCTGAATGATAGGTGGCCTCTGATGACTTTCAAGAAACACCTTCACATTAACCCTCTCTGTAGTTTGCAGACCTTTTGCTTTTACAGTTATGTTGAAATGGTCGGCCAGATGTTTGCTGTCACCGTGCCTGTAGGAAATAAGCCCCTCCTTCAGCTCAGACTGTGTGAATTTCTCAACCTTTGTGTTGTTACAGTAAAGACCGCCATAACTGGGAGGCTCAATCAAATTCATAACAACCTCCTGGTCATCTCGGATATCCATATTTGACACGATGCTGAAATTGCTGTTGGTAAACGTTACAGACATTCCTTTCTGTACCAACAGGCCAGTGTTGTTGCCAGCCTTCAGGAAAGGGTCACTGGCACTAATGTCTAAAAGGCCAGATACAAAGTTTTTTCCATCAGAAACAAAGAGGACAAATCTGCCATTGCTGGCACCCTTGTGAATGAACAACACCCGCTTTTTCACCAAGTCCTTCTGTGGAAACTGAAACAGCCGCTGAGTGGTGTCGTTGACCATAACGAGGTCTCCCACTGGGATTCCTCGTCGGGTGTAGATCAGATGGTCGTCATCAAAGTCTGAGTCAGCATCGTGATAAAACAGATCCTCTGTAGTGAGTAGCTTCTGTCCATTTCTTACCACATGGAAAACTTTATCAATGGTTCGAACTGGTTTTTCGTCGTTAACGAGATGAACTGAGATGTTGAAGGTTCCTTCTTTTGAGCCAACTTCATCTTCCAGAATTGAAGACTTGAACCCTTTGCTGGTAGAAGCTATAAAAATAAAATTATCTTTGGTAGTTTCACTGTCATCGTGGATGTACATTAAGCGCTCCAGCATTATATCCTGATTACTGAAAGTCAGGATGTTATCATAGCTGGCATTGGAATCTGACTGACTAATTTGGGCCAGCCTCCCATGTTTGGGACTGCTTATGACTGTGTAGTACATGTCCCTTGTGCTTAGAGTCTCTGCAAAGAGCTCATCTTTGGTGATAAGTTTACTTTCTCCCTCCTGAAGGGAGAGGCCTCTATTTCTCATAAAAACAGTGTTGATATCTGCTTTGATTGAAAACTGAAAATCATAATTTTCTGACTGCGCATGTTTAGAGACCATCTGAAATTTAAACCTATCAGTTGTGTCCTCATAAGGTCTATCAACTAGCTCATAATGGACCTTTTCATCCGTTAGATTACTTTGGCTAAACGTTGAGTTCTTCATCAAGACTGTGGTGTCAAGTAGGAGTTTTCCCTTCTTTGGTGTAGTCAGAACTCGAAAATAAAGGTCGTCGTCCGACAGGGCCACACCTTCAGCTCTTGCAAGAAGGTACTCAGAGCTAAGTGTCACTTTTCTAACTTTATCCAAATTTATCATGACATTCCTTGCCAAATGGTACTTAACCCACTTAACAGCAATAGAGAAAAGTATTTCAGTGTTTGCTCTCGCAGCGACATTGACTTTACACTTAAAAGAATCAGAGACATTAGAGGTCTGGATGTCATGAAAGGTGCTAATGTACCTAAGCCGCTCTTTGTCAAGAAGTCTTTGAGAGAAAAACTCTGTATGCCTCCATTCACCACTTGAGTGAAGTCTCTGTAGTTCGCCAAATTGTGGTGGTTCAATTACATCATAGCGAATGTCTATAGTTTGTTTAACTGCATTAGTTTGAATGGCTAACTGCTTTGAACTAATATTAGCAGTTTCTCCTTGAGTAATCTCTATACCTGTGTTGTTGGCTATCTTATACTTCAGCTCTAGAGCCATGATCCTTAAAACCACAGTGTTGCTGACCTTGTCTCCATCACTAACTCTTAGAACTATCCTTGAGTTTCTCACGCCAGTGTGGACATAGAACACCTTCATTTCATCTAGATCAACATATGAGAATGAAGTCACTGCCTTTCCTGGGTGGCTCTCAATTTCCAAGTAGCCTGCATCAGCGTTCAGGTTTCCCAGGACAGAGAATACAAGGTTAGTGTAGTTGCTGTCTATGTCAGTTGCTTTCAAAACCTCAGTGGTGAGACGCTTCTTAGACTTTTCCAATAAGACAAAGAGATTACCTTCTGGGAGGCTTAATTCAGGTGCATCATTAGTTGGGGTGACAGTTATGTTATACCGGTATAATTTACCATGCTTCAGATAATCAGGAACTGGTTTTCTACTGCTACAAAACACTGAGAACATGAAGAAGTCATCTGGCTCCTCAGAGCCTCCATGGACATACATCACTCTCTCGTGCCAAAGATCCAACATGCTGAAGGTGTTCTCTTCCTGGTCCTCGTCAACATCAAGTCTTATCTGACCTCTTAATGGCTGGTCTTCAATTCTAAACATAATCTGAGACTGTCGGATGCCAAGTGCTTTGAAGTCCAGGAATATCTTTATGTGTTTGGCCTCCAGAGAGGCTCGTCCACCTTCCTGTACAACAAGATTTTTAAGATGCACAAACTCTGAGCCATACTTTTTGTCCCAGCCAACTGCAAGAGTTGACATTTGAAGAGACGGTGTTGGTGTTAGAGTGTAGATGACTGCGCTTGACTTTGTTGAACTTGTAGGACTCACAAGGGTCGATTCCTCAGGTGGTTTCTCTGGTTCACAACCTACTGAGATATCTTTGGTAACTACAGCACTAGAGAGACCCACCTTCACTCTGTTTATTTCAATGTTCCTCAAACATCCTTTAAAGGAACCCCCTCTGACACGCTTTCCGGATAAAGAGACAAGACCTATTTTTCTCACCTCTGACCTTGTACCATCATCAATCCCTCCAACAAAAAGAAACCCTTTAAGATGTAGCCTTTTGGAGTGAGAACTAATGCTGATTTTCACCATTTCCTTGTCCACTGTTAACTCAAGGTTTTTAGAACTGAAATGCAACTTGAGAGAATGGCATTTTCTGTCATTGATGACAGTTTGAGAACGTAGCTCGGTTTTCACTCCACCTTTACCCACAACAGCTACTGGAAAACCTTCCTGAATCTCCACAGCCACAAAGCCTCCATCCCTGGCTGAACTGTAGAGGATTACACCCTCTTTGGCTGAGGTGTGCACAACACATTCAAATGTAGCCTGTTGATGATGATGATGATTCCAAGTTGGAAAGGAAATATAGGCCCTTGAACTAAAAAAACTAATGGGATCTTCCTCAGTGGCAAAGAACTGGGGACTGCAGCCTAAAGAAACTTCATAAATATTTTTGTATCCAGTATATGGCCTCAGTGATGACAGCAGGTCATGTTGATTGAACAGCAGCTCTTCCATGCACCCGCGGAAGCCGACTAAGTCTCTTGGGAGGTAGATTTTGTCCAAACCTCCTGTGCCTCCAACATAAAGACCATCTTTGATGTGGAGATGACGAAAAGAGCCAGGCATCTTGATACTTGTATGAGAGTTTTTGTCGACAGTCAGAGTGACGTTTAACTGCACATGGTGGATCTCCACTGAGTGCCAGGCAAAATCGTTAAGCTGAATACCTCTCTCTGACTCCAAGATCTGCTCCCCTGATCCAAGATCCAGTTTCACCTAAAGGAAGCAATAAAACACCAAACAAACTGTTTAAAATGTGAAATGTTAAATCAAAATATGAGTATTTCAATGGCAATTTGAATATTTGCACAAATTTTTAATGAAAACTACAATTTCATTCTATATATTCATTTTATTCCTTAGTACTTATTTTTTTGTTTTAATAAAAAAAAAATGTGATATGAATTTTTTTACAATTTCTCTTATCTGACAGAACAGCAAAGTTACTCTTAATTTTTTTCTTAAGATGTTTTTCAAAATTTCATTTCTGCATTTTATTTTTCTAAATTTCTATTTAAAAAACATGCTTATTCAAATTTCCATTTAGAAAAAGGATCTTTGCTTACAACAATACTCGAGTACTACTGTTAACATATATGCACTTTTAAACAGTAAACCAAATGGGATTTAAAAATCTAAATATATCTAGTGTCATTTTAAAATAATGCTTCACAATTCTTAAAGGTGCCATCACTCAACAGGCCTTTGCATGTTAAATTGTGTGTGTGGCATTGGATCTCAGTTAAAACTTCCCAGGTAGTTGACAGTGTGAAAGTGGCCTTTTTTTTGTGTGGGCTCTTAGCATAAGACCGCTTTGCTTTTACCACAATTCCAACAATCAGGGCTTACCTGCAGTCAGGAAGCATTGTTGCTTGTATAACTTTTTACCTTATGTGTAAGAGACCAAGAAACAATGGTAAACCAACCACAGCAAACTGCTAATGTTGCTGATGCTACATCCTGATGTAATAAATGCAGAGCACATTAACACTCATACAAACAGGTTAAATACCTGTGTGTACGCTCAACTAATTTTATATTCAAACGATTTCAGAAGGACTGAAATCTTGTTTCACTTGTTTTACATGACTCCTTAAAGGTAATTCATTGTTCAGTGTTTTAGCATTTCTTCTACACAAAGCTTATTAGAAAATAATTACCTTTAATTGCTTACAGGTGCTGGTCATAAAATTAGAATATCATGAAAAAGTAGATTGATTTCAGTAATTCCATTTAAAAAGTGAAACTTGTATATTATATTCATACATTACATACAAACTCATATATTTCAGATGTTTATTTTGTTTAATTTTGATGATTACAAATGACAACAAATGAAAATCTCAAATTCATCATATCAGAAAATTAGAATATTACTGAAGACCAATAAAAACAAAGGATTTATAGAAATGTTGGCCAACTGAAAAGTATGAACATGAAAAGTATGAGCATGTACAGCACTCAGTATTTAGTTGGGCCTCCTTTGGCCTGTATTACTGCAGCAATGCGGCGTGGCATGGAGTCGATCAGTCTGTGGCACTGCTCAGGTGTTATGATAGCCCAGGTTGCTCTAATAGTGGCTTTTAGCTCTTCTGAATTGTTGGGTCTGGTGTATTGCATCTTCTTCTTCACAATACCCCATAGATTTTCTATGGGGTTAAGGTCAGGAGAGTTTGCTGGCCAATTAAGAACAGGGATACCATGGTCCTTCAACCAGGTACTGGTAGCTTTGGCACTGTGTGCAGGTGCCAAGTCCTGTTGGAAAATGAAATCTGCATCTCCAAAAAGTTGGTCAGCTGCAGGAAGCATGAAGTGCTCTAAAACTTCCTGGTATGTGGCTGCGTTGACCCTGGACCTCAGAAAACACAATGGACCAACACCAGCAGATGACATGGCACCCCAAACCATCACTGACTGTGGAAACTTTACACTGGACTTCAAGCAACGTGGATGAAGTGCCTCTCTTCTTTTCCTCCAGACTCTGGGACCTTGATTTCCAAAGGAAATGCAAAATTTACTTTCATCAGAGAACATGACTTTGGACCACTCACCAGCAGTCCAGTCCTGTTTCTCTTTAGCCCAGGCAAGACGCTTCTGACGCTGTCTGTGGTTCAAGAGTGGCTTGACACAAGGAATGCGACAGCAGAAACCCATGTCTTTCATACGTCTGTGTGTGGTGGTTCTTGAAGCACTCACTCCAGCTGCAGTCCACTCTTTGTGAATCTCCCCCACATTTTTGAATGGGTTTTGTTTCACAATCCTCTCCAGGGTGCGGTTATCTCTCTTGCTTGTACACTTTTTTCGACCACATCTTTTCCTTCCCTTCGCCTCTCTATTAATGTGCTTGGACACTGAGCTCTGTGAACAGCCAGCCTCTTTAGCGATGACCTTTTGTGTCTTGCCCTCCTTGTGCAAGGTGTCGATGGTCGTCTTTTGGACAACTGTCAAGTCAGCAGTCTTCCCCATGATTGTGTAGCCTATAGAACTAGACTGAAAGACCATTTAAAGGCTTTTGCAGGTGGTTTGAGTTAATTAGCTGATTAGAGTGTGGCACCAGGGGCCATCAATTTTGAACCTTTTCACAATATTCTAATTTTCTGATATGATGAATTTGAGATTTTCATTTGTTGTCATTTGTAATCATCAAAATTAAACAAAATAAACATCTGAAATATATGAGTTTGTATGTAATGTATGAATATAATATACAAGTTTCACTTTTTAAATGGAATTACTGAAATCAATCTACTTTTTCATGATATTCTAATTTTATGACCAGCACCTGTATATGATATTGGTAAAGTATTTGCTAAACCTTTCAAATAACAGAAATCAGATGTTTTAATCACTTCCATGTTCAAAGATGGATGAAATCAAGCTTCTAAGGATGCAGACTATTTCTAGAATGATCTGAGAAAGAACGGGTCGCTAACAGGAACCCAGTTAACTTCAGCATGGTGCTATATTAGAATGCCACCTGTCCAACCGGTCTAGTCATAATATTTCCTCACTCCTGAATATTCTACCAACAAATGTGGGTGATATTAAAACTAAGTGGCAACAACTGAGAACAACAGCAACCCAACCATAGTGGTAGGCTGGGCACACTGACATAACTGGGGAATTGAGGTCACCAAGTTTCTGCAGAGTCATTAGCCCCATTTACATTACCCTTTTGAATATGTGCAAAGAACCGTCCGAGGAGGGTAACCAAGATTACTGTTGAGTGTAAATGGAAAGCAACTGAACTGGACCATGCCAGACACAACTGAACTGCGTTAAATCTAGTACAAGTTCATCAGTAGAGCTTGGTACAGATCAGTTGTGGCTCGGTTCTCTAATAGCAGAGAATGCATGAGCAGACCGCGTCATCTACAGTCAGCTGACTCATTTTGCGGTTTTCCGACGTGTCCGGCTTTGCATTTCAAAGATCACCAACTTCTTCTCAGCTTATTAAGAATAAATGGGATCAAAACAGCGTGGTGCGACCAGAGATGTTGCAGAGACTGAGGCTCTAATTGAAATTTGGGGTGGAGAGCTATCCAGACACATAAGTTCCTGAATGTTATTGGTGCTGCCATTTTCGTTTGCGTATCTCCCGCCTTGAGAGCTGTAGTATCATGGACCCGACGATAAGAGGCGGGGAATTGTGATAGTGTTAGATGTTGTGTAAATGTTGTGTAAATGGTCGCAAGAATCAAGCTCGACACTTAACTGATCCAAGCTCGGTCCGAACCTGGCACGGATTGGTTTCAGAGGGGTAGTTTAAATGGAGAAAATCACTACAACCATGTGTCCTTTAGATTAGCTAAGAAAGGTGCATAAAGAGCCTTATGCAATGGGTTCCCAAGGCTGAGAAGCTGCATCCAATCAATGTATCACCAAGTGCCATTCAAAATGTTGAATGCAGTGGTGTGAAGGATGCTCCAAATACACTCTGACGCAGTGAAGACCCTTTAAGTGAGAAATATCAAATCAACCACTTTGGATTCAAAATGTGAAGTTACTTTAGTTCATGTAAGTCAAGGTAAGCAATTGATAGTTTTGGTAATATCAGTATTTCAATTTTTTCTTGAGCTTTTTATTGAGTCAGCTACTTTTCTAGAAACAAAATCTTTTATTCATGTCCTCTCTTGTGGATGGTGCATCAGGACAGTGGTTTTCTAGAAAAAGGGATACCTCCAGACGGTATCCTGTTTGATTAATTGATATAATAGTTAGCTGTGTTTGTAGGATATTAAACCATTAAGCTGCTTGCTGGTGTGTAGATAAATGCAAGTATGGAGTGTGCTTAAAGATATGAACCAGTTTGTCACAAGAAGGAGCACAGTTAGAAGTACGGCCACAGCAGTAAAAGGCCAGTAACCTACAGCCCCAAAGAGCAGCAAAGCACTTCCACTGGGCAGCCATGCATCCTGCACCCCCTAAGCTGAAGAGGCCTGGAGTGATTCAACCAGCAAGACAGTCCAGAACAAAGCAGGAATGAGGTCTGTGCATGGAGAGCCATCACACATAGATGCATAGAAGAGAAGGGCTTCCTTGTGTCACACCTGAACCAGAGAGAACACCAGAAACATCTTAAATGTACTAAGGGGAAGAGTGGAGAAAAACAGAATCCAAGTTGCTTGAAGACCAGTGAGAAGTGTCCACTGTCACTGATGGTTTGAGGTGCCATGTCATCTGCTTGTGTTGGTCCACTCTGTTGTCTGAAGTTTAAAGTAAATCCAGCCATCTATCAGAGTATTCTAGCACTTTATTTTCCAGCAGGACTAGGCATCTACCCACACTGCCAGAGGTACCAAAAACAGGGGGTACCTGCTCATTGGCCAGTAAATTCCACTTATCTGAACCCTAAAGAAAATCTCTGGGAGATAAGAAACACCAGAACCAACCTGAAGGCAGCGATCAAATACCCTGAGCTTTGAAGCCCAACCAAGTATTGAGGGTATAGAAAAGGAAATATTTTTACAATCCTTTTTGATTAATCTAATGTGATACTTTTCTCTGAAACTAAAAGGTGTTTGTTTGTTTCTCTACCTTAAAGGTATAATGATTAAAGTTACATTAAATAAAGTTTTAAATATATTATTCTATGCGTAACGAATCTCTATAAAATTCGATTTTGCAAAGAACAGACAAGTTTCCATCTCTAACTAAATGTATTATTCATTTTCGTGATTTTATGAAATTATGAAACATTTTATAAGTCACAGATAAGAATGAAAAGCTAAGAAACAATGAAGTTTCTATCTGCAGTTTAACAAAATGCTTTAGTAATTAAATAAAAAGATCCTTTTTAGCAATTTAAACATTCTAGCTATATCAAGAATGCAATCTTATGTAAAGATATTATTAGGTGCAACAGATTGAAAAAAAAGTTAAGCTTCAGATACTGTTACACCTTAAAGGGGAAAAGAATAAAATGAAATAAATCAGGATTCAGACTGCTTATGATGTCACCTGCTGTCAAAACAGTGAATTCAGTCTCGGTTTGAGAGGCAAAAAGGCACCATTATCTATTCACCCTGAGCAACGACCACAGAGCATCACATTATCTCAGACTAATGCTGCATTTAGATGACACTCTTGTCAAGGCCTGCTGTGGAGCTAAACATGAACGAGCTTCCAGGAAGCAACAGTCATGTCTGACTCCAACAGTGAGACCCCAAGCCTGAAAAATGCTGAGCACTGCCACTTTAGAGCCCATGAAACATAGTTCACCCTTTGTGTTCAGTGAAGCACAAGAAATTCCAAACATTTGTCAAAGCGATTTATTCCCACAGTTAAAATGTAACTAGTATGAGCTTAGTCTGAGGATTTTAAGTTAAATGCACTGAAACTTGCTTACGGTACAAAACTGGGTCGAGCTGCAGGACGAACAAAAACACAGTTTTGATCGCACTTGTAAATGAAATGAAGATCCCAAAGATCAAAGAGAGCGATGATGATAGTTTGATGAGGAAAAGAAAAAAATAAGTGAAAAAAATACAGATATATAGAGGGCCTGACATCATCTGCAGAGAGACATAAAGCAGTGGTTGCCTGCACTGCTTGCAGTAAAGAGATGTGTCTATTCATAATACATTTTTGCTTTTACCTACACATGCATACATTTGTTTATTTCCTGCAGCCATAATAGTACCAACCTGGAGGCGACCAGCGTGCAGCTCTAGCAGGAAGTAGCTGGCCTGGCCAGCAGCGAGAAACATCAAGCCATTGGTGCTGGAGGTCCGGAAGCGTACACGGAGCACATTACGGTCGGACGACTCTGTTGCTTTGAGCTGTATGTAGCCATCCCCGTAGAAGGAGGCTGCAAGAGAGGCGACAGGGAGAAAGTAAATGAATGTAGTGCAACAGAAAAAATACGACTACACTTTAATGAATATTAAAATAAAGCAGGGATGACAGCGACAGAGAGGAGGTTATATCCAGCATTGTGGTATAAATATAGCTTGCATGAGACATTAAGATATAAAACTGGGTTAGTTATAATTGTCTGTTTGGAAACAAAGTCTTTAAATACCAACCCTGCTCATTCAAAGAGTGGAATATTACAACTTCTCTGAATTTCTGCTTCAAGGTGTTCCGGTGGTGCTTAAGTTTTGAGCTCAAACATTATGATTAACATGCATTAAAATAGGGGTTTGAAATGTCAACTTAAAACTAATCAGCATCTTTGTCAGAAACACAATTCAAAGCTATGCTTAATAATTAAACCGCTGTTTCTATGGAAGTAAATATGTGCCATCAGAATTTGAATA